>NC_143165.1:21955370-22264834 GCF_047325235.1 Durio zibethinus
CTCCGATCGGTTGAGCACCCGCACGCTCATTTCGTGGGTTGGCTTAGGCATACGGAGTTCATTCCATGTCTAAGCCCCAGCCATACCAAGGGTTGTGGTAGCAGGACTGACAGCGGGATTGGCAGCACGCAGAGGGAGATCGGGCTGATCCTTGGCTTGGCATTAGGCCTCTCCGATCGATTGAGCACCCGCATGCTCGTTTCGTGGGTTGACTTTGGCATTCATAGTTCATCCCTAGTCTAAGCATACGGAGTTCATTCCCAGTTTAAGATCGGACGGGACTGAGGGTTGCGACAGTAAGATCGGTAGCATACAGGGGGATTGAGCCGATCCCCAGCTTGTGCATTCTGCCTCTCTGGCCGACTGAGCGTCCACACGCCCGTTTCATGGGTTGGCTTAGGCATAGGGAGTTCATTCCATGTCTAAGCTCTAGTCAGACCAAGGGTTGTGGCAGCGGGACTGGCAGTACTTAGAGGGGGATCGGGCTGATCCCCGACTTGCACATTATGCCTCTTCTATCGGCTCAGCACCTGCATGCTCATTTCGTGGGTTGACTTATGCATACGAAATTCATTCCTAGTCTAATATCAGATCGGACCAAGGGTTGCGGTAGCAGGATTGACAGCACACTAGGGGGGATCGTACCGATCCCCGGCTTACGTATTCTGCCTCTCCGGCCGGTTGAGCACCCGTATGCCCGTTTCATGGGTTGGCTTAGGCATAGGGTGTTGATTCCATGTCTAAGCCCCAGCCAGTCCGAAGGCTGTACTAGCAAGACTGGCAGTACGTCGAAGGGGACCGGGCTAATCCCCGACTTGCGCAATATGCCTCTTCGGCCGGCTCAGTGCCCGTACGCTTATTTCGTGGGTTGACTTATGCGTACAGAGTTCATTCCTAGTCTAAGATCAGACCAGATCGAGGGTTGTAGCAGCAGGATGGACAACACATAGAGCGGGACCCAACTGATCCCCGACTTGCACATTCTACCTCTCCGATCGGCTAAGCACCCGCATGCTCGTTTCGTGGGTTGGCTTAGGCATATAGAGTTCATTCCATGTCTAAGCATAGAGAGTTCATTCTCAGTCTAAAATTTTGAGCCACGGTGCACATGCTGGGCTCGGGCAAGTGCTGGTGCCTCATTTTTTTTGCCCGGGGCACCATCGTCGGAGCATCGCCGGAGCATCACCGGAGCATCGTCGGAGAGCCTAACCGATGGCATTAGTGGTTTCGGTGATTGGTGAGGTCGGGGGGTGTGTGCACATGATGTGAGATGGGTGCTGGTACTTGGCCCTTATATTGGCCCCCTATTTCTCATCAAACCTTGAGAACTCACACCCCCTTAAAGAGCATTTGAGATTTTATAGGTTTGCTGCCAGTAGCCATTAAAGTGTCTAAAATGGGGACACTTTTTTCAAAATGATCACAAAATCTTTTCCACTTTGAGTTTTTAGTTGAAGTTTTTTGTGCATGCCAACAAAAATACAGGGATCACCTCTACCAAATTTGGGGACAAAGCTCTTTCTAAAAAAATTTAAAAAAATCCCGAATCGTAAAAGGTTTTGAAAATCGTGAAAAATAGAAAACGGGATGTCTTGCCATGAAACTTCAGATGAAGGCTGAGGGGACCATTGTAGGAATTTACAAGCCATAAAAATGGCATTGGCATGGCAGAAATATGAAGATGTGCTTGAACCCATGGCTTACGCATTCTACCTTTCTGGTCGGCTGAGTGCCCACACGCTCCTTTCGTGGGTTCGTTTAGGCATACGGAGTTCATTCCATGTCTAAGCCTACGAAGTTCATTCTCAGTCTAATATTTTAAGCCATGGTGCACATGCTGGGCTCGGGCATGTGCTGGAGCCACATTTTTTTCGCTTGGGGCACCATCGCCGGAGCATCGTTGGAGAGCCTAATCGACGGCATTGGGGGTTCCGACGATTGGGGGGGCCGGTGTGCGCACATGATGTGCGATGGGTGCTGGTACTTGGCCCTTATATTGGCCCCCTATCCCTCATCAAGCCTCGAGAAGTCACACCCCCTTAAAGAGCATTTGAGATTTTATAGGTTTGCTACCAGTAGCCATTAAAGTGTCTGAAATGGGGACACTTTTTTCAAACGGTCAAAAAATCTTCTCCACTTTGAGTTTTCAGCTGAATTTTTTTGTGCGTGCCAAAAAAAATATAAGGATCACCTCTACCAAATTTGGGGTCAAAACTCTTTCTAAAAAAATTTAAAAAAATCCCGAACTACAAAAAGTTTCAAAATCATAAAAAATAGAAAACTAGTCATCTTGCCACGAAACTTCACATGAAGGCTTAGGGGACCATTGTATGAATTTACATGCCATAAAAATGGCATTGGCATGGCAGAAATATGAAGATGTGCTTGAACCCACCGACCACTCATTCAATCCACGGCTTGCGCATCCTGCCTCTCTGGTCGGCTGAGCGCCTGCACGCTCATTTCGTGGGTTGACTTAGGCATACGGAGTTCATCCCTAGTCTAAGCATACAGAGTTCATTCCCAGTCTATGATCGAATCAGACCGAGGGTCGCGACAACAGGTTCGGCAGCACGCAGGGGGGATCGTGCTGGTCCCCGGCTTACGCATTCTGCCTCTTCGGCTGGCTAAGCGCCTGCACACCCGTTTCGTGGGTTGGCTTAGGCATAGGGAGTTCATTCCATGTCTAAGCCCCAGCCAGATCGAGGGTTGTGGCAGCGGGACCAACAGCACGTAAAGGGGGATCGGGCCAATCTTCGGCTTGCGCATTATGCCTCTTCGACAGGCTCAGCACCCGCACGCTCGTTTCGTGGGTTGACTTATGCATACGGAGTTCATTCCCAGTCTAAAATCAGACCAGACCGAGGGTTATGGCAGTAGGATCGATAGCACAAAGGGGGGACCGGGCCCATCCCTGACTTGCGCATTCTACCACTCTGATCGGCTGAGCGCCCGCACGCTCGTTTCATGGGTTGGCTTAGGCATACTGAGTTCATTCCATGTCTAAGCATACGGAGTTCATTCCCAGTCTAAGATTTTGAGCCACAGTACACATGCTGGGCTCGGGCATGTGCTGGTGCCGCATTTTTTTCACCCGGGGCACCATTGTCAGAGCATCACCGGAGAGCCTAACCGACGGCATTGGGGGTTCCGGCAATTGGGGGGCTGGGGGTGTGCGCACATGATGTGCGATGGGTGCTGGTAATTGGCCCTTATTTTGACCCCCTATCCTTGATCAAACCTCGAGAACTCACACCCCCTTAAAGAGCATTTGAGATTTTATAGGTTTGCTGCCAGTAGCCATTAAAGTGTCTGAAATGGGGACACTTTTTTCAAACGGTCACAAAATCTTCTCCACTTCGTGTTTTTAGCTAAATTTTTTGTGCATGCCAACAAAAATACAAGGATCATCGCTATTTAATTTGGGGACAAAACTCTTTCTAAAAATATTTTAAAAAATCCCAAACCGTAAAAAGTTTCAAAAATCGTGAAAAATAGAAAACGGGTCGTCTTGCCACGAAACTTCACATGAAGGCTTAGGGGACCACTGTATGAATTTACAAGCCATAAAAATGGCATTGGCATGGCAAAAATATGAAGATGGCTTGAACCCACCTATCACCCGTTCGATTCGCGGCTTGCGCATCCTGCCTCTCTGGTCGGCTGAGCGCCCGCACGCTCGTTTCGTGGGTTGACTTAGGCATACGGAGTTCATCCCCAGTCTAAGCATACGGAGTTCATTCCTAGTGTAAGATCAGACCGGACCGAGGGTTGTGACAGCAAGATCGGCAGCACGCAGGAAGGACCGGATCGATCCCAAGCTTGCGGATTCTGCCTCTCCGGCCAGCTGAGCGCCCACACACCCATTTCATGGGTTGACTTAGGCATAGGGAGTTCATTCCATGTCTAAGCCCCAACCGAACCGAGGGTTGTGGCAGCGGGACTGGCAGCACGCAGAAGGGGACCGGGCTGATCCTCGACTTATGCATTATGCCTCTCCGGATGACTCAGCTCCCGCACGCTCGTTTCATCGGTTGACTTAGGCATGCGGAGTTCATTCCCAGTCTAAGCATACAGAGTTCATTCTCAGTCTAAGATTAGACTGGGCTGAGGGTTACGGCAGCAGGATCGACAGCACGTAGGAGGGATCGGGCTGATCCTCAGCTTACGCATTCTGCCTCTCCGATCGATTGAGTTCCCATACGTCTATTTCATGGGTTGGCTTAGGCATAGGGAGTTCATTCCATGTCTAAGCCCCAGCCAGATCGAGGGTTGTGGCAGCAGGATCGACAGCACTCAGAGGGGGATTGGGCTGATCCCCGGCTTGCGCATTATGCCTCTCTGGTCGGCTCAACCCCTGTACGCTCGTTTTATGGGTTGACTTAGGCATACGGAGTTCATCCCCAGTCTAAGCATACGGAGTTCATTCCAGGTCTAAGATCAGACCGGGCTGAGGGTTACGATAGCAGGATCAACAACACGCAGGGGGGATCGGGCCGATCCCTAGCTTGCATATTTTGCCTCTCCAATCGACTGAGCGTCCGCACGCTCATTTCATGGGTTGGCTTAGGCATACTGAGTTCAATCCATGTCTAAGCATACGAAGTTCATTCCCAGTCTAAGATCAGATCGGACTGAGGGTTACGACAGCAGGGCCAGCAGCAGGATCGGCAGCACGCAGGGGGGACCGGGCCGATCCTTAGCTTGCGTATTCTACCTCTCTGGCAGGCTGAGCGCCCGTACCCTCATTTCGTGGGTTGGCATAGGCATACGGAGTTCATTCCATGTCTAAGCCCTAGCTGGACCGAGGGTTATGGTAGCAGGGTCGACAGCGGGATCGACAGCACGTAGAGGGGGATCGGGCTGCTCCCTAGGTTACGCATTATGCCACTCCGACCCACCTCTCTGGCTGGCTGAGCGCCCGCACGCTTGTTTCGTGGGTTGACTTAGGCATACGGAGTTCATCCCCAGTCTAAGCAGACGGAGTTCATTCCCAGTCTAAGATCAGATCGGATCGAGTGTTGCAGCAGTAGGATTAGTAGGAAGCAGGGGGGATCGGGCCGATCCCCGGCTTGTGCATTCTGCCTCTCCGATAGGCTGAGCGCCCGCACGCCCGTTTCGTGGGTTGGCTTAGGCATAGGGAGTTCATTCCATGTCTAAGCCCCAGTCAGACTGAGGGTTGTGGCAGCGAGATCGGTAGCACGCAGTTGGGGAGTGGGCCGATCCCCGGCTTGCGCATTATGCCTCTACGGTCGGCTCAGTGCCCGTACGCTAGTTTCATGGGTTGACTTATGCATACGTAGTTTTTTTCCAGTCTAAGATTGAACCAGACCGAGGGTTGCGGTAGCAGGATCGACAACATGCAGGGGGTACCAGGTCGATCCTCGTTTTGCGTATTTTACCTCTCTGACCGACTGAGCACCCGCACGCTCATTTTGTGGGTTAGCTTAGGCATAGGAGTTCATTCCATGTCTAAGCATACGGAGTTCATTCCCAGTCTAAGATTTTGAGCCACGATGCACATGCTGGGCTCGAGCATATGCTGGTGCCGCATTTTCTTCGCCCGGGGCACCATCGTTGGAGCATCGTCGGAGCATCACTTGGAGCCTAACCGACGGCATTAGAGGTTCCGGTGATTGGGGGGGCCGAGGGGTGTGCGCACATGATGTGCAATGGGTGCTGGTACTTGGCCCTTATATTGGCCCCCTATCCCTCATCAAACCTCGAGAACTCACACCCCCTTAAAGAGCATTTGAGATTTTATAGGTTTGCTGCCAGCAGCCATTAAAGTGTCTGAAATGGGGACACTTTTTTCAAACGGTCACAAAATCTCCTCCACTTCGAGTTTTTAGGTGAATTTTTTTGTACATGCCAACAAAAATATCAGGCTACCAAATTTGGGGACAAAACTCTTTCTAGAAAAATTTTAAAAAATCTCGAACCCTAAAAAGTTTCAAAAATCGTGAAAAATAGAAAACGGGTCGTCTTGCCACGAAACTTCACATGAAGGTTTAGGGGAGCATTGTATGAATTTACAAGCCATAAAAATGGCATTGGCATGGCAAAAATATGAAGATGTGCTTGAACCCACATACCACCCGTTCGATCCTCGGCTTGCGCATCTTGCCTCTCTGGTCGGCTGAGCGCTTGCACGCTCGTTTCATGGGTTTACTTAGGCCTACGGAGTTCATCCCCCATCTAAGCATACAGAGTTCATTCCCAGTCTAAGATCAGATCGGACTGAGGGTTGCGACAACAGGATCGACAGTACGTAGGGGGGATCGGGTTAGTCCCCAGCTTGCACATTCTACCTCACCGACCGACTGAGCGCCCGCACACCCATTTTGTGGGTTGGCTTAGGCATAGGGAGTTCATTCTATGTATATGCCCCAGCCGGACCGAGGGTTGTGGTAGCGAGACTGACAGCATGGAAGGGGGATCGGGCTGATCCCCGGCTTGTGCATTATGCCTCTCTGGTCGGCTCAATGCCTGCACGCTCGTTTCGTGGGTTGACTTAGGCATACGGAGTTCATTCCAATCTAATATCAGACCGAACTGAGGGTTGCAGCAGCAGGATCGACAACACGTAGGGTTGACCAGGTCGGTCCCCGACTTACACATTATGCCTTTTCGGCTGGTTGAGCGCCCGCATGCTCGTTTCATGGGTTCGCTTAGGCATACGAAGTTCATACCATGTCTAAGCATACGAAGTTCATTCCAAGTCTAAGAATGGACCAGACCGAGTGTTGCGACAGCAGGACCAGCAGTAGGATCGGTAGCACACAAGGTGAGACCTGGTCGATCCTCGACTTGCGCATTCTGCCTCTTCGATCAGCTTCTCCGGTCGACTAAGTGCCCGCATGCTCATTTCATGGGTTGACTTTGGCATACGGAGTTCATCCCCAGTCTAAGCATACAGAGTTTATTCCCAGTCTAAGATCGGACCAGAATAAGGGTTGTGATAGCAGGATCAGTAGCACGCAGGAGGGACCGGGCTGATCCCCAACTTGCGCATTCTGCCTCTCTGGCCGACTGAGCACCTGCACGCCCATTTCATGGGTTGGCTTAGGCATAGGGAGTTCATTCGATGTCTAAGCCCCAATCAGACCGAGGGTTGTGGCAGTGGGACTGGCTGCACGCAAAGGGGGGCCGGCTAAGCGCCCGCACGCCCCTTTCGTAGGTTGGCATAGGCATAGGGAATTCATTCCATGTCTAAGCCCCAGCCAGACTGAGGGTTGTGGCAGCAGGACCGACAGCATGCAGAGGGGGACCAGGCTGATCCCCAGCTTGCGCATTCTGCATCTTTGGTCGGCTGAGCTCCCGCACGCTCGTTTCGTGGGTTGGCTTAGGCATACAGAGTTCAATCCCAGTCTAAGAGTCTGAGCCATGGTGCACATGATGGGCTCGGGCATGTGCTGGAGCTGCATTTTTTTCGCTCGGGCACCATCGTCGGAGCATCGTCGGAGAGCCTAACCGACAGCATTAGGGCTTCCTACGATTGGGTGGGCCGGGGGGTGTGCGCACATGATGTGTGATGGGTGCTGGTACTTGGCCCTTATATTGGCCCCTTTTCCCTCATCAAACCTTGAGAACTCACACCCCCTGAAAGAGCATTTGAGATTTTATAGGTTTGCTGCCAGTAGCCATTAAAGTGTCTGAAATGGGGATACCTTTTTCAAACGGTCACAAAATCTTCTCCACTTCAAGTTTTTAGCTAAATTTTTTTGTGCATGCCAACAAAAATACAAGGATCACCTCTACCAAATTTGGGGACAAAACTCTTTCTAAAAAAAATTTAAAAAATCTCGAACCACAAAAAGTTTCAGAAATCATGAAAAATAGAAAATGGGTCGTCTTGCCACAAAAAATCACATGAAGGTGTAGGGGACCATTGTATGAATTTACAAGCCATAAAAATGGCATTGGCATGGCAGAAATATGAAGATGTGCTTGAACCCACCTACCACCCGTTTGATCCTCGACTTGCACATCCTGCCTCTCTGGTCAGTTGAGCGTCCGCACGCTCGTATCGTGGGTTGACATAGGCATACGGAGTTCATCCCTAGTCTAAGCATAAGGAGTTCATTTCAAGTCTAATATCAGACTGGACCAAGGGTTGCGACAGCAGGATCGATAGCACACAAGGGGGATCGGGTCGGTCCTTGACTTGCGCATTCTGCCTCTCCGACCGACTGAGCGCCCGCACGTTCGTTTCATGGATTGGCTTAGGCATACGGAGTTCATTCCATGTCTAAGCATATGGAGTTCATTCCCAATCTAAGAGTTTGAGCCACGATGCACATGCTGGGCTCGGGCATGTACTGGTGCTGCATTTTTTTCGCTCAGGGCACCATCGTCGAAGCATCATCGGAGCATCGCCAGAGAGCCTAACCTTCGGCATTGGGGGTTCCGATGATTGGGGGGGCCGAGGGGTGTGCGCACACGATGTGTGATGGGTGCTGGTACTTGGCCCTTATATTGGCCCCCTATCCCTCATCAAACCTCAAGAACTCACACCCCCTTAAAGAACATTTGAGATTTTATAGGTTTGCTGCCAGTAGCCATTAAAGTGTCTAAAATGGGGACACTTTTTTGAAACGGTCACATAATCTTCTCCACTTTGAGTTTTTAGCTAAATTTTTTTGTGCATGCCAAAAAAAATTACAATGATCACCTCTACCAAATTTGGGGACAAAACTCTTTGTAAAAAAATTTTAAAAAATCTCGATCCATAAAAAGTTTCAAAAGTCGTGAAAGATAGAAAACGGGTCGTCTTGCCACGAAAAATCACATGAAGGCGTAGGGGACCATTGTATGAATTTACAAGCCATAAAAATGGCATAGCACAACAGAAATATGAAGATGTGCTTGAACCCACCTACCACCCGTTCGATCCCCGGCTTACGCATCTTGCCTCTCTGGTCAGCTGAGTGTCCGCACACTCGTTTTGTGGGTTGACTTAGGCATACGGAGTTCATCCCCAGTCTAAGCATATGGAGTTCATTCTAAGTCTAAGATCGGATCAAACCGAGGGTTACGACAGTAGGATCGACAGTCGCAGGGGGATCGGGTCGGTCCCCGGCTTGCACATTCTGCGTCTCCAGCCGACTAAGTGCCCGCACGCTCGTTTTGTGCGTTGGCTTAGGCATATGGAGTTCATTCCATGTCTAAGCGTACGGAGTTCATTCCCAGTCTAAGATTGGACCGGACCGAGGGTTGCGATAGCAGGACCAGCGTAGGATCAGTAGCACACAGAGGGGGATCAGATTGATCCCCGACTTGTGCATTCTGCCTCTCCGGTTGGCTGAGCGCCCGCACGCTCATTTCGTATGTTGGCTTAGGCATACATAGTTCATTCCATGTCTAAGCCCAGTCAGATCGAGGGTTGTGGCAGCAGGACCGGTAGTGGGATCGACAGTACGCAGAAAGGGATTGAGCTGATCCCTGACTTGTCATTATGCCTCTCTGGCCGACCTCTCCGATCGGTTGGGCACCTGCACGCTCGTTTCGTGGGTTGACTTAGGCATACGGAGTTCATCCCCAGTCTAAGCATACGAAGTTCATTCCTAGTCTAAGATCGGACGGAACCGAGGGTTACGGTAGCAGGATCGGTAGTATGCAGAGGGGATCGAGTCGATCCCTGGCTTGCGCATTCTGCCTCTCCGGCTGGCTGGGCACCCGCACGTCTGTTTCAAGGGTTGGCTTAGGCATAGAGAATTCATTCCATGTCTAAGCCCCAGCTGGACCGAGGGTTATGGCAGCGGGACTGGCAGCACGCAGAGAGGGATCGGGCCAATCCTTGGCTTACGCATTATGCCTCTCCGGTCGGCTGAACGCCTGCACGCTCGTTTTGTGGGTTGACTTAGGCATATCGAGTTCATTCCCAGTCTAAGATTAGATAGGATCGAAGGTTGCAGTAGTAGGATCGACAGCAGGTAGGGGGGATCGGGCTGGTCCCCGGCTTACGCATTCTGCCTCTCCGACCAGCTGAGCATTCGCATGCTCATTTCATGGGTTGGCTTAGGCATACGGAGTGCATTCCATGTCTAAGCATACAGAGTTCATTCCCAGTCTAAGATCGGACCGGATCGAGGGTTACTGCAGCAAGACCAGTAGCAGGATCGACAGCATGCAGGGGGGATCGGGCCGATCCCTGGCTTGCATATTCTACCTTTCCAGTCGGTTGAATGCCGGCACGCATTTTTTTCATGGGTTGGCTTAGGCATACAGAGTTCATTCCATGTCTAAGCATATGGAGTTCATTCCCAGTCTAAGATCAGACCGGACCAAAGCTTAAGGTAGTAGGATCGACAGCATGCAGTGAGGATCGGGTCGATCCCCGGCTTGTGCATTCTGCCTCTTCGGTTGGCTGAGCGCCCGTTTCATGGGTTGGCTTAGGCATAGGGAGTTCATTCCATGTCTAAGCCCCAGTCGGACCGAAGGTTGTGGCAGCGGGACCGATAGCACACAGACGACGATCAGACCGATCCTCGGCTTATGCATTATGCCTCTCCGGTCGACTCAACGCCCGAACGCTCGTTTCGTGGGTTGACTTAGGCATACGGAGTTCATTCCCAGTCTAAGATCGGACTGGACCAAGGGTTGCGGCAGCAGGATCGACAACATGCAGGGGGGTCGGGTTGGTCCTCGGCTTGCGCATTCTACCCCTTTGGCCGGCTAAACGCCCGTACGCTCATTTCGTGGGTTGGCTTAGGCATACGGAATTCATTCCCTATCTAAGCATATGGAGTTCATTCCTAGTCTAAGAGTTTGAGCCACGGTGCACATGCTGGGCTCGGGCATGTGCTGGTGCCATATTTTTTTTGCCCGAGAGACAAACCGACAGCATTGGGGGTACCGGCTATTGGGGGGCCAAGGGGTGTGCCCACATGATGTGCGATGGGTGCTGGTACTTGGCCCTTATATTGGCCCCCTATCCCTCACCAAATATCAAGAACTCACACCCCCTTAAAAAGCATTTGAGATTTTATAGGTTTCCTGCCAGTAGCCATTAAAGTGTCTGAAATGGGGACACTTTTTTCAAATGGTCACAAAATCTTCTACACTTCGAGTTTTTAGCTGAATTTTTTTGTACATTCCAACAAAAATACAAGGATCACCTCGAAGAAATTTGGGGACAAAACACTTTCTAAACAAATTTTAAAAAATCTCGAACCGTAAAAAGTTTTGAAAATCGTGAAAAATAGAAAACGGGTCGTCTTACCATGAAACTTCACATGAAGGCGTAGGAGACCATTGTATGAATTTACAAGTCATAAAAATGGCATTGGCATGGCAGAAATATGAAGATGTGCTTGAACCCACCGACCACCCGTTCGATCCCCAGCTTGCGCATCCTGCCTCTCTGGTCGTCTGAGCGTCCTCACGCTCGTTTCGTGGGTTGACTTAGGCATACAGAATTCATCCCCAGTCTAAGCATACGGAGTTCATTCCCAGTCTAAGATCAAACTGGACTGAGGGTTGCGGTAGCAGGGTCCACAGCACGCAGAGGGGATCGGATCGATCTCGGGCTTGCACATTCGACCTCTTCGGCTGGCTGAGTGCCCGCACACCCGTTTCGTGGGTTGGCTTAGGCATAGGGAGTTCATTCCATGTCTAAGCCCCAGCCAGATCGAGGGTTGTGGCAGCGGGACTAGCAGCACGCAGAAGGGCCGGCTTACGCATTATGCCTCTCCGACCGGCTCAACACCCACACTCTCATTTTGTGGGTTGACGTAGGCATACGGAGTTCATTCCTAGTCTAAGTCAGACTAGACAGAGGGTTGCGGTAGCAGGATCAACAGCACGCAGGAGGGACCGGGCCAGTCCTCGGCTTACGCATTCTACCTCTCCAACCGACTGAGTGCCCGAACGCTCGTTTCATGGGTTGGCTTAGGCATACGGAGTTCATTCCATGTCTAGGCATATGAAGTTCAATCCCAGCCTAAGATTGGATCAGACTGAGGGTTGCGGTAGCAGGATCGATAGCACACAGGAGAGGATCGGGCCAATCCTCGGCTTAGGCATTCTGCCTCTCCGGCCGACTGAGCGCCTGCACGCTTGTTCGTGGGTTGGCTTAGGCATATAGAGTTCATTCCATGTCTAAGCCCCAGCCGGACCGAGGGTTGTGGCAACAGGACCGGCAATGAGATCGGTAGCACACAGAGGGGGATCGGGTTGATCCTCGGCTTGCGCATTATGCCTCTTCGGTATGCCTCTTCGGCCGGTTGAGTGTCCGCACGCTCGTTTCAAGTGTTGACTTAGGCATACGGAGTTCATCCCCAGTCTATGCATACAGAGTTCATTCCCAGTCTAAGATCGAATCAGACCGAGGGTTGCGGCACTAGGATCGGCAGCACGTAGGGGGGACCGGGCCGATCCTTGGCTTGCGCATTCTACCTCTCCGATCAGTTGAGCGCCCGCACGCTCGTTTCATGGGTTGGCTTAGGCATAGGGAGTTCATTCCATGTCTAAGCCCTAGTCAGATCGAGGGTTGTGGCAGCGGGATCGGCAGCATGCAGAAGGGGACCGAGCAGATCCCCGGCTTGCGCATTCTGCCTCTCCGACCGACTGAATGCCCGCAGGCTAGTTTCGTGGGTTGGCTTAGGCATATGAAGTATATTCCATGTCAAGCATACCGAGTTCTTTCCCAGTCTAAGAGTTTGAGCCACGGTGCACATGCTGGGCTTGGTCATGTGCTGGTGCCGCATTTTTTTCACCTGGGGTACCATCATCGGAGCATCGCCGGAGAGCCTAACCGACGGCTTTTGGGGTTCCAGCAATTGGGGGGGCCGGGGGGTGTGCGCACATGATGTGCGATGGGTGCTGGTACTTGGCCCTTATACTGGACCCTTATCCCTCATCAAACCTTGAGAATTCACACCCCCTTAAAGAGCATTTGAGATTTTATAGGTTTGCTGCCAGTAGCCATTAAAGTGTCTAAAATGGGGACACGTTTTTCAAACGGTCACAAAATCTTCTCCACTTCGAGTTTCTAGCTGAATTTTTTTGTAGGTGCCAACAAAAATACAAGGATCACCTCTGCCAAATTTGGTGACAAAAATCTTTCTAAAAAAATTTAAAAAAATCTTGAACCGTAAAAAGTTTTGAAAATCATGAAAAATAGAAAACGGGTCGTCTTGCCACGAAAATTCACATGAAGGCGTAGGGGACCATTGTATGAATTTACAAGCCATAAAAATGGCATTGGCATGGGAGAAATATGAAGATGTGCTTGAACCCACCTATCACCTGTTTGATCCACGGCTTACGCATCCTGCCTCTCTGGTCGACTGAGCGTCCGCACGCTCGTTTCGTGGGTTGACTTAGGCATACGGAGTTCATCCCCAGTCTAAGCATACGGAGTTCATTCCTAGTCTAAGATCAGACCGGATCGAGGGTTGCGGTAGTAGGATCGACAGCACGTAGGGGTGAACCAGGTCGGTTCCCAGCTTGCGCATTCTGCCTCTCCGATCGACTGAGCGCCTGCACGCTCATTTTGTGGGTTGCCTTAGGCATACGGAGTTCATTCCATGTCTAAGCATACGGAGTTCATTCCCAGTCCAAGATTGGATCGGACCGAGGGTTGCGATCGCAGGACTAGCAGCAGGATCGGTAGCACATAGGGGGGGACCGGGCCGATCTTCGGCTTATGCATTCTACCTCTTCGGCTAGCCTCTCTGGCTGGCTGAGCACCTGCACGCTCGTTTCGTGGGTTGACTTAGGCATACAGAGTTCATCCTTAGTCTAAGCATACGGAGTTCATTCCCAGTCTAAGATCTAAGCAGACCGAGGGTTGCGGTAGCAGGATCGGTAGCACGTAGGCAGGACCGAGTCGATCCTCGACTTGCGCATTCTACCTCTCCGGTCGGCTGAGCACCCGCACGCCTGTTTTATGGGTTGTCTTAGGCATAGAGAGTTCATTCCATGTCTAAGCCCTTACCGAATTGAGGGTTGTGGCAGCGAGTTTGGTAGCACGCAGAGGGGTATTGGGCCGATCCCTGGTTTACGCATTTTGCCTCTCCAGTCGGCTGAACGACCGCATGCTCGTTTCATGAGTTAGCTTAGGCATACGGAGTTCATTCCATGTCTAAGCATACAGAGTTCATTCCCAGTCTAAGAGTTTGAGCCACGGTGCACATGCTGGTTTCGAGCATGTGCTGGCGCCGCATTTTTTTTGCCTGGGGCACCATCGTCGGAGCATCGTCGGAGAGCCTAACCGGTAGCATTGGGGGTTCCAGCAATTGGGTGGGTCGGGGGGTGTGCACACATGATGTGCGATGGGTGCTGGTACTTGGCCCTTATATTGGCCCCCTATCCCTCATCAAACCTCGAGAACTCACAGATTTTATAGGTTTGCTGCCAGTAGCCATTAAAGTGTCTGAAATGAGGGCACTTTTTTCAAACGGTCACAAAATCTTCTTCATTTCGAGTTTTTAGCTGAATTTGTTTGTGCATGACAAAAAAAATACAAGGATCACCTCTACCAGATTTGGGGAGAAAACTCTTTCTAAAAAAATTTTAAAAAATCCCGAATCGTAAAAAGTTTCAAAAATCATGAAAAATAGAAAACGGGTCGTCTTGCCATGAAACTTCACATGAGGGTGTAGGGGACCATTGTATGAATTTACAAGCCATAAAAATGGCATTGGTATGGTAGAAATATGAAGATGTGCTTGAACCCACCTACCACCCATTTGATCCCCGGCTTGCGCATCTTGCCTCACTGGTCGGCTGAGTGTCCGCACGCTCGTTTCGTGGGTTGACTTAGGCATACGGAGTTCATTCCCAGTCTAAGCATACGGAGTTCATTCCCAGTCTAAGATCGAACCGGATCGAGGGTTGCGACAGCAGGATCAACAGCACGCAAGAGGGACCAGGTCGATCCCCGACTTGCGCATTCTGCCTCTTCGGCAGGCTGAGCGCCCGGATGCCCGTTTCATGGGATGGTTTAGGCATAGGGAGTTCATTCCATGTCTAAGCCCCAGCCAGACCGAGGGTTTTGGCAGTGGGACCTGCAGCACGCAGAGGGAGATCAAGCCGATCCCTGGCTTGCGCATTATGCCTCTCCGATCGATGCAGTGCCCGCATGCTCATTTCATGGGTTGGCTTAGGTATAGGGAGTTCATTCCCAGTCTAAGATCAGATCGGACCGAGGGTTGTGACAGCAGGATCCATAGCACGTAGGGGGGACTGGGCCGATCCCCGACTTGCGCTTTCTACCCTCTGGCTGGCTGAGCGCCCGCACGCTTGTTTCATGGGTTGGCTTAGGCATACGGAGTTCATTTCATGTCTAAGCATATGGAGTTCATTCCCAGTCTAAAAGTTTGAGCCACGGTGCATATGCTGGGCTCGGGCATGTGCTGGTGCTACATTGTTTTTGCCCGGGGCACCATTGCCGGAGCATCATCGGAGAGCCTAACCGGCGGTATTGGGGGTTCCGACGATTGGGGGGGTCGGGGGGGTGTGCACACATGATGTGTGATGGGTGCTGGTACTTGGCCCTTATATTGGCCCCCTATCCCTCATCAAACCTCGAGAACTCACACCCCTTTAAGAGCATTTGACATTTTATAGGTTTGCTGCCAGTAGCCATTAAAGTGTCTGAAATGGGGACACTTTTTTCAAACGGTCACAAAATCTTCTCCACTTCAATTTTTTAGCTGAATGTTTTTGTGCATGCCAACAAAAATACAAGGATCACCTCTACGAAATTTGGGGACAAAAATCTTTCTAAAAGAATTTTAAAAAATCTCGAACCACAAAAAGTTTTGAAAATCATGAAAAATAGAAAACAGGTCGTCTTGCCACGAAACTTCACATGAAGGCTTAGGGGACCATTGTATGAATTTACAAGCCATAAAAATGGCATTGGCATGGCAGAAATATGAAGATGTGCTTGAACCCACCTACCACCCGTTTGATCCCCGGCTTGCACATCCTGTCTCTCTGGTCGACTGAGCGTCCGCACGCTCATTTTGTGGGTTGACTTAGGCATAGGGAGTTCATCCCCAGTATAAGCATATAGAGTTCATTCCCAGACTAAGATCGGATCGGATCGAGGGTTGCGACAGTAGGATCGACAGCACGCAGGGGGGATCAGGTCGATCCCCGGCTTGCACATTCTACCTCTCCGGCTGGCTGAGTGCCCGCACGCCCATTTCGTGGGTTGGCTTAGGCATAGGGAGTTCATTCCATGTCTAAGCCCTAGTCAAATCGAGGGTTGGGGCAGCGGGACTGGCAGCATGCAGAAGGGGATCGGGCCGATCCCCGGCTTGCGCATTATGCCTCTTCAATCGGCTCAGCGCCCACACGCTCGTTTCGTGGGTTGACTTAGGTATACGGAGTTCATTCCACGTCTAACCTTACGGAGTTCATTCCCAGTCTAAGAGTTTGAGCCACAGTGCACATGCTGGGCTCGGGCATGTGCTGGTGCCGTAATTTTTTGCCTGGGGCACCATCGTCGGAGCATCGCCGGAGAGCCAAACCGAAGGCATTGGGGGTTCCAACGATTAGGGGGGCCAGGGGGTGTCCGCACATAATGTGCGATGGGTGCTGGTACTTGGCCCTTATATTGGCCCCCTATGCCTCATCAAACCTCAAGAACTCACACCCCGTTAAAGAGCATTTGAGATTTTATAGGTTTGCTGCCAGTAGCCATTAAAGTGTCTGAAAATGGGGACACCTTTTTCAAAGGGGCACAAAATCTTCTCCACTTCGAGTTTTTAGCTGAATTGTTTTGTGCATGCCAACAGACATATAAGGATCACCTCTACCAAATTTGGGGACAAAAATCTTTCTAAAAAAATTTTAAAAAATCCCGAATCGTAAAAAGTTTTGAAAATCATGAAAAATAGAAAGCGGGTCATCTTGCCACGAAACTTCACATGAAGGCTTAGGGGACCATTGCATGAATTTAAAAGCCATAAAAATGGCATTGGGATGGTAGAAATATGAAGATGAGCTAGAACCCACCTACCACCCGTTCGATCCCCGACTTGCGCACCCTACCTCTCTGGTCGGTTGAGCGTCTGCACGCTCGTTTCATGGGTTGACTTAGGCATACAGAGTTCATCCCCAGTCTAAGCATACAGAGTTCATTGCCAGTCTAAGATCGGACTGGACCGAGGGTTGCGGTAGTAGGATCAGCAGCACACATGGCGGATCGAACTGATCCCCAACTTGCACATTCTGCCTATTCGATCGGCTGAGCGCCCACATGCCCGTTTCATGGGTTGGCTTAGGCATAGGGAGTTCATTCCATGTCTAAGCATACGAAGTTCTTTCCCAATCTAAGATTGGACCGGACCGAGGGTTGCGGCAACAGGATCAGCAGCACGCAGGGGTGACCAGGCCAATCCCCGGCTTGCGCATTCTGCCTCTCCAGTTGATTGAGTGCCCACATGCCCGTTTCATGGGTTGGCTTAGGCATAGGGAGTTCATTCCTTGTCTAAGCCCCAGTCGGACCGAGGGTTGTGCCAGCGGGACTGGCAGCACGCAGAGGGGGACCGGGCCAATCCCCGACTTGCGCATTATGCCTCTCCGGCCAGCTCAGCACCCGCACGCTCATTTCGTGGGTTGACTTAGGCATACGGAGTTCATTCCTAGTCTAAGATCAGACTGGACTGAGGGTTGCATCAGCAGGATAGACAGCGCACAGGGGGGGACTGGGTCAATCCCTAAATTATGCATTTTGCCTCTTCGGTCGGCTGAGCGCCTGCACGCTCGTTTCGTGGGTTGGCTTAGGCATACGGAGTCCATTCCATGTCTAAGCATATGGAGTTCATTCCCAATCTAAGATCAGATCAGACTGAGGATTACGGTAGCAGGACCAGCAACAGGATCGATAGCATGCAGGGTGGGACCAGGCTGATCCTCGGCTTACGCATTTTGCCTCTCCGACTGACTGAGCGCCCGCACGCTCATTTTGTGGGTTGGCTTAGGCATACGGAGTTCATTCCATGTCTAAGCCCCAGCCAGACCGAGGGTTGTGGCAGCAGGACCGATAGCGTGATCAACAACACGTAGAGGGGGACCGGGCTGATCCTCGACTTGTGTATTATGCCTCTCCGATTGACCTCTCTGATCGGCTAAGCGCCCGCACGCTCGTTTCATGGGTTGACTTAGGCATACGAAGTTAATCCCCAATCTAAGCATACGGAGTTCATTCCCAGTCTAAGATCAGATCAAACCGAGGGTTGTGACAACAGGATCGACAGCATGCAGGGGGGATCGGGCCGATTCTCGACTTGCGTAATCTGCCTCTCCGATCGGTTACGGGCCCGCACACCCGTTTCATGGGTTGGCTTAGGCATAGGGAGTTCATTCCATGTCTAAGCCCCAGTCGGACCGAGGGTTATGGTAGCGGGATCAAAAGCACGCAGGGGGGCCGGGCCGATCCCCGACTTGTGCATTCTGCCTCTCCGGTCGAATGACCACCCACACGCCCGTTCTATGGGTTGGCTTAGGCATAGGGAGTTCATTCCATGTGTAAGCTCTAGCCGGACCGAGGGTTGTCGTAGCCGGACCGGCAGCATGTAGAGGTGGACCGAGCTAATCCCTGGCTTGCGTATTATGCCTTTCCGGCCAGCTCAGCGCCTGCACGCTCATTTTTTGGGTTGACTTAGGCATACGGAGTTCATTCCCAGTGTAAGATCGAACCGGACCAAGGGTTGCAACAACAGGATCAACAGCACGCAGAGGGACCGGGTCAATCCCCGACTTGCGCATTCTGCCTCTCCGGCCGACTGAGCACCCATATGCTCGTTTCGTGGGTTGGCTTAGGCATACGGAGTTCATTCCATGTCTAAGCATACGGAGTTCATTCCCAGTCTAAGATCGTGTCGGATCAAGGGTTGCGAAAGCAGAACCAGCAGCAGGATCGGTAGCACACAGAAGGGGACTAGGCCGATCCCCGGCTTACGCATTCTGCCTCTCCAGCCGGTTGAGTGCCCGTACACTCACTTCGTGGGTTAGCTTAGGCGTACGAAGTTCATTCCATGTCTAAGCCCCAGTCGCACCGGGGGTTGTGGCAAACGGAGTTCATCCCCAGTCTAAGCATACGGAGCTCATTCCCAGTCTAAGAATTTGACCCACGGTGCACATGTTGGGCTCGAGCATGTGCTGGTGCCGCATTTTTTTCTCTCGGGGCACCATCGTCGGAGCATTGTTGGAGAGCCTAACTGACAGCATTGGGGGTTCTGACGATTGGGGGGGTCGGGGGGTGTGTGCACATGATGTTTGATGGGTGCTGGTACTTGGCCTTATATTGGCCCCCTATCCCTCATCAAACCTCGAGAACTCACACCCCCTTAAAGAGCATTTGAGATTTTATCAGTTTGCTGCCAATAGCCATTAAAGTGTCACAAAATCTTTTCCACTTCGACTTTTTAGCTGAATTTTTTTGTGCATCACAAAAAAAAATACAAGGATCACCTCTACCAAATTTGGGGACAAAACTCTTTCTAAAACAATTTTAAAAAAATCCCAAACTGCAAAATGTTTCCAAAATCGTGAAAAATAGAAAACGGGTCGTCTTACCACGAAACTTCACATGAAGGCTTAGGGGACCATTGTATGAATTTAAAAGCCATAAAAATGGCATTGGAATGGTAGAAATATGAAGATGTGCTTAAACCCACCTACCACCCGTTCGATCCCCGGCTTGCGCATTCTGCCTCTCTAGTTGGCTGAGCGCCTGCACGCCCATTTCGTGGCTTGGCTTAGGCATAGGGAGTTCATTCCATGTCTAATGCACAACCGGACTAAGGGTTGTGGCAGCTGGACCGGCAGCACGCAGAGGGGGACCGGGTTAAACCTCGGTTTGCGCATTATGCCTCTTTGGCTGGCTCAGCGCCCGCACGCTTGTTTCGTGGGTTGACTTATGCATACGGAGTTCATTCCCAGTCTAAGATCAGATCAGACCGATGGTTGCAGTAGCAGGATCGACAGCACATAGGGGGGACTCAATCGATCCCTGGCTTGCATTTTTTATGTCTCCGGCCGGCTGAGCGCCCGCATGCTCGTTTTGTGGGTTGGCTTAGGCATACGGAGTTCATTCCATGTCTAAGCATACGAAGTTCATTTCCAGTCTAAGATTTTGAGCTGCAGTGCACATGCTGGGCTTGGCCATGTGCTGGTGCCACATTTTTTCGCTCGGGGCACCATCGTCGGAGAGCCTGACCGGTGGCATTGGGGGTTCTGGCGATTGGGGGGTCGGGGAGTGTGTGCACATGATGTGCAATGGGTGCTGGTACTTGGCCTTATATTGGCCCCCTATCCCTCATCAAACCTCGAGAACTCACACCGCCTTAAAGAGCATTTGAGATTTTATAGGTTTGCTGCCAGTAGCAATTAAAGTGTCTGAAATGGGGACACTTTTTTCAAACGGTCACAAAATCTTCTCCACTTCGAGTTTTTGGCTGAATTTTTTTATGCATGGCAACAAAAATAAAAGGATCACCTCTACCAAAGTTTGCGACAAAAAATTTTAAAAAAGTCCTGAATCGTAAAATGTTTCGAAAATCATGAAAAATAGCAAACGGGTCGTCTTGCCACGAAACTTCACATGAAGGCTTAGGGGACCATTGTATGAATTGACAAGCCATAAAAATGGCATTGGCATGGCAGAAGTATGAAGATGTGCTTGAACCCACCTACCACCCACTCGATCCCCGGCTTGCACATCCTGTCTCTCTGGCCGGCTGAGCACCCAGATGCTCGTTTTGTGAGTTGACTTAGACATACAAAGTTCATCCCCAGTCTAAGCATACGAAGTGCATTCCCAGTCTAAGATCGGACTGGATTGAGGGTTACGGCAGCATGATCGATAGCACACAGAGGGGACCAGGTCGATCCCCGACTTGTGCATTCTGCCTCTCCGATCAGTTGAGCACCTGCATGCCAGTTTCATGGGTTGGCTTAGGCATGGGGAGTTCATTCCATGTCTAAGCCCCAATCAGACTGAGGGTTGTGGCAACAGGATTGGTAGCACGCACAGAGGAACCGGGTCGATCCCTGACTTACGCATTATGCCTCTCTGGCTGGCTTAGCCCCCGCACGTTCATTTCGTGGGTTGACTTAGGCATACAGAGTTCATTCCCAGTCTAAGATCAAACCGGACCGAGGGTTGTGGCTGTAGGATCGACAGCACGTAGGTGGGGATCGGGTCGATCCCCAACTTGCGCATTCTGCCACTCCGATCAGTTGAGTGCCCGCACGCTCGTTTCATGGGTTGGCTTAGGCATATGGAGTTCATTCCATGTCTAAGCATATGGAGTTCATTCCCAGTCTAAGATCGGACCGGACCGAGGGTTGCAACAATAGGACCAGCAGCAGGATCAATAGCACACAGGTAGGGATAAGGCCGATCCTCGGCTTGCACATTCTGCCTCTCTGGCCGAGTCAGCACCTGTACGCTCATTTCATGGGTTGGCTTAGGCATATGGAGTTCATTCCATGTCTAAGCCCCAGTCAGACCGAGGGTTATGACAGCAAGACCGACAGTAAGACCGACAGCACACAGATAGGGACCGGGCTGATCCCCGGCTTGTGCATTATGCCTCTTTGGCCGACAGAGCGCCCGCACGCTCATTTCATGGGTTAACTTAGGCATATGGAGTTGATCCCCAATCTAAGCATACGGAGTTCATTCCCAGTCTAAGATCAGACCGGACCGAGGTTTACGGTAGTAGGATCGATAGCACGCAGGGTGGACCGGATCGATCCCTGGCTCACACATTCTGCCTCTCTGGTCGGTTGAGCACCCGCATGCTCGTTTCATGGGTTGGCTTAGGCATAGAGAGTTCATTCCAATTCTATGCCTCAACCGGACCGAAGGTTGTGGCAGTGGGACCGACAGCACGCAGAGGGTTGAGCACCCGCACACTCGTTTCATGGGTTAACTTAGGCATATGGAGTTCATCCCCAGTCTAAGCATACGGAGTTCATTCCCAGTGTAAGATCGGATCAGGCCAAGGGTTGTGACAGCAGGATCGACAGCATGCAGGGGGGACCCGGCCGATTCCCGACTTGCGCATTCTACCTCTTCGGTCGGCTGAGCACCCGTACGCCCGTTTCATGGGTTGGCTTAGGCATAGGGAGTTCATTCCATGTCTAAGCCCCAGTCAGATCGAGGGTTATGGCAGCGGGACCGGCAGCACATAGAGGGGGATCGGGTCGATCCCCGGCTTGCGCATTATGCCTCTTCGGTCGACTCAGGGCCCGCATGCTCGTTTCGTGGGTTGACTTATGCATATGGAGTTCATTCATAGTCTAAGATCAGATCAGACTGAAGGTTGTGGCAGCAGGATCGATAGCACATAGGGGGAACCTGGCCGATCCTCGGCTTACGCATTCTGCCTCTCCGGCCGGCTGAGCGCCCACACGCTCGTTTCGTGGGTTGGCTTAGGCATACGGAGTTCATTCCATGTCTAAGCATATGGAGCTCATTCCCAGTCTAAGATTTTGAGCCACGGTGCACATGCTGGGCTCGACCATGTGCTGGTGCCGCATTTTTTTTGCCTGAGGCCGGTGATTGGGGGTTCCGGCGATTGGGGGGCCGAGGGTGTGCGCACATGATGTGAGATGGGTGCTGGTACTTGGCCCTTATGTTGGCCCCCTATCCCTCATCAAACCTTGAGAACTCACGCCCCCTTAAAGAGCATTTGAGATTTTATAGGTTTGCTGCCAGTAGCCATTAAAGTGTCTGAAATGGGGACACTTTTTTCAAACGGTCACAAAATCTTCTCCACTTCGACTTTTTAGCTGAATTTTTTTGTGCTTGCCCAAAAAAATACAAGGATCACCTCTATCAAATTTGGGGATAAAACTATTTCTAAAGAAATTTAAAAAAATCTCAAACCGTAAAAAGTTTCAAAAATCTTGAAAAATAGAAAACGGGTCGTCTTGCCATGAAACTTAACATGAAGGCTTAGGGGACATTGTATGAATTGAAAAGCCATAAAAATTGCATTGGCACAGCAAAAATATGAAGATGTGCTTGAACCCACCTACCACCCGTTCGATCCCCGGCTTGCGCATCCTGCCTCTCTGGTCAGCCAAGCACTTGCACACTCGTTTCGTGGGTTGACAAACGCATACGGAGTTCATCCCCAGTCTAAACACACGGAGTTCATTCCCAATCTAAGATCGGATCAGACCGAGGGTTACGACAACAGGATCGACAGCACACAGGGGGGACCGGGCCGATCCCCGGCTTACGCGTTTTGCCTCTTTGGCCGGCTGAGCGACCGCATGCCTGTTTCGTGGGTTGGCTTAGGCATAGGGAGTTTATTCCATGTCTAAGCCCTAGCCAGATCGAGGGTTGTGGCAGTGGGATCAGTAGCACACAGAGGGGATCGGGTCGGTCCTCGGCTTACGCATTATGCCTCTCCAGCTGGCTCAGTGCCTACACGCTCATTTCGTGGGTTGACTTAGGCATACGAAGTTCATTCCCAGTCTAAGATTGGACCAAACCATGGGTTGCGATAGTAGGATCGATTGCATGCGGGGGGGAGTGGGTCGATCCCCGGCTTGCGCATTCTGCCTCTCCGATAGGCTGAGCGCCCGCACGCTCATTTTGTGGGTTGGCTTAGGCATACGGAGTTCATTCCATGTCTAAGCATACGGAGTTCATTCCCAGTCTAAGATCAGACTGGACTGAGGGTTGCAGCAATAGAACCAGCAGCAGGATCGGTAGCATGCAGGGAGGGATCAGGTTGATCCCCGACTTGCGCATTCTGCCTCTCCGACCGGTTGAGCACTCACACACTTGTTTCGTGGGTTGGCTTAGGCTTACGGAGTTCATTCCATGTATAAGCCCCAGCCGGACTGAGGGTTGTGGTAGCAAGATCGACAGCGGGATCGACAACACGCAGAGAAAGACCAGGCTGATCCCCGACTTACACATTATGCCTCTCCGACCGGCTGAGCGCCCGTACGCTCGTTTCGTGGGTTGACTTAGGCATACGGGGTTCATCCACAGTCTAAGCATATGAAGTTCATTCCCAGTCTAAGATCAAATCAGATCGAGTGTTGCGACAGCAGGATCGACAGCACGTAAGGGGGATCGAGCCGATCCTCGGCTTACGCATTCTGCCTCTCCTGCCGACTGAGCGGCCGCACGCCCATTTCGTGGGTTAGCTTAGGCATAGGGAGTTCATTCCATGTCTAAGCCCCAACCGAACTGAGGGTTGTGGAAGTGGCACCGGCAGCATGCAGAGGGGGATCGAGTTGATCCCCAGCTTTCCCATTATGCCTCTTCGGTCGACTCAGCGCCCGCACGCTCGTTTTGTGGGTTGACTTATGCATACAGAGTTAATTCCCTGTCTAAGGTCAGATCGGATCGAGGGTTACAGTAGCAGGATCGACAACACACTGGGGGGACCAGGTCGATCCCCAGCTTGCGCATTCTAGCTATTCGATCGGCTAAGCGCCCGCACGCTTGTTTCGTGGGTTGGCTTAGGCATACGGAGTTCATTCCACATCTAAGCTTACGGAGTTCATTCCCAGTCTAAGAGTTTGAGCCACGGTGCACATGCTGGGCTTAGGCATGTGCTGGTGCCACATTTTTTTCGCCTGGGACACCATCACCGGAGCATCACCGG
The DNA here is from genome assembly GCF_047325235.1 of Durio zibethinus. Lineage (NCBI taxonomy): Eukaryota > Viridiplantae > Streptophyta > Magnoliopsida > Malvales > Malvaceae > Durio > Durio zibethinus. The sequence continues at coordinate 21,979,976 of NC_143165.1, forward strand.
AGAGCCTAACCGACGGTATTGGGGGTTCCGACGATTGAGGGGGCCGGGGGGGTGTGCGCACATGATGTGCGATGGGTGCTGGTAGTTGGAACTTATATTGGCCCCTATCCCTCATCAAACCTCGAGAACTCACACCCCTTATAGAGTATTTGAGATTTTATAGGTTTGCTGCCAGTAGCCATTAAAGTGTATGAAATGGGGACACTTTTTTCAAATGGTCACAAAATCTTCTCCACTTCTACTTTTTAGCTGAATTTTTTTGTGCATGCCAATGAAAATACAAGGATCACCTCTACCAAGTTTGGGTACAAAACTCTATCTAAAAAAATTTTAAAAAATCCCGAACCGCAAAAAGTTTCAAAATTCATGAAAAATAGAAAACGGGTCGTCTTGCCATGAAACTTCACATGAAGGCTTAGGGGACCATTGTCTGAATTTACAAGCCATAATAAAGGCATTGGCAAGGCAAAAATATGAAAATGTGCTTGAACCCACCTACCACCCATTCGATCCCCGGCTTGCTCTTGCCTCTCTGGTCGACTGAGCACCCACACGCTCGTTTTGTGGGTTGACATAGGCATACGGAGTTCATCCCCAGTCTAAGCATAAGGAGTTCATTCCTAGTGTAAGATCAAACTGGACCGAGGGTTACGATAGCAGGATCGGTAGCACGCAGGGTGGACCGGGTCGATCCTCGGCTTGCACATTCTGCCTCTTCGGTCGGCTTAGCACCCGTACACCTGTTTCATGGGTTGGCTTAGGCATAGGGAGTTCATTCCAAGTCTAAGCCCCAGTCGAATCGAGGGTTGTGGCAACGGGACCGGCAACACGCAGAGGGGGACCGGGCTGATCCCTGGCTTGCGCATTATGCCTCTCCGATTGGCTCAGCGCCCGTATGCTCGTTTCATGGGTTAACTTAGGCATACAAAGTTCATTCTTAGTATAAGATCAGACTAGACCGAAGGTTGTGGCAGTAGGATCGACAGCACGCAGGGGGGACCAGGTCGATCCCCGACTTGTGCATTCTGCCTCTTTGGTCGACTGAGTGCCCGCACACTCGTTTCGTGGGTTGGCTTAGGCATAGGGAGTTCATTCCATGTCTAAGCCCCAGCCAGACCGAGGGTTGTGGCAGTGGGATCGACAGCACGCAGAAGGGGATTGGGCCTATCCCCGACTTGCGCATTATGCCTCTTCGGCCGGCTCAGCGCCCGCACGCTCATTTCATGGGTTGACTTATGCATACGGAGTTCATTCCCAGTCTAAGATTGGACTGGACCAAGGGTTATGGCAGTAGGATCGACAGCACGCAGTGGGGGACCGAGCCGATCCTCGGCTTGCGCATTCTTCCTCTCCGGTCAACTGATTGCCCGCACGCTCATTTCATGGGTTAATTTAGGCATACAGAGTTCATCCCCAGTCTAAGCATACGGAGTTCATTCCTAGTCTAAGATCAAATAGGACCGAGGGTTGCGACAGCAGGATCAGCAGCACGCAGGGGGGACCAGGCCGTTCCTCGGCTTGCACATTCTACCTCTTCGGCCAGCTGAGTGCCCGCACAGCCGTTTCGTGGGATGGCTTAGGCATAGGGAGTTCATTCCATGTCTAAGCCCCAGTCAGACCGAGGGTTGTGGCAGCGGAGCCGGCAGCACGCAGAGGGGGACCGGGTCGATCCTCGGCTTGCGCATTATGCTTCTCCGACAGGCTCAACGCCCGCACGCTCGTCTCATGGGTTGACTTAGGCATACTGAGTTCATTCCCTGTCTAAGATCGAATCGGACCGGGGGTTGCGACAGCAAGATCGACAGCACATAGGGGGGACCAGGCCGATCCCCGACTCGTGCATTCTACCTCTCCGACCGGTTGAGCGCCCGCACGCTCGTTTCATGGGTTGACTTAGGCATACGGAGTTCATTCCCTGTTGAAGCATACAGAGTTCATTCCCAGTCTAAGATCGGATCGGACCGAGGGTTACGGCAGCAGGATTGGTAGCATGCAGGGGGATTAGGCCGATCCCCGGCTTGCGTATTTTACCTCTATGGTCGGCTGAGCACTGCACGGTCGTTTCATGGGTTGGCTTAGGCATACGGAGTTCATTCCATGTCTAAGCCCCCGTTGGACCGAGGGTTGTGGCAGGAGGACCAGTAGCGGGATCGACAGCATGCATAGAAGGATCGGGCTGATCCCCGACTTGCGCATCATGCCTCTCCGACCGTCTGACTGACCGTATGCTCGTTTCGTGGGTTGACTTAGGCATACGGAGTTCATCCCCAGTCTAAGCATACAGAGTTCATTCCCAGTCTAAGATCAGACTGGACTGAGGGTTGCGGTAACAGGATCAACAGCACGCAGGGGGACAGGGCCGATCCCTGGCTTACGCATTCTGCCTCTCTGACCGGCTGAGGACCCGCACGCCCGTTTCGTGGGTTGGCTTAGGCATAGGGAGTTCATTCCAAGTCTAAGCCCCAGCCGGACCGAGGGTTGTGGCTGCGGGACTTGCAGTATGCAGAAGGGGACCGGGTTGATCCCCGACTTGCGCATTATGCCTCTCCAGCCGGCTCAGCGTCAGTACGCTCATTTCGTGGGTTGACTTAGGCATACGGAGTTCATTCCCAGTTTAAGATCGGATCAGACTAAGGGTTCCAGCAGTAGGATCGACAGCACGCAGGGGGGATCGGGTCGATCTCTGGCTTGTGCATTCTACCTCTCCGGTCGACTGAGCGCCCGTACGCTCGTTTCGTGGGTTGGCTTAGGCATACAGAGTTCATTCCATGTCTAAGCATACGGAGTTCATTCCCAGTCTAAGATCAGACTGGACCGAGGGTTGTGATAGCAGGACCAATAGCTGGATCGGCTACACGTAGGGGGACCAGGTCGATCCCGCTTACGCATTCTGCCTCACCTGCCAGCTGAGCACCCGCACGCTCGTTTTGTGGGTTGGCTTAGGCATACAGAGTTTATTCCATGTCTAAACCCCAGTCAGACTGAGGGTTGTGGCAGTAGGACCGATAGCGGGATTGGTAGCATGTAGAGGGGGATCGGGCTGATCCACGGCTTGCGTATTATGCCTCTCCGATCGGCCTTTCCGTCAGCTGAGCACCCGTACGCTCGTTTCATGGGCTGACTTAGGCATATGGAGTTCATCCCTAGTCTAAGCATATGGAGCTCATTCGTAGTCTAAGATCAGACTGGACCAAGGGTTGCGGCAGCAGGATCAGCAGCACACAGGAGGGATCGGGGTGATCCTCGACTTGCGCATTCTGCCTCTCCAACCGGCTGAGCACCCGCACGTCCGTTTCATGGGTTGGCTTAGGCGTAGGGAGTTCATTCCATGTCTAAGCCCCAACCGGACTGAGGGTTGTGGCAGCAGGACCGGCATCACGTAGAGGGGGACCGAGCCGATCCCCGGCTTACGCATTATGCCTCTTTGGCTGGCTCAGTGCCCGTACGCTCGTTTTATGGGTTGACTTATGCATACGGAGTTCATTCCCAGTCTAAGATCAGACCGGATTGAGGGTTGTGACGCAGGATTGACAGCACGTAGGGGGGATCAGGCCGATCCCCGACTTGTGCATTCTGCCTCTCCGACTGACTGAGCACCTGCACGCTCGTTTCATGGGTTGGCTTAGGCATACGGAGTTCATTCCATGTCTAAGCATACGGAGTTCATTCCCAGTCTAAGATTTTTTGCATGCCAACAAAAATACATGGATCACCTCTACCAAATTTAGGGACAAAACTCTTTCTAAAAAAATTTAAAAAAATATCGAACTGCAAAAAGTTTCAAAAATCATGAAAAATAGAAAACAGATCGTCTTGCCACGAAACTTCACAAGAAGGCTTAGGGGACCATTGTATGAATTTACAAGCCATAAAAATGGCATTGGCATGGCAAAAATATGAAGATGTGTTTGAACCCACCTACCACCCGTTCGATCCCCGACTTGCGCATCCTGTCTTTCTAATCGGTTGAGCACACGCACGCTCGTTTCATGGGTTCACTTAGCCATATGGAGTTTATCCGTAGTCTAGGCATACGGAGTTCATTCCCAGGGTAAGATCGGATCGAACCGAGGGTTGCGACAGTAGGATCGGTAGCACGTAGGGGGGATCGAGCCGATCCTCGGCTTGCGCATTCTGCCTCTCCGGCCGGCTGAGCGCCCGCATGCCCGTTTCGTGGGTTAGCTTAGGCATAGGGAGTTCATTCCATGTCTAAGCCCCAGTCAGACCGAGGGTTTTAGCAACGGGACTGGTAGCACACAGAGGGGAACTAGGCCGATCCTCGGCTTGCGTATTATGCCTCTTCGGCTGGCTCAGTGCCTACACTATCGTTTCGTGGGGTGACTTAGGAATACAGAGTTCATTCCCAGTCTAAGATCAGATCGGATCGAGGGTTGTGGTAGCAGGATCGACAGCACACAGGGGGGACCGAGCCGATCCCCAACTTGCTTATTCTGCCTCGCTGGCCGACTGAGCGCCCGCACGCTCGTTTCATGGGTTGGCTTAGGCATACGGAGTTCATTCCATGTCTAATCCCCAGCTGGACCAAGGGTTGTGGTAGCAGGACCGGCAGCGGGATCTACAGCACGCGGAAGGGGACCGGGTTGATCCTCTACTTACGTATTATGCCTCTCTGGCTGGCCTCTCTGGCCGGCTGAGCGCCCGCACACTCGTTTCATGTGTTGACTTAGGCATACGAAGTTCATCACCAGTCTAAGCATACGGAGTTCATTCCCATTCTAAGATTGAAAGGAACCGAGGGTCGCGACAGCAGGATCGGCAGCACGCAGGGTGGACCGGGCCGATCCCCGACTTGTGCATTCTGCCTCTCTGGCCGGCTGAGCACCAGCACGCCCATTTTATGGGTTGGCTTAGGCATAGGGAGTTCATTCCATGTCTAAGCCCCAGCCGGACTGAGGGTTGTGGTAGCGAGACCGGCAACACACAGAGGGGGACCGAGCTGATCCCTGGCTTGTGCATTATGCCTCTTCGACCGACTCAGTGCCCGCACGCTTGTTTCGTGGGTTAACTTATGCATACGAAGTTCATTCCCAGTCTAAGATTGGACCGGACCCAGGGTTGCGACAGTAGGATCGACAGAACGCATGGGGGATCGGGCCGATCCCCGGCTTGTGCATTCTACCTCTCCGGTTGGTTGAACGCCTGTACGCTCGTTTCGTGGGTTGGCTTAGGCATACGGAGTTCATTCCATGCCTAAGGATACGGAGTTCATTCCCAGTCTAAGATTTTGAGCCACGATGCACATGTTGGGCTCGGGCATGTGCTGGTGCCGCATTTTTTTCATCGGGGGCACCATTGTCGGAGCATCGCCGGAGAGCCTAACCGGTGGCATTGGGGGTTTCGGCGATTGGGGGGATCGGGGGGTGTGTGCACATGATGTGTGATGGGTACTGGTACTTGGCCCTTATATTGGCCCCCTATCCCTCATCAAACCTTGAGAAATCACACCCCTTAAAGAGCATTTGAGATTTTATAGGTTTGCTGCCAGTAGCTAATAAAGTGTCTGAAATGGGGACACTTTTTTCAAGTGGTCACAAAATCTTCTCCACTTCGAGTTTTAGCTGAATGTTTTTGTGCATGCCAACAAAAATACAAGGATCACCTCTACCAAATTTGGGGACAAAACTCTTGCTAAAAAAATTTTAAAAAATCCCGAACCTCAAAAAGTTTTGAAAATCATGAAAAATAGAAAACGGGTCGTCTTGCCACGAAACTTCACATGAAGGCTTAGGGGACCCTTGTATGATTTTACAAGCCAGAAAAATGGCATTGGCATGGCAGAAATATGAAGATGTGCTTGAACCCACCTACCACCTGTCCGATCCCCGGCTTACGCATCCTGACTCTCTGGCCGGCTGAGCGCCCGCACGTTCGTTTCATGGGTTGAGTTAGGCCTACAGAGTTCATCCCCGTCTAAGCATGCAGAGTTCATTCCCAATCTAAGATCGAATCAGACCGAGGGTTGCGGTAGCAGGATCGATAGCACGCAGGGGGGAACGGGCCGATCCCCGAATTGTGCATTCTGCCTCTCCGACCGACTGAGTGCCCGTACGCCCGTTTTGTTGGTTGGCTTAGGCATAGGGAGTTCATTCCATGTCTATGCCCCAACCAAACCGAGGGTTGTGGCAGTGGGACCGGTAGCATGCAGAGGGGGACCAGGCCTATCCCTGACTTGCTCATTATGCCTCTCCAGCCGGCTTAGCGCTCGTATGCTCATTTCGTGGTTTGACTTAGGCATACATAGTTCATTCACAGTCTAAGATTAGACCAGACTGAGGGTTGCAGTAGCAGGATTGATACACGCAGGGGGACCGGGCCGATCCCCGGTTTGCACATTCTGCCTCTTCGATCGGCTGAGCACCCGCACACTCATTTCATGGGTTGGCTTAGGCATACGAAGTTCGTTCCATGTCTAAGCATACGTTCATTCCCAGTCTAAGATAGGATCAGACCGAGGGTTACGATAGCAGGACCAGCAGCAAGATCGACATCACGTAGGGAGATCGGCATCACGTAGGGGGGTCGACCAATCCCCGGCTTGCGCATTCTACCTTTTCGGCTGGCTGAGCACTCGCTCGTTCATTTCGTGGGTTGTCTTAGGCATACGAAATTCATTCCATGTCTAAGCCCCAGCCAGACTGAGGGTTGTGACAGCAAGACCAACAGCAGGGTCAACAACACACAGAGGGGGACCGGGCTGATCCTCTACTTGTGCATTATGCCTCTCTGATCGGCCTCTCCGGCCGACGAAGTGCTCGTGCGCTCGTTTCATGGGTAGACTTAGGCATATAGAGTTCATCCCCAGTCTAAGCATACGGAGTTCATTCCCAGTCTAAGATCGGACCGGACCGAAGGTTGTGGCAGTAGGATCGACAGCACGTAGGGGGACCGGGCCGATCCTTGACTTGCACATTTTTCCTCTCTGGTCGGTTGAGCACCCGCAAGCCCATTTCGTGGGTTGGCTTAGGCATAGGGTTGTGGCAGCGGGACCGACAGCACGCAGAGGGGGACTGGGCTGATCCCCGGCTTGCGCATTATGCCTCTTCGACCGTCTCAGCGCCAGCGCGCTCGTTTCGTGGGTTGAGTTATGCATATGAAATTCATTCCCAGTCTAAGATTGGACCAGATCGAGGGTTGTGGCAGCAAGATCGACAGCACGCAAGGGGGATGGGTCGATCCCCGGCTTGCGCATTCTGCCTCTCTGACCTGCTGAGAGCCCGCACGTTCATTTCGTGCGTTGCTTTAGGCACACGGAGTTCATTCCATGTCTAAGCATACGGAGTTCATTCCCAGTCTAAGATTTTGAGCCACGGTGCACATGCTGGGCTCGGGCATGTGCTGGTGCAGCATTTTTTTCCCCTGGGGCACCATCGTCGGAGACTCGCTGAAGAGCCTAATCGGTGGCATTGGGGGTTCCGACGATTAGGGGGGCCGGGGGGTATGCACACATGATGTGTGATGGATGCTGGTACGTGGCCCTTATATTGGCCCCCTATCCCTCATCAAACCTCAAGAACTCACACCCCCTTAAAGAGCATTTGAGATTTTATAGGTTTGCTGCCAGTAGCCATTAAAGTGTCTGAAATGGGGACACTTTTTTCAAACGGTCACAAAATCTTCTCCACTTCGAGTTTTTAGCTGAATTTTTTTGTGCATGCCAACAAAAATACAAGGATCACCTCTACCAAATTTGGGACAAAACTCTTTCTAAAAAAATTTTAAAAAATCTCGAACCGTAAAAAGTTTCAAAAATCATGAAAAATAGAAAACGGGTCGTCTTGCCACGAAACTTCACATAAAGGCTTAAGGGACCATTGTATGAATTTACATGCCATAAAAATGGCATTGGCATGGCAGAAATATGAAGATGTGCTTGAACCCACCTACCACCCGTTCGATCCCCGGCTTGCGCATCATGCCTCTCTGGTCGGCTGAACGTCCGCACGTTGGTTTCGTGGGTTGACTTAGGCATACAGAGTTCATCCCTAGTCTAAGCATACAAAGTTCATTCCCAGTCTAGGATCAGACCAGACCAAAGGTTACGGCAGCAGGATCAACAGCACGCAGGGTGGACCGAGCCGATCCCCGGCTTACGTATTTTGTGTCTTCTGCCGGCTGAGTGCCCGGACGCCCATTTCGTAGGTTTGCTTAGCCATAGGGAGTTCATTCCATGTCTAAGCCCTAACTGGATCGAGGGTTGTGGCAGCGGGACCGGTAGCATGCAGAGAGGGACCGAGCTGATCCTTGGCTTACGCATTATGCCTCTCCGACCGACGCAGCATCCGTACGCTTGTTTCATGGGTTGACTTAGGCATACGGAGTTCATTCCCAATCTAAGATCAGATCGGACCAAGGGTTATGGTAGCAAGATCGACAGCGCACAGGGGGGACCGGGTCGATCCCCAGCTTGCAAATTCTACCTCTCCGACCAATTGAGCACCCGCACGATTATTTCGTTGGTTGGCTTAGACGTACGGAGTTCATTCCATGTCTAACCATAAGGAGTTAATTTCCAGTCTAAGATCGGATCGGATCGAGGGTTGCGGCAACAGGACCAGAAGCAGGATCGAGGGTTGCCTCTCTGACCGGTTGAACGCCCGTACACTCGTTCCATGGGTTGGCTTAGGCATACGGAGTTTATTCCATGTCTAAGCCTTAATCGGACCGAGGGTTGTGGCAGCAAGATTGGTAGCGGGATCGACAGCATACAGAGACGGCTTGCGCGTTATGCCTCTCCGGTCGGCTCAGCATCCGCACGCTCATTTCGTGGGTTAACTTAGGCATACAGAGTTCATTCCCAGTCTAAGATCAGATCAGACTAAGGGTTACGGTAGTAGGATCGACAGCACACAGGGGGGACCGGGCTGATCCCCAGCTTGCGCATTTTGCCTCTCCTACGGACTGAGCGCCCGCACGCTCGTTTCATGGGTTGGCTTAGGCATATGGAGTTCATTCCATGTCTAAGCATAAGGAGTTCATTCCCATTCTAAGATCAGACCAGACCGAGGGTTGCGGCAGCAGGACCAAAAACAGGATCGACAATAAGCAGGGGGGACCGGGACGATACCCAGCTTACACATTCTGCCTCTTTGGCCGGCTGAGCACCCGTACGCTCGTTTCATGGGTTGGCTTAGGCATACGGAGTTCATTCCATGTCTAAGCATACGGAGTTCATTCCCAGTCTAAGATTGGATTAGACCGAGGGTTGCGGCAGCAGGACTAGCAGTAGGATCGGTAGCACGCAGGGGGGACTGAACCGATCCCCAGCTTGGGCATTCTGCCCCTTCGGCCAGGCTCACTGACTGGCTGAGCGCTCGCACGCTCGTTTCATGGGTTGACTTAGGCATACGGAGTTCATCCCCAGTCTAAGCATACGAAGTTCATTCCCAGTCTAAGATCAGACTGGACCGAGGGTTACGACTGTAGGATCGGACTGATCCCCAGCTTGCGCATTCTACCTCTCTGGTCGGCTGAGCACTCGCACGCTCGTTTCCTAGGTTGGCTTAGGGATACGAAGTTCATTCCCTGTCTAAGCATACGGAGTCCATTCCCAGTCTAAGAGTTTAAGCCACGGTGCACATGCTGGGCTTGGACATGTGCTGGTGCCACATTTTTTTTGCCCAGGGCACCATCATCGAAGCATCACCGGAGAGCCTAACCGGCGGCATTGGGGGTTTCGACGATTGGGGGTCGGGGGGGTGTGCACACATGATGTGCGATGGGTGCTGAATTTTTTTGTGCATGCCAAAAAATATACAAGGATCACCTCTATGAACCGTAAAACGTTTTGAAAATCATGAAAAATAGAAAACGAGTCGTCTTGCCATGAAACTTCATATGAAGGCTTAGGGGACCATTGCATGAATTTACAAGCCTTAAAAATGGCATTGGCAAGGCAAAAATATGAAGATGTGCATGAACCAACCTACCACCCGTTCGATCCCCAGCTTGCGCATCCTACCTCTCTGGTGGGCTAAGCCAGATCGATGGTTGTGGCAGTGGGATCCGCAAGGCCGATCCCTGGCTTGCACATTATGCCTCTCCGGCTGGCTCAACGCCCGCATGCTCATTTTGTGGGTTGACCTAGGCATACGGAGTTCATTCCCAGTCTAAGATCGGATCGGACTAAGGCTTACGACAGAAGATTGATAGCACGTAGAGGGGATCAGGCCGATCCCCAGCTTGCGCATTCTACCTCTCTGATCAACCGAGCGCCCGCATGCCCGTTTCATGGGTTGACTTAGGCATAGGGAGTTCATTCCATGTTTAGGCCCCAGTCGGACCGCGGGTTGTGGCAGCTGGACCGAGAGCATACAGAGGGGGACTGGGCAGATCCTCAACTTACGCATTATGCCTCTCCGACTGGCTCAGTGTCCGCACGCTCCTTTCGTGGGTTGACTTAGGCATATGGAGTTCATTCCCAATGTAAGATCGGATCGGACCGAAGGTTGCAACAGTACAATCGATAGCACGCAGAGGGGGATCGGGCCGGTCCCGGCTTGTGCATTCTACCTCTTCGACCGACTGAGCACCCACAAGCTCGTTTCATGGGTTGGCTTAGGCATACGGAGTTCATTCCATGTCTAAGCATACGGGGTTCATTCCATGTCTAAGCATACGAAGTTCATTCCCAGCCTAAGATCGGATCGGACCGAAGGTTGTGGCAGTAGGACCAGCAATAGGATTGACAGCACGCAGGGGGATCAGGCCGATCCCCGACTTGTGCATTCTACCTGTACGGTCGACTGAGCACCCGCACGCTCGTTTCGTGGGTTGACTTAGGCATACAGAGTTCATCTCCAGTCTAAGCATATAGAGTTCATTCCCAGTCTAAGATCAGATCAGACCGAGGGTTATGGTAGCAGGATCAATAGCACGCAGGTGGGATCGGATCGATCCCTGGCTTGCGCATTCTGCCTTTCTGGCCAGCTGAGCGCCCGCACGCCCGTTTCATGGGTTGGCTTAGGCATAGGGAGTTCATTCCATGTATAAGCCCCAGCCGGACTGAGGGTTGTGCCAGTGGGATCGGCAGCACGTAGAGGGGGACCGGGCCGATCTCCTACTTGCGCATTCTGCCTCTCCGGTCGGCTGAGCGCCCGCACGCTCGTTTCGTGGGTTAGCTTGGGCATACAGAGTTCATTCCATGTCTAAGCATACGGAGTTCATTCCCAGTGTAAAAGTTTGAGCCATGGTGCACATGCTAGGCTCGGGCATGTGCTGGTGCCGCATTTTTTTTGCCCGGGGCACCATCGTCGGAGCATCATCGGAGCATCGTCGGAGAGCCTAACCGGCGGCATTGGGGGTTCCGGCGTTTGGGGGGGCCGGGGGGGTATGCGCACAAGATGTGTGATGGGTGCTGGTATTGGCCCTTATATTGGCCCCCTATCCCTCATCAAACCTCAAGAACTCACACCCGCTTAAAGAGCATTTGAGATTTTATAGGTTTGCTGCCAGTAGCCATTCAAGTGTTTGAAATGGGGACACTTTTTTCAAACGATCACAAAATCTTCTCCACTTTGACTTTTTAGCTGAATTTTTTTTTGCATGTCAACAAAAGTACAAGGATCACTTCTACTAAATTTGGACACAAAAATCTTTCTAACAAAATTTTAAAAAATCCCGAACCGTAAAAATTTTCAAAAATCATGAAAAATAGAAAACGGGTTGTCTTGCCACGAAACTTCACATGAAGGCTTAGGGGACAATTGTATGAATTTACAAGCCATAAAAATGGCATTGGAATGGTAGAAATATGAAGATGTGCTTGAACCCACCTACCATCCGTTCGATCCCTGGCTTGCGCATCCTGCCTCTCTGGTCGGCTGAGTGTCCGCACGCTCGTTTCATGGGTTGACTTAGGCATACAGAGTTCATCCCCAATCTAAGCATACGAAGTTCATTCCCAGTCTAAAATCAGATCAGATCGGATCGAGGGTTACGACAGCAGGATCGACTGCACGTAGGAGGATCGGGCTGATCCCTAGCTTACGCATTCTGCCTCTCCGATCGGTTGAGCACCCATACGTCCTTTTCATGGGTTTGCTTAGGCATACAGAGTTCATTCCATGTCTAAGCCCCAGCCGGATTGAGGGTTGTGGTAGCGGGACCTGTAGCACGCAGAGGGGGATCGGGCTGATCCTCGACTTACGCATTATGCCTCTCCGGTTGGCTCAGTGCCCGTACGCTCGTTTTATGGGTTGACTTAGGCATACGGAGTTCATTCCCAGTCTATGATTGGACCAGACCAAGGGTTGTGGCAGCAGGTTCGACAGCACGCAGGGGGGGACCAGGTCGACCCCAGCTTGCGCATTCTGCCTCTCTAGCCAGTTGAGCACCCGTACGCTCGATTCGTGGGTTGGCTTAGGCATATCATTCCATTTCTAAGCATAAGGAGTTCATTCCCAGTCTAAGATTGGATTGGATCGAAGGTTGCGATAGTAGGACTAGCAACAGGATCGACAGCACGCAGGGAGGATCGGGTCGATCCCCGACTTACGCATTCTGCCTCTCTGATCGACTGAGTGCCCGCACGGTCGTTTCATGGGTTGGCTTAGGCATACGGAGTTCATTCCATGTCTAAGCATATGGAGTTCATTCCTAGTTTAAGATCGGATCGGACAGAGGGTTACGACAGCAGGACCAGCAGCAGGATTGGCGGCACACAAGGAGGGACCGAGCTGATCCCCGGCTTGCACATTCTGCCTCTCCATTCGGCTGAGTGCTCACATGCGTGTTTCGTGGGTTGGCTTAGGCATACAGAGTTCATTCCATGTCTAAGCCCCAGCTGGATCGAGGGTTGTGGCAGCAGGACCGGTAATGGGATCGGTAGCATGCAGAAGGGGATCAGGCTGATTCCCAGCTTGCACATTATGTCTCTCCGACCGACCTCTTCGGTCGGCTGAGCGGCCACACTTTCATTTCGTGGGTTGACTTAGGCATATGGAGTTCATCCCCGGTCTAAGCATACGGAGTTCATTCCCAGTCTAAGATCGAACCGAACCAAGGGTTGCGACAGCAAGATTAACAGCACGCAGGGGGGATCGAGCTGATCCCTGGCTTGCCCATTCTGCCTCTCCGGTTGGCTGAGCTCTCACACACCCGTTTTGTGGGTTGGCTTAGGCATAGGGAGTTCATTCCATGTCTAAGCCCCAGTCGGACCAAGGGTTGTGGCAGCGAGATCGGCAGCATGTAGAGGGGGACCGGCCCGATCCCTGACTTGCGCATTGTGCCTCTTCGGTCAGCTCAGCGCCCGAACGCTTGTTTCATGGGTTGACTTAGCATACGGAGTTCATTCCCAATCTAAGATTAGACTGAACCAAAGGTCACGGTATCAGGATTGACAGCACGTAGTGGGGGATCGGGATGGCCCCCAACTTGTGCATTCTGCCTCTCCGGCTAGCTGAGTGCCCCCACACTCATTTCATTGGTGGGCTTAAGCATACGGAGTTCATTCCATGTCTAAGCATTCAGAGTTCATTCCTAGTCTAAGATTGGATCAGACTGATGGTTACGATAGCAGAACCAGTAGCAAGATCGGTAGCACGTAGGGGGGGACCGAGTTGATCCTCGACTTGTGCATTATGCCTCTCCGATCGGTTCAGCACCTGTGTGCTCGTTTCATGGGTTGATTTAGGCATACGGAGTTCATTCCCAATCTAAGATCAGACCGAATCAAGGGTTACAATAGCAGGATCGATAGCATGCAGGGGGGATCGAGTCGATCCTCAGCTTACGCATTCTACCTCTTCGGTCGACTGAGTGCCCATATGCTCATTTCATGGGTTGGCTTAGGCATACAGAGTTCATTTCATGTCTAAGCATACAGAGTTCATTCCCAATCTAAGATCAGACCAGACCGAGGGTTACAGTAGCAAGACCAGCAGCAGGATCGACAGTACACAGGGGGGACCAGACCGATCCTTGACTTGCGTATTCTGCCTCTCCGACCGGCTGAGTGCCCGCACGCTCGTTTCGTGGGTTGGCTTAGGCATATGAAGTTCATTCCATGTCTAAGCCCCAACCGAACTGAGGATTATGGTAGTAGGAACGGCAGCGGGATCGACAACAAGCAGAGAGGGACTGGGCTGATCCCTGACTTGTGCATTATGCCTCTCCGACTAGCCTATCCGGTCGATTGAACACCCATATGCTCATTTCGTGGGTTGACTCAGGCATACGGAGTTCATCCCCAGTCTAAGCATACGGAGTTTATTCCCAGTCTAAGATCAGACTAGACCGAGGGTTGCAATAGTAGAATCAGTAGCACGCAGGAGGGATCGGGCTGATCACCAGCTTGCGCATTCTGCCTCTCCAGCCGGCTGAGCGCCTGCATGCCCGTTTCTTGGGTTGGCTTAGGCATAGGGAGTTCATTCCATGTCTAAGCCCCAGTCGGACTGAGGGTTGTGGCAGTGGGACCGGTAACACGTAGAGGGGAATCGGGCTGATCTTCGGCTTGTGCATTATGCTTCTCCGGCCGACTGAGCACCCGTACACTCGTTTCGTGGGTTGGCTTAGGCATACGGAGTTCATTCCATTTCTAAATGTACGGAGTTCATTCCCAGTCTAAGATTTTAAGCCATGGTGCACATGTTGGGCTCGGGCATGTGCTGGTGCCATATTTTTTCACCTGGGGCAGCATCATCGGAGAGCCTAACCAGTGGCATTGGGGTTTTCGATGATTGGGGGGGCCGGGGGGTGTGTGTACATGATGTGCGATGGGTGCTAGTACTTGTGTCACGGGCTCTAACCTTAGACTCAGAAATCGTGCGGCCTGAGGCTTGGAATCTCTTCTTTTATGCCTACGTCAGCCTAAAACACAAGCGTACGGGCACTAGAACAATAGGAAGGGCTGATTACGCAAGTTAAAGAGAAACAGGATAAGAAGGTAGAATTCTAGAAATGCTCTTGTATTCACTGAAACGAAAGTGTTTGATGGTGTATAAATGAGGGAAGAGCAGCCCTCTATTTATGGTTGAGGCTCCAGCTTACACTTAATGGTAATATCCTTAAAATAAAGGCTAAAATCATGGGATTATATAGATTACAATCAATCAGGATGCTAACTCCTGATATTCAGGGTCAACCAAATTTGCCAGGATGCTGCTGCTGATCCTGCCTGCTTTCAGAAGCTTCCCTTGTGTGTCCAGTACCTTGGGCCCTTCTGGATGTGGTGCAGGCAGCTTATATGCCAGGCCTTGGTCCACAGGCTGGCCTACAAGTTGGGCGGGCGTTCTGAGCTCGTTTGCTAGGCTTTGCGCATAGATACCCGCCAGCATGCCTAGTCTGCGGGCCTCAACCTCTGGCTCACCTGTTGGTGCGCCTGATGTGCCTGGCGCACCTGCCCAGGGCGTGACATTCTCCCCCACCTAATTGCGTAATGCCCTCATTGCATCTTCTGCATGGTACTGCCTGATCTGGTCCCCGAACTGCCATAAGTCATCTGTTGGTTCCTAGCTCGCCTCACTATCTGGAAGTCCCTTCCAGCGCACCAAGTACTCTTATCTTGGCTGATAGTTCTTTCGTCTCACCTCCTGATCAGCTATGATGCTGTGGACCTCCTTCTCATATGAGGCCCTTGCTTCCAATGGTGCACGCTTTGACTCTGCCCGTCCTGGATCTCCCTCATCCTCATGGAACGGCTTGAGCATGCTCACATGGAACACCAGGTGTACCTTCGACTTGGGTGGCATATCCAGCTTGTAGGCAACCTTGCCTACCCTCTTGACTACTTGAAAAGGTCCCTCATACCTTCAGACTAGGCCTTTGTGCAGCCCCCTATGGCGCACAATGGGATACAGCTTCACCAACACCAAGTCTTCAACCTGGAACTACACGTCCCACCTATTCTGGTCTGTCCACTTCTTCGACCTCTTGGCCGCCTTGTGTAGACAAACTCTGGCCAAGTCAG
The DNA here is from genome assembly GCF_047325235.1 of Durio zibethinus. Taxonomy (NCBI): domain Eukaryota; kingdom Viridiplantae; phylum Streptophyta; class Magnoliopsida; order Malvales; family Malvaceae; genus Durio; species Durio zibethinus. The sequence continues at coordinate 21,995,901 of NC_143165.1, forward strand.
TTCGCTCTTGCATTGCCTTGGCAAACATGTATGCTACTGGATTCGACCCTGTATAACCTGCAGCAATCGAACCAGGTGTTAGTGGTTGTTGCCCTGTCACAACCTTAAATGGGCTCTGGTTCGTTGCCTCGTTCCTTTGCAAGTTGTAGGAAAACTATGCAATATCTATCAGCTTTCGCCAGTCCCTTTGTGTGGCACTCACATAGTGCCTAAGGTAGACCTCCAATAGTCCATTCACTTGTTCTATCTGCCCATCGGTCTGTGGATGCATGCTGGTGGAAAAGTTCAAGTCTGACCCTAACAGCTTGAACAACTCAGTCTAGAACCTGCCTGTGAAATGCCCGTCCCGATCACTAACAATGGTCCTTGACACTCCCCAGTACACTTCTCATCCCGATCTCCTACTGGGTGAATGAGCACTTCTCTTTCTTGACAAACAGCTTGTGCGCCTGCAACACCTCGAACACCTGTCTCAAGTGGTCTACATGCTCTCCCAAAGTCTAGCTGTAGATCACAATGTCATCCAAATAAACCACAACAAACCAATCAAGGAATGACTGAAGTACCTTGTTCATAAGGGTGCAGAATGTTGCTGGGGCATTCATGAGTCTGAAAGGCATCACCAAGAACTCATACGAACCATACCGAGTGACACATGCTGTCTTTGGCTCATCTCCCTCCGTGATCCTGACTTGATAGTAGCCTGACCTCAAATCCAGCTTGGTGAACCACCTTGCGCTCCCAAGTTGATCGAACAAGTCCGCAATGAGTGGGATGGGGTACTTGTTCTTGATGGTTAGCTTGTTCAAAGCTCGGTAGTCTATGCACAGCTGCAACGACCCATCATGCTTGCGCTAAAATAGAACCGGTGCACCATAGGGTGCCTTCGATGGCCTGATGAAGCCAGCATCAACTAACTCTTTGAGCTACTTCCTTAACTCCTCCAACTCTAGTGGAGACATTCGGTAAGGGGCTCTAGCTGGTGGCTTGGCCTCAGACACCAGCTCAATCTTATGGTCCACCTCTCTCTTAGGTGGTAGCTTGCTAGGTAGCTTTGCAGGCATCACATCACTAAAGGTCTTCAGCACCTTTAGCACCTCCAAGGGTGACTCGATCTCTTTCTCCCTCGGCTCATCATATTTCAGGGCTGCCAAGAATGTGTCTTCTTCTCTGCTTACCGCCTTGGCAAATTAGATGGCTGACACCACCCGCGACCCAACTCCAGACCCTCTCTTCAATGGCTCTAGGCATTGGCACCGTGCATCCAAGATGCAAACACAATCGACAAAAGGCACAAGGAGGGTGTTAATTTGAACAAGTAAATCCAACCCAATCACAAACTCATAGTCGTCAAGGGGTATTACCTCAATGGTCTCCTTGCCTTTCCAGTCACCAAGCTGTAACTCCACTCCCCGCGTTACTCCAATGGCTGGAACTTCATTGGAGTTCACCATTTTGATGGTACTAGTCCCTTTCTGCACCTTTAGTTTGAGCTTTCGGGCTCTATCACCTGAAATAAAAAGATGTGAGGCACCTGTGTCCACCAGTACACTCACCTTCTAACCCGCAACCATCAGATCTGCAAATATCAAGCCATTTGGCTTATGGCTCCTCTTACTCTGGACAGCATTGAGCACCAACAACCCAAGCTTTGCTGCCCCTAACTCTGGCTCCTCGTCAGACTCCTCATCTACAGCAGCCAGCTTGCCCTTCTGTGGGCAATTATGCACTATGTGGCTCTCTCCACATAGGTAGCATGCTAGTGCCTCTCAGTCCCCTTTTGCTTTCCACTTGCCTGCTAGTGGCTTCCTCTTACCATCCTTGGTTGAACGGTCTTGGTCTCCATCCTTGGACTCCCGATCGCGGTCCTTCCCCTTGGACTACTTCTTCCAATCCTTATCGTCCCTGCCCTTACCCTTGGGCTTGGTAGACTCAAACTTGTTCAGAGGCTTGAACCTATCAAGGCCTCGACAGTTGTCATGGCTTTAGCCAAGTCATGAACTCCTCTACTTTGTAGCTCATGCTTCACCCACGGCTTCAGCCCATCCATGAAGGCAAATAAGCCATCATTCTCACCTAGATCTGAGATCTGTAGCATCAGTTCAGAGAATTTCTGGACAGACTCCCTTATGTCCCCTTGCTAGCTCAGCCTGCGCAACTTTGCCCGTGCCTTATCATTGGCATACTCTAGGTAAAATTATTCTCTGAACTTTTTTTGGAACTCTACCCAGGTTCCAATCTTGGCGCTCCCATGCCTCACATCATCACACCTGTGCCTCTACCATAATAAGGCTACATCAGTGAGATACATAGCAGCGGTGCTTACCTTTATCGCCTCATCTTGCATGCCCATGGCCTGGAAGTACTGCTCCATACCCCAAAGGTAGTTATCTACTTCCTTGGCCACCCTAGTCCCCTTGAACTCCTTAGGCTTGGGGGCATCCAATCTGGATTTGGACACTCTAGCAAACATGCCATTCCCAATGGCAGTCTTACAAGCAACGAGCTCACTGGTAAGCTCTTCCATCCGCTGGCACATGGCCTCCATGCCATCATGCAAGGTCAGCACTTCAGCCTCTAAGGTCTAATTCTTTTGGGTGAAAACATCCAAGCCTTTGTTGAGAGTAGCTTGCAGCTCACTTTGGATCTCCTCCCTCATGGAGTCTAGCGATGCAATGTGAGTCTCTACCCCCTCAAGCTTCTCCCCCATGTCGCCCATGGTCACCTCCACCTTGGCCAGCCTACCGTCCATGGAAGACCAGATATCTCTAGAATTGGCTTTCCTCCCTCTTCCACGCCCATCCTCTTGGGCCTCTGGTTGTTGGCTTTCCTCCCTCTTCCACGCCCATCTCAACAGCACGCAGGGGGGATCAGGCCGATCCCTGGCTTCCGCATTCTGCCTCTATGATCGGCTGAGCGCCCGCACGCCCATTTTGTGGGTTGGCTTAGGCATAGGGAGTTCATTCCATGTCTTAGCCCCAGCTGGACTGAGGGTTGTGGTAGCGAGACCGACAGCACGTAGAGGAGGACTGGGTCGATCCTCGGCTTGTACATTATGCCTCTTCAATCGGCTCAGCACCCGAGCGCTCGTTTCATGGGTCGACTTAGGCATACGGAGTTCATTCCCAATCTAAGATCAGACCAGATCGAGGGTTGCGGTAGCAGGATCGACAGCATGAAGGAGGGGATCGGGCCAATCCCTGACTTGCGCATTCTGCCTCTCTGACCAATTGAGCACCCTCACACTCATTTCGTGGGTTGGCTTAGGCATACAGAGTTCATTTCATGTCTAAGCATACAGAGTTCATTCCTAATCTAAGATCAGACCAGACCGAAGGTTGCGGTAGTAGGTCCAGTAGCAGGATCGGCAGCACACAGGGGAGACCAAGCTGATCCCCGACTTGCACATTATGCCTCTCCGGTCGGCTGAGCGCCCGTATGCTCGTTTCGTGGGTTGACATAGGCATACGGAGTTCATCCCCAGTCTAAGTATATAGAGTTCATTCCCAGTCTAAGATCGGACCGGACCGAGGGTTGCGGTAGCAGGACCAGCAACAAGATCGACAGCACGCAGGGGGGGACCAGGCCGATCCCCGACTTCTCATTCTGCCTCTCTGGTTGGCTGAGTGCCCGCACGCTCATTTTGTGGGTTGACCTAGGTGTACGGAGTTCATTCCATGTCCAAGCCCCAGTCGCACCGAGGGTTGTGGCAGTAGGACCGGCAGCGGGATCGACAGCACGCAGAAGGGGATCGGGCTAATCCCTGGCTTGCGCATTATGCCTTTCCGGTTAGCCTCGCTTGTCGGCAGAGCACCCACACGCTCATTTCATGGGTTGACTTGGGCATACGGAGTTCATCCCCAGTCTAAGCATACGGAGTTCATTCCCAGTCTAAGATTGGACCGGATCGAGGGTTGCCACAGTCGGATTGGTAGCACGCAGGGGGGACCGGGTCGATCCTCGGCTTACGCATTCTGCCTCTCCGACCGGTTGAGCGCCCGCACATCCATTTCATGGGTTGGCTTAGGCATAGGGAGTTCATTCCATGTCTAAGCCCCAGTCGGATCGAGGGTTGTGGCAGCGAGATCGACAGCACGCAGAGGGGGACCAGGCTGATCCCTGGTTTGTGCATTATCCCTCTTCGGCCGGCTCAACGTCTGAACGCTCATTTCGTGGGTTGACCTAGGCATACGGAGTTCATTCCCAGTCTAAGATCGGACCAGACCGAGGGTTGTGGCAGCAGGATTGACAGCACGCAGCGGGATCGGGCTGATCACCGGCTTGCACATTTTGCCTCTCCGGTCGGCTTAGCACCCGCATGTTTGTTTCATGGGTTGGCTTAGGCATACTGACTTCATTCCATGTCTAAGCATATGGACTTCATTCCCAGTCTAAGATCAGACCGAACTGAGGGTTACGGCAGCAGGTCCGGTAGCAGGATCAGCAGCACGCAGGGGGGACTAGGCCGATCCTCGACTTACGCATTCTACCTCTCCGGCCGGCTGAGCGTCTGCACCCTCATTTTATGGGTTGACTTAGGCATACGGAGTTCATTCCTAGCCTAAGATCGAACCAGACCGAGGGTTGTGGCAGCAAGATCGACAGCATGTAGGAGGGACCGGACCGATCCCCGACTTGCTCATTCTGCCTCTCCGATTGGCTCAGCGCCCGCACGCTCATTTTGTGGTTTGACTTAGGCATACGAAGTTCATTCCCGGTCTAAGATCAGATCAGATCGAGGGTTATGGTAGTAGGATCGACAACAAGCAGGAGGGACTGGGCTGGTCCCCGGCTTACGCATTCTACCTTTTCGGCCAGCTAAGCGCCCGCACGCTCGTTTCGTGGTTGGCTTAGGCATACGGAGTTCATTCCATGTCTAAGCCTCAGTCCGATCGAGCGTTGTGGCAGCAGGACCGGCAGCGGGATCGACAGCATGCAGAGGGGGATTGGGTTGATCCCTAGCTTGTGCATTTTGCCTCTCCGGTCGGCTAAGCGCCTGCACGCTCGTTTCATGGGTTGACATAGGCATACAGAGTTCATCCCCAGTCTAAGCATGCAGAGTTCATTCCTAGTCTAAGATCGAACCAGATCGAGGGTTACAGCAGTAGGACCAGTAGCAGGATCGACAGCATGTAAGAGGGGACCAGGCCGATCCTTGGCTTGCGCATTCTGCCTCTCCGACTGGCTGAGTGCCCGCACGCTCGTTTCGTGGGTTGACCTAGGTGTACGGAGTTCATTCCATGTCTAAGCCCCAGTCAGACCGAGGGTTATGGCAGCAGGACCGATAGTGGGATCGACAGCACGCAGAGGGGGATCGGGCTAATCCCCGGCTTGTGCATTAGGCCTCTCCGATCGGCCTCTCCTATCGGTTGAGCGTTTGCATGCTCATTTCGTGGGTTGACTTGGGCATACGGAGTTCATCCCCAGTCTAAGCATACGGAGTTCATTCCCAATTTAAGATTGGACCAGAGCGAGGGTTGCAGCAGCAGGATCGGTGGCACGCAGGAGGGACCGGGCCGATCCTCGGCTTGTGAATTCTGCCTCTCCGATCGGCTGAGTGCCCGCACGCCCATTTCATGGGTTTGCTTAAACATAGGGAGTTCATTCCATGTCTAAGCCACAGTCGAATCGAGGGTTGTGGCAGTGAGACCAATAGCACGCAGAGGGGGATCGGGCCGATCCTCGGCTTGCGCATTATCCCTCTTCGGCTGGCTCAGCATCCGAACCCTCATTTCGTGGGTTGACTTAGGGATACGGAGTTCATTCCTAGTCTAAGATCGGATCAGACCGAGGGTTGCGATAGTAGGATCGACAGCATGCAGGGGGGACCGGGCCTATCCCCGACTTGCGCATTCTGCCTCTCCGGCCGGTTGAGCACCCGTACGCTCATTTCATGGGTTGGCTTAGGCATCTAGAGTTCATTCCATGTCTAAGCATACAGAGTTCATTCCTAGTCTAAGATCGGACCGGATTGATGGTTGCGACAGCAGGATTGACAGCACGCAGGGGGGATCGGGCCGATCCCCGGCTTGCGCATTCTTCCTCTTCGGCTGGCCTCTTGCCCGCACGCTCGTTTCATGGGTCGGCTTAGGTACACAGAGTTTATTCCATGTCTAAGCCCCAGCCAGACCGAGGGTTGTCACAATGGGATCGACAGCACGCAGAGGGGGACCGAGTTGATCCCCGGCTTGTGCATTATGCCTCTTCGGTTGGCTCAGCACCCGTACACCCGTTTTGTGGGTTGGCTTAGGCATAGGGAGTTCATTCCATGTCTAAGCCCTAGTCAGACCGAGGGTTGTGGCAGTGGGACCGACAGCACGCAAAAGGGGACCGAGTCGATCCCCGGCTTACGCATTATTCCTCTTCGGTTGGCTCAGCGCCCAAACGCTCATTTCATGGGTTGACCTAGGCATACGAAGTTTATTCCCAGTCTAAGATTGGACCGGACTGAGGGTTACGACAACAGGATGGACAACACGCAGGGGGGTTCCAGCCGGTTGAGCGCCCCCGTGCTCATTTCATGGGTTGGCTTAGGAATACGGAGTTCATTCACAGTCTATGCATATGGAGTTCATTCCCAGTCTAAGATCAAACTGGACCGAGGGTTGCGGTAGTAGGACCAGTAGCAGGATTGACAGTACGTAGGGAAGGATCGAGTCGATCCTCAGCTTGTGCATTCAGCCACTCTGGCTGACCTCTCACCTGCACGCTCGTTTCGTGGGTTGGCTTAGGCATACGAAGTTCATTCCATGTCTATGCCCCAACCGGACCGAGCGATCCCCGGCTGAGCGCCCGCACGCTCGTTTCGTGGGTTGGCTTAGGCATACGGAGTTCATTCCATGTCTAAGCCCCAACCGGATCGAGGGTTGTGGCAGTAGGATCGGTAGCGGGGTCAGCAGCACGTAGAGGGGAATCGGCTTGATCCCTTGCTTGTGCATTATGCCTCTCTAGCCGGCCTCTCCGGTCGGCTGAACGCCTATACGCTCGTTTCATGGGTTGACTTAGGCATACAGAGTTCATCCCCAATCTAAGCGTACGGAGTTCATTCCCAGTCTAAGATCAGACTGGACCGAGGGTTGCACAACAAGATCGACAGCACGCTGGGGGGACCGGGCCAATGCCTGGCTTGTGCATTCTACCTCTCTGATCGGCTGAGTGCCCGTACGCCTGTTTCGTTGGTTGGCTTAGGCATAGGGAGTTCATTCCATTTCTAAGCCCCAGTCGGACCGAGGGTTGCGATAGTGGGACCGGCAGCACGCAGAGGTGGATCGAGCCGATCCTCGACTTACGCATTATGCCTCTTCGCCCGCACGCTCATTTCATGGGTTGACTTAGGCATACGCAGTTCATTCCCAGTCTAAGATCAGACCGGACCAAGGGTTACGGCAGCAGGATCGACAGCACGCATGAGAGGATCGGGCTAATCCCCAGCTTACGCGTTCTGCCTCTCCGATCGACTGGGTGCCCGCACGCTCATTTCGTGGGTTGGCTTAGGCGTACGGAGTTCATTTCATGTCTAAGCCCCAGTCGAACCGAGGGTTGTGGCAGTAGGACCGACAACGGGATCGACAGCACGCTTAAGGGGACCAAGCTGATCCTCAGCTTTCGGATTATGCCTCTCCGACCGCACGCTCGTTTCGTGGGTTGACTTAGGCATACGGAGTTCATTCCCAGTCTAAGCCTATGGAGTTCATTCCCAGTCTAAGATCAGATCGGACTGAGGGTCACGGCAGTAGGATCGACAGCACGCAGGGGGACTGGGTCGGTCCCCGGCTTGTTCATTCTGCTTCTCTGGCCGGTTGAGCACCCGTACGCCCGTTTCATGGGTTGGCTTAGGCATAGGGCTTTCATTCCATGTCTAAGCCCCAGCTGGACCAAGGGTTGTGGCTGCGGGACCGACAGCACGCAAAGGGGGACCGGGTCGATCCCCGGCTTGCCCATTATGCCTCTCCGGCCAGCTCAGCACTCGCACGCTCGTTTCATGGGTTGACTTATGCATACGGAGTTCATTCCCAGCCTAAGATCGGACCAGACCGAGGGTTGCAGTAGCAAGATTGACAGCACGCAAGGGTGGACCAGGCCGATCCCTGACTTGCGCATTCTGCCTCTCCGACCGACTGAGCGCCCGCACACTCATTTTGTGGGTTGGCTTAGGCATACGGAGTTCATTCCACGTCTAAGCATACGGAGTTCATTTCCAGTCTAAGATTTTCAGCCACGGTGCACATGCTGGGCTCGGGCATGTGCTGGTGCCGCATTTTTTTCGCCCGACGCACCATCGTCGGAGCACCCCCGGAGAGCCTAACCGGCGGCTTTGGGGGTTCCGACGATTGGGGGGGCGGGGGGTGTGCGCACATGATGTGCGATGGGGGCTGGTATTTGTTGGCCCTTATATTGGCCCCCTATCCCTCATCAAACCTCGAGAACTCACACCCCCTTAAAGAGCATTTGAGATTTTATAGGTTTGCTGCCAATAGCCATTAAAGTGTTTGAAATGGGGACACATTTTTCAAACGGTCACAAAATCTTCTCCACTTCGAGTTTTTAGCTGAATTTTTTTGTGCATGCCAACAAAAATACAAGAATCATCTCTACCAAATTTGGGGACAAAACTTTTTCTAAAATTTTTTTAAAAAATCCCGAACCGTAAAAAGCTTCAAAAATCGTGAAAGATAGAAAACGGGTCGTCTTACCACGAAACTTCACATGAAGGCTTAGGGGACCATTGTATGAATTTACAAGCCATAAAAATGGCATTGGCATTGCAAAAATATGAAGATGTTCTTGAACCCACCTACCACCCGTTCGATCCCCGACTTGCGCATCCTGCCTCTCTGGTCGGCTGAGCGCCCGTACGCTCGTTTCGTGGGTTTACTTAGGCATACGAAGTTCATCCCCAGTCTAAGCATATGGCGTTCATTCCTAGTCTAAGATCGGACCGGACCGAGGGTTGCGACAGCAGGATCGATAGCACTCAGGGGGAATCGGGCCGATCCCCTACTTACGCATTCTGCCTCTCTGACTGGCTGAGCTTCCGCATGCCTATTTCATGGGTCGACTTAGGCATAGGGAGTTCATTCCATGTCTATGCCCCAGTCGGACCGAGGGTTGTGGCAGCGGGACTGACAGCACACAGAGGGGGACCAGGCTGATCCCTGGCTTGCGCATTATGCCTCTTTGGCTGGCTCAACGACTGCACGCTCTTTTCAGGGGTTAACTTATGCATACGGGGTTCATTCCCAGTCTAAGATTGGATTGGGCCATCCCCGGCTTGTGCATTCTACCTCTTCGACCGGCTGAGCACCCACACTCTCGTTTCGTGGGTTGGCTTAGGCATACGGAGTTCATTCCATGTCTAAGCATACGGAGTTCATTCCCACTCTAAGATTTTGAGCCACAGTACACATGCTGGGCTCGGGCATGTGCTGGTATCGTATTTTTTTTGTCCAGGGCGCCATCATCAGAGCACCCCTGGAGAGCCTAACTGGCGGCTTTGGGGGTTCCGACGATTGGGGGGGCCGGGGTGTGCACACATATGTGTGATGGGGGCTGGTACTTGGCCCTTATATTGGCCCCCTATCCTTCATCGAACCTTGAGAACTCACACCCCCTTAAAGAGCATTTGAGATTTTTTAGGTTTGCTGCCAGTAGCCATTAAAGTGTCTGAAATGGGGACACTTTTTTCAAATGGTCATAGAATCTTCTCCGCTTCGAGTTTTTAGCTAAATTTTTTATGCATGCCAACAAAAATACAAGGATCATCTCTACCAAATTTGGGGACAAAACTCTTTCTAAAAAATCCTGAACCGTAAAAAGTTTCAAAAATCATGAAAAATAGAAAACGGGTCGTCTTGCCACAAAACTTCACAAGAAGGCTTAGGGGACCATTGTATGAATTTACAAGCCATAAAAATGGCATTGGCATGGCAGAAATATGAAGATGTGCCTGAACCCACCTACCACTCATTCGATCCTCGACTTGCACATCCTGCCTCTCTGGTCGGCTGAGCGTCCGCACGCTCGTTTCGTGGGTTGACTTAGGCATACGGAGTTCATCCCCAATCTAAGCATATAGAGTTCATTCCCAATCTAAGATCGGACCGGACCAAGGGTTCGATAGTAGGAGCACACAAGAGGGATTGGGCCAATCCCTGGCTTACGCATTCTGCCTCTTCGACCGACTGAGCGCCCGCACGCTCATTTCGTGGGTTGGCTTAGTCATACGGAGTTCATTCCATGTCTAAGCATACGGAGTTCATTCCCAGTCCAAGATATTGAGCCATGGTGCACATGCTGGGCTCGGACATGTGCTGGTGCTGCATTTTTTTTGCCCGGGGCACCATCGTCGGAGCACCCCCGGAGAGCCTAACCGGTGGCTTTAGGGGTTTCGACGATTGGGGGGCCGGGGGGTGTGCTCACATGATGTGTGATGGGGGCTGGTTCTTGGCCCTTATATTGGCCCCCTATCCCTCATCAAACCTCAAGAACTCACACCCCCTTAAAGAACATTTGAGATTTTATAGGTTTGCTGCCAGTAGCCATTAAAGTGTCTAAAATGGTGATACCTTTTTCAAACGGTCACAAAATCTTCTCCGCTTCGAGTTTTTGGCTGAATTGTTTTGTGCATGCCAACAAAAATACAAGGATCATCTCTACCAAAGTTGGGGACAAAACTCTTTCTAAAATTTTTAAAAAAAATCCCGAACCGTAAAAAGTTTCAAAAATCATGAAAAATAGAAAATGGGTCGTCTTGCCACGAAACTTCACAAAAAGGCTTAGGGGACCATTGTATGAATTTACAAGCCATAAAAATGGTATTGGCATGGCAGAAATATGAAGATGTGCTTGAACCCACCTACCACCCGTTTGATCCTCGGCTTGCGCATCCTGCCTCTCTAGTCGGCTGAGCACCCGCACGCTCGTTTCGTGGGTTGACTTAGGCATACAGAGTTCATCCCCAGTATAAGCATATAGAGTTCATCCCTAGTCTAAGTATATAGAGTTCATTCGCAGTCTAAGATCAGATCGGACCGAGGGTTACGACAGTAGGAGCACGCAGGAGGGATCGGGCAGATCCCCTGCTTGTGCATTTTGGCTCACTGGCCGACTGAGCGCCCGCACGCCTGTTTTGTGGGTTGGCTTAGGCATAGGGAGTTCATTCCATGTCTAAGCCCCAGCCAGACTGAGGGTTGTGGCAGCTGGACCGACAGCATGCAGAGGGAGACCGGGCTGATCCCCAACTTGTGCATTATACATCTCGACCGGCTCAGTGCCCGTACGCTCAGTTCGTGGGTTGACTTAGGCATATGGAGTTCATTCCCAGTCTAAGATCAGACCGGATCGAGGGTTGCAGTAGCAGGATCGACAGCATGCAGGGAGGGACTGGGCCTGTCCCTGGCTTACGCATTCTGCCTCTCCGACCGGCTGAATGCCCGTGCGCTCGTTTCATGGGTTGGCTTAGGCATACAGAGTTCATTCCATGTCTAAGCATACGGAGTTCATTCCCAGTCTAAGATCAGACCAGATCGAGGGTAGTGGCAGTAGGACCAGCAGCAGGATCGACAGCACGCATGGGGGATCGGGTCGATCCTCGGCATGCGCATTCTGCCTCTCCGGCCGACTGAGCACCCGCACGCTCATTTCTTGGGTTAGCTTAGGCATACGGAGTTCATTCCATGTCTAAGCCCCAACCGGATCGAGTTGTGGTAGTAGGACTAGCAGCAGGATCAACAACACGTAGAGGGGGACCGGGCTGATCCCCGACTTGCACATTACGCCTCTTCGATCGGCCTTTTCGACCGGCTGAGCGGCCGTACGCTCGTTTCGTGGGTTGACTTAGGCATACAGAGATCATCCCCAGTCTAAGCATACAGAGTTCATTCCCAGTCTAAGATTTTGAGCCACGATGCACATGCTGGGCTCTAGCATGTGCTGGTGCCGTATTTTTTTTGCCCGAGGCACCATCGTCGGAGCATTATCGGAGCATCGTTGGAGAGCCTAACCGACGGCATTGGGGGTTCCGGTGATTGGAGAGGCCGGGGGGGTGTGCGTACATGATGTACGATGGGTGCTGGTACTTGGCCCTTATATTAGCTCCCTATCCCTCATCAAACCTTGAGAACTCACACCCCCTTAAAGAGAATTTGAGATTTTATAGGTTTGCTGCCAGCAGCCATTAAAGTGTCTGAAATGGGGACACTTTTTTCAAACGGTCACAAAATCTTCTCCACTTCGAGTTTTTAGCTGAATTTTTTTGTGCATGCCAAGAAAAATACAAGGACACCTCTACCAAATTTGGGGACAAAACTCTTTCTAAAAAAATTTTAAAAAATCCCGAACCGTAAAAAGTTTCAAAAATCATGAAAAATAGAAAACGGGTCGTCTTGCCATGAAACTTCACATGAAGTCTAAGTGCCAGCACGCCCATTCCGTGGGTTGACTTAGGCATAGGGAGTCCATTCCATGTCTAAGCGCCAACTGGATGGAGGGTTGTGGCAGCGGGACTGACAACACATTGAGGGGGATCGGGCCGATGCCCGACTTGCGCATTATGCCTCTTCGGCCTGCTCAGCGCCCGTACGCTCGTTTCATGGGTTGACTTATGCATACAGAGTTCATTTCCAATCTAAGATCAGATGGGATTGAGGGTTGTAGTAGCAAGATCGATAGCACACGGGGAGGGACCGGGCCGATCCCCGACTTGCGCATTCTGCCTTTCCGGCTGGCTGAGTGCCCGCACGCTCGTTTCGTGGGTTGGCTTAGGCATATGGAGTTCATTCCATGTCTAAGCATACGGAGTTCATTCCCAGTCTAAGATTTGAAGCCACGGTGTACAAGCTGGGCTCGGGCATGTGCTGGTGCTGCATGTTTTTTGCTTAGGGCACCATCGCCAGAGCATCGTCGGGGAGCCTAACCGGCGGTATTGGGGGTTCCGACGATTGGGGGGGCCGAGGGGTGTGCACACATGATGTGCGATGGGTGCTGGTACTTGGCCCTTATATTGGCCACCTATCCCTCATCAAACCTCAAGAACTCACACCCCCTTAAAGAGCATTTGAGATTTTATAGGTTTGCTACCAGTAGCCATTAAAGTGTCTGAAATGGGGACACTTTTTTCAAACGGTCAGAAAATCTTCTCCACTTTGAGTTTTTAGCTGAATTCTTTTGTGCATGCCAACAAAAATATAAGGATCACCTCGACCAAATTTGGGGACAAAACTCTTTCTAAAAAAATTTTAAAAAATCCCGAACAGTAAAAAGTTACAAAAATCATGAAAAATAGAAAACGGGTCATCTTGCCACGAAACTTCACATGAAGGCTTAGGGGACCATTGTATGAATTTACAAGCCATAAAATGGCATTGGCATGACAGAAATATGAAGATGTGCTTGAACCCACCTACCATCCTTTCGATCCCCAGCTTACGTATCCTGCCTCTCTGGTTGGCTGAGTGCCCGCACGTTCATTTCATGGGTTGACTTAGGCATACAAAGTTCATCCCCATTCTAAGCATATAGAGTTCATTCTTAGTCTCAGATCGGACTGGATCGAGGGTTGTGGCAGTAGGATCGGTAGCACGCGGGAGGATCGAATTGATCCTCGACTTACGGATTCTGCCTCTCTGATCGGCTGAGTGTCCGCACGCCCGTTTCATGGGTTGGCTTAGGCATAGGGAGTTCATTCCATGTCTAAGCCCCAACCAGACTGAAGGTTGTGGCAGCTGGACCGGTAGCATGCAGAGGAGGATCGGGTCGATCTCCGACTTATGCATTATGCCTCTCCGACCAGCTCAGCGCCCGCACGCTCATTTCATGGGTTGACTTAGACATACAGAGTTTATTCCCAGTCTAAGATCGGATCAAACTGAGGGTTGTGGCAGCAGTATCGATAGCATGCAGGGGGGACCGAGATTCTACCTTTCCGATCTACTGAATGCCCACACGCTCGTTTCATGGGTTGGCTTAGGCATACGGAGTTCATTCCATGTCTAAGCATACGGAGTTCATTCCAGTTTAAGATCGAACCGGATCACCGGTTGTGGCTGTAGGACCAGCAGTAGGATCGGTAGCATGTAAGGGGGGATCGGGTCGATACCCGACTTGGTCATTTTACCTCTCCAGTCGGTTGAGTGCCTGCACGCTCATTTCGTGGGTTGGCTTAGGCACACGAAGTTCATTCCATGTCTAAGCCTCAGTCGAACCGAGGGTTGTGGCAATAAGATCGGTATTGGGATCGGCAACACGCAAAGGGGGATCAGGCTAATCTTCGGCTTGCATATTATGCCTCTCCGTCCGGCCTCTCCGGCCGGTTGAGCACCCGCACGCTCGTTTCATGGGTTGACTTAGGCATACGGAGTTCATCCCTAGTCTAAGCATACGGAGTTCATTCCCAGTCTAAGATCGAACCGGACCGAGGGTTATGACAGCAGGATCGGTAGCTCATAGGGGGATCGGGCTGATCCCCGACTTGCGCATTCTGCCTCTCCGGCAGGCTGAGCACCCGCACGCCCATTTCGTGGGTTGACTTAGGCATAGGGAGTTCATTCCATGTCTAAGCCGCAGCCAGATCGAGGGTTGTGGCAGCAGGACTGACAGCACATAGTAAGGGACCAGGCCGATCCTCGACTTGCGCATTATGCCTCTCCGACTAGCTCAGCACCTGCACGCTCGTTTCATGGGTTGACTTAGGCATACGGTGTTCATTCCCATTCTAAGATCGGACTGGACCAAGGGTTGCGACAGTAGGATCGACAGAACGCAGGGGGGATCTAGCTGATCCCCGGCTTGTGCATTCTGCCTCTCCGATCAACTGAGCATACGGAGTTCATTCCATGTCTAAGCCTCAGCTAGACCGAGGGTTATGATAGTAGGACCGGTAGCAGGATCGGTTGCACACAAAGGGGGATCGAGCTGATCCTCGGCTTACGCATTATGCTTTTCCATCCGGCCTCTTCGGCTGGCTGAGCTCCCGCACGCTCATTTCATGGGTTGACTTAGGCATACGGAGTTCATCCCCAGTCTAAGCATATGAAGTTCATTCCCAGTCTAAGATTAGACCAGACCGAGGGTTATGGCAGCAGGATCGGTAGCACGCCGGGGGGACCGGGCCAATCCCCGGCTTGCACATTCTGCCTCTCTGACCGGCTGAGTGCCCGCACACCTGTTTCGTGGGTTGGCTTAGGCATAGGGAGTTCATTCCATGTCTAAGCCCCAGTCGGACCGAGGGTTGTGGCTGTGGGATCGGTAGCACGCAGAAGGGGACCAGACCGATCCTCGGCTTGTGCATTATGCCTCTCCGACTGGCTCAACGCCCGCACGCTCATTTCCTGGGTTGACTTAGGCATACTTAGTTAATTCCTAGTCTAAAATCAGACCAGACCGAGGGTTACGATAGCAGGATCGACAACACATAGGGGGACCGAGCTGATCCCTGGCTTATGCATTCTGCCTCTCTGGTTGACTAAGCCCCCGCACACTAATTTCTTGGGTTGGCTTAGGCATACACAGTTCATTCCATGTCTAAGCATACAGAGTTCATTCCCAATCTAAGATCAGACCAGACCAAGGGTTGCGACAGTAGGACCAGCAGCAGGATCGGTAGCATATAGGAAGGGACCGGGCTGATCCTCGACTTACGCATTCTGCCTCTCCGATTGACAAAGTACCCGTACGCTCGTTTCGTGGGTTGGCTTAGGCTTACGGAGTTCATTCCATGTCTAAGCCCGAGTCAGATCGAGGGTTGTGGCAGCAGGATCAGTAGCGAGATCGGTAGCACACAGAGGGGGATCAGGCTGATCCCTAGCTTGTACATTATGCCTTTCCGACCGGCCTCTCCGGTCGGCTGAGCGCCCGCACGCTCATTTTGTGGGTTAACTTAGGCATACGGAGTTCATCCCCAGTCTAAGCATACGGAGTTCATTCCCTGTCTAAGATCGGATCGGACTGAGGGTTGCGACAGTAGGATCGACAGCATGCAGGGGGGACCGGGCCGATCCTCGGCTTGGGCATTCTACCTCTCCTGCTCGCGAGCGCCCGCACGCCCGTTTCATAGGTTGGCTTAGGCATAGGGAGTTCATTCCATGTCTAAGGCCCAATCGGACCAAGGGTTGTGGCAGTGGGACTGGTAGCACGTAGAGGGGGATCGGGTCGATCCACGGCTTGCGGATTATGCCTCTTCAGCCGGCTTAACGCCCGCACACTCGTTTCATGGGTTGACTTATGCATAGGAGTTCATTCTCAGTCTAAGATCACACCGGAGTGAGGGTTTCAGTAGTAGGATCAATAGCATGCAGGGGGGACCGGGCTATCCCTAGCTTGCGCATTCTGCCTCTCCTGCCGGTTGAGCACCAGTACGCTCGTTTCGTGGGTTGGCTTAGGCATACCGAGTTCATTCCATGTCTAAGCATACAGAGTTCATTCCCAGTCTAAGATTTTGAGCCACGATGTACATGCTGGGCTCGGGCATGTGCTGGTGCCACATTTTTTTTACCCGAGGCACCATCGTCGGAGCATCGCTGGAGAGCCTAACCGACGGCATTAGAGGTTCTGGTGATTGCAGGGGCCGGGGTGTGTGCACATGATGTGCGACGGGTGCTGGTACTTGGCCCTTATATTGGCCCTCTATCCCTCATCAAACCTCGAGAACTCACACCCCCTTAAAGAACATTTGAGATTTTATAGGTTTGCTGCCAGTAGCCATTAAAGTGTCTGAAATGGGGACACTTTTTTCAAATGGTCACAAAATCTTCTCCACTTCGAGTTTTTAGCTTAATTTTTTTGTGCATGCCAAAAAAAATACAAGGATCACCTCCAGCCAATTTTGGGACAAAGTTATTTCTAAAAAAATTTTTAAAAATCTCGAACCGTAAAAAGTTTTGAAAATCATGAAAAATAGAAAATGGGTCGTCTTGCCACGAAACTTCACATGAAGGCTTAGGGGACCATTGTATGAATTTACAAGCCATAAAAATGGCATTGGCATGGCAGAAATATAAAGATGTGCTTCAACCCACCTACCACGTGTTCGATCCCAGGCTTGCGCATCCTGCCTCTCTGGTCGACTGAGCGCCCGCACACTCGTTTCGTGGGTTGACTTAGGCATACGGAGTTCATTCCCAATCTAGGCTCAGATCGGATCGAGGGTTGCGGCAATAGGATCGGTAGCATGTAGGGGGGACCGAGTCGATTCTCGGCTTGAGCATTTTGCCTCTTCGATCGGCTGAGCGCCCATACACCCGTTTCCTAGGTTGGCTTAGGCATACGGAGTTATTCCATGTCTAAGCATATGGAGTTCATTCCCAGTCTAAGATCGGACCGGATCGAGGGTTGTGATAGCAGGACCAGCAGTAGGATCGGTAGCACGTAGGGGCAGACCGGGCCGATCCCCGGCTTGCGCATTCTGTCTCTCCAGCTGACTGAGCGCCCGCACACTCGTTTCGTGGGTTGGCTTAGCCATACGGAGTTCATTCCATCTCTAAGCCCCAACCGGACCGAGGGTTGTGGCAGTAGGACCAGTAGCACGCAGAGGGGGATCGGGCTGATCCCCGGCTTACGCATTATGCCTCTCCGATCGGTTGAGCGCCTGCACGCTTGTTTCGTGGGTTCACTTAGGCACATGGAGTTCATCCCCAGTCTAAGCATATAGAGTTCATTCCCTGTCTAAGATTGATCAGATCGAGGGTTGCGGCAGCAGGATCGATAGTGCGCAGAGGGGATCGGGCCGATACCCGGTTTGCGCATTCTGCCTCTCCAGCCGACTGAGCGCCCGCATGCCCGTATCGTGGGTTGGCTTAGGCATAGGGTGTTCATTCCATGTCTAAGCCCCAACCGGACCGAGGGTTGTGGCAGCGGGATCGATAGCACACAGAGGGGGATCGAGCCGAACCCGGTTTGCACATTATGCCTCTTCGGCCGGCTCAGCGCCCGTACACTCGTTTCGTGGCTTGGCTTAGGCATACGGAGTTCATTCCATGTCTAGGCATACAAAGTTCATTCCCAAAGTAAGATTTTGAGCCACGGTGCACATGCTGGTCTCGGGCATGTGCTGGTACCGCATTTTGTTTGCCCGAGGCACCATCGCCTGAGCATCGCCGGAGAGTCTAACCGACGGCATTGGGGGTTCGACGATTGGGGGCGCCGGGGGGTGTGCGCACATAATGTGCGATGGGTGCTGGTACTTGACCCTTATATTGGCCCCCTATCCCTCATCAAACCTCAAGAACTCGCACCCCCTTAAAGAGCATTTGAGATTTTATAGGTTTGCTGCCAGTAGCCATTAATATGTCTGAAATGCGGACACTTTTTTCAAACGGTCACAAAATCTTCTCCACTTCGAGTTTTTAGCTGAATTTTTTTGTGCATGCTAAAAAAAATACAAGGATCATCTCTACCAAATTTGGGGACAAAAATCTTTCTAAAAAAATTTTAAAAAATCCCGAACCGTAAAAAGTTTCAAAAATCATGAAAAATAGAAAAAGGGTCGTCTTGCCATGAAACTTCGCATGAAGGCTTAGGGGACCATTGTATGAATTTACAAGCCATACAAATGGTATTGGCATGGCAGAAATATGAAGATGTGCTTGAACCCACCTACCACCTGTTTGATCTCCGGCTTGCGCATCCTGCCTCTCTGGTCGGCTAAGGACTCGCACGCTCGTTTCGTGGGTTGACTTAGTCATACGGAGTTCATCCCCAGTCTAAGCTTACAGAGTTCTTTCCTAGTCTAAGATCGAACTGGATCGAGGGTTGCGGTAGCAAGATCGACAACATGTAGGGGGGATCGGACCGATCCCTGACTTGCGCATTCTGCCTCTCTGGCCGGCTGAGCGCCCGTACGCCTGTTTTGTGGGATGGCTTAGGCATAGGGAGCTCATTCCATGTCTAAGCCCCAGTCGGACCAAGGGTTATGGTAGTGGGACCGGCAGCACGCAACAAGGGACCGGGTCGATCCCCGGCTTGCGCATTATGCCTCTCCAACTGGCTCAACGCCCGCACACTCATTTCGTGGGTTGACTTAGGCATACAGAGTTCATTCTCAGTCTAAGATCAGACAGGATCGAGGGTTATGACAGCAGGATCGACAGCACGCAGGGGGGACCGGGTCGATCCCCGGCTTGCGCATTCTGCCTCTCTGACTGGCTGAGCGCCCACACGCTCGTTCCGTGGGTTGGCTTAGGCATACGGAGTTCATTCCATGTCTAAGCATACGAAGTTCATTCATAGTCTAAGATCAGACCAGATCGAAGGTTGTGGCAGTAGGACCAACAGTAAGATCGACAGCACGCAGAAGAGGATTGGGTCGATCCCCGACTTGCGCCTTCTGCCTCTCCGATCGGTTGAGCACCCGCACGCTCGTTCCATGGGTTGGCTTAGGCATACGGAGTTCATTCCATGTCTAAGCCCCAGTCGACCCGAGGTTTGTGGCAGCAAGATCGGTAGTGGGATCGACAGCACGTAGAGGGGGACCAGGCTGATCCCCGGATTATGCATTATGGCTCTCTGGCTGGCCTTTCCGACCGGTTGAGTGCCGCACGTTCGTTTCGTGGGTTGACTTAGGCATACAGAGTTTATCCCCAATCTAAGCATACAGAGTTCATTCTCAGTCTAAGATCAGACCAGATCGAGGGTTACGACGGTCAGATTGGCAGCACGTTGGGGGGACCAAGCCGATCCCCAGCTTGCGTATTCTACCTCTTTGACCGGCTGAGCACCCACACGCCCATTTCATGGGTTGGCTTAGGCATAGGGAGTTCATTCCATGTCTAAGCCCCAGCCAGACTGAGGGTTGTGGCAGTGGGACCGGCAGCATATAGAGGGGGACAAGGCCGATCTTCGGCTTGCACATTATGTCTCTTCGGTCGCTCAGCGCCTGCACACTCATTTCATGGGTTGACTTAAGCATGCGAAGTTCATTCCCAGTCTAAAATCAGATCGAATTGAGGGTTGCAGCAGCAGGATCGATAGTTCACAGGGGGGATCGGGTCGATCCCCGACTTGCGCATTCTACTTCTCTGATCGACTGAGCACCCGTACGCTCGTTTCATGGGTTGGCTTAGGCATACAGAGTTCATTCCATGTCTAAGCATACGGAGTTCATTCCCAGCCTAAGATTTTGAGCCACAATGCACATGCTGGGCTCAGGCATGTGCTGGTGCCACATTTTTTTTGCCCGAGGCACCATCATCGGAGCATCACCGGAGCATCGTCGGAGAGCCTAACCAGCGGCATTGGGGGTTCCGGTTATTAAGGGGGTTGGGAGGGTGTGCGCACAAGATGTGCGATGGGTACTGGTACTTGTGTCACGGGCTCCGACCTTAGACTCAAAAACCGTATGGCGTTAGGCTTGGAATCCCCTCCTTTATGCCTAAGTCAACCTAAAACACAAGCGTACGAGCACAAGAACAATGGAAAGGGCTGATTATGCAAGTTAAAGAGAAATAGGATAAGAAGGCAAAATTCTGGAAATGCTCTTGTATTGACTGAAATAGAAGTGTTTGATGGTGTACAAATAAGGGAAGAGTAGCCCTCTATTTATAGTTGAGGCTCCAGCTTACACTTAATGGCAATATCCCTAGAATAAAGGCTAAAATCATGGGATTATATAGATTACAATCAATCAGGATGCTAACTCTTGATTTTCAGGGTCAACCAAATCTGCTAGGATGCTGCTGCTGATCCTGCCTACTTCCAGAAGCTTCTCTTACATGTCTAGCACCTTGGGCCCTTCTGAATGTGGTACGGGCAGCTTGTATTCCAGGCCTTGGTCTCACGGGCTGGCCTGCAAGTTAGGCGAGCGTTCTAAACTCGTTTACTAAGCTTTGCGCGTAAATACCTGCCAGCACACCTGGTCTGCGGGCCTCAACCTTTGGCTCTCCTATTGGTGCACCTGATGTGCCTGGCGTGCCCGCCTAGGGTGTGACATTTCCCCCACCTGATTACACAACGCCCTCGTTGCATCTTCTGCATGGTACTACCTGATCTAGTCCCTGAACTACCATAAGTCATCTGCTAGTTCCCAGCTCACCTCAGTGTATGGAAGTCCCTTCCAGTACACTAAGTACTCTTGTCTTAGCTGATAGTTCTTCCATCTCACCTTTCGGTCAGTTATGATGCTGTGGACCACCTTCTCATATGAGGCCCTTGCTCCCAATGGAGCACGCTTTGACTCTGCCCGTCCTGGATCTCCCTTATCCTCATGGAACGGCTTGAGAATGCTCACATAGAACACCGGGTGTACCCTTGGCTTGGGTGGCATATCCAACTTGTAGGCAACCTTGCCTACCCTCTTGACTACTCGAAAAGGTCCCTTATACCTTTGGACTAAGCCTTTGTGCAGCCCCCTATGGCGTACAATGGGATGCAGCTTCACCAACACCAAGTCTCCAACCTGGAACTGTACGTACTGCCTATTCTGGTCTGTCCACTTCTTTGACCTCTTGGTCGCCTTGTGTAGACAAACTCTGGCCAAGTCAGTTTGCTCCTGCCATGCCTTGACAAACTTGTATGCTGTTGGATTCGGCACTGTATAACCTGCAACAATCAAACTAGGTGTTAGTGGTTGTTGCCCTGTCACAACCTTAAATGGGCTCTGGTTCGTTGCCTCGTTCCTTTACAAGTTGTAGGAAAACTGCACAATATCTAGTAGCTTTGGCCAGTCCCTTTGTGTGGCACTCAGATAGTGCCTGAGGTAGACCTCTAATAGTCCATTCACTTGTTCTGTCTGCCCATCGATCTATGGATGCATGCTGGTGGAAAAGTTCAAGTCTGACCCTAACAGCTTGAACAACTCAGTCTAGAACCTGCCCGTGAAACGTCCATCCTGATAACTAACAATGGTCTTCGGCACTCCTCAGTACTTAACCATGTTCTTCAGGAACAATCGAGCTGCCTCCTCAGCTGGGCACTCCTTGGTTGCTGGAATGAAGATTTCATACTTGGAAAACCTATCCACCACTACCATGATGCTTCCAAACCCATTTGCTTTAGGTAGACTGACTATAAAGTCTAGAGAAATACTCTCCCATGGTCGTTCTGGCTCTGGCAATGGCTCCAAGAGATCGCCTGGTTTCTTGAGCTCCACCTTGTCCTGTTGGTACACAAGACGAGTCTTTACATAGGCCTCCACATCGTCCCTCATGTGCGGCCAGTAGTACCGGTCCTCGATCAGTGCCAAGGTACAGCTCACTCCGGGGTGTCCAGCACACCTTGAATCATGGCATTCTTGCAAAACTTCCTTGCAGAGCTTCCCGTGCTGTGGCACAAACAATCTACTACCCCTAGTGTACAGCAAGCTATCCTGTAACCAAAACTGCCTAGTCTTACCTTACTAGGCGTACTTCATCAAAGCCTTGGCTGTAGGATCATGCACAAGTCCCTCCTTGATGCATGACACCAGTGACCCCTCTGGTTGGCTAATGGCAGCAAGGTTAGCCTTCCTGCTCAGGGAATCTGCCACTAGGTTCGCCTGCCCCGACTTGTACTCCATCTGGAAATCAAATTCCATAAGAAAATCTTACCATCTTGCCTGCTTGGGGGATAGCTTCTTTTGCATCTAGAAGTAGCTGGTCACCACATTGTCTGTCCTAACCATGAACCTCGACCCCAACAGGTAACGGTGCTAAGTGCGCAAGTAGTGCACCACTGCAGTCATCTCCTTCTCTTGGACCGTGTACTTGCCCTCAGTCTCGTTCAGCTTCCTGCTCTCGAACGTGACTTGACGTCCCTCCTGCATCAACACACCCCCTATGGCAAAGTCTGATGCATCCGTATGCACCTGATATGGCTTGGCATGGTCCGGCAAGGGCAAGACTGGCTCCTCGGTCACAGCCCACTTGAACCTGTCAAAGGCTTCCTGGCACCCTGCGCTCCACTCCCATGCTTTCCCTTTCTTGAGCAAGTCAGTCAATGGCATGGCTATTGCTGAGTGACCTTTGATGAAGCGCCTGTAGTAGTTGACCAGCCCAAGGAATGATCTCAACTCAGTGACCTTGGCTGGCGGTTGCCACTTCAGGATGGCGTGTATCTTGCTTTCATCCATGCGTATCCTACCACCTCCCACTATGTGGCCAAGGAACGAGATCTCCTGTTGGGCGAATGAGCACTTCTCCCTCTTCACAAACAGCTTGTGCACCCGCAACACCTCGAACACCTGTCTCAAGTGGTCTACATGCTCTCCCAAAGTCTGGCTGTAGATCACAATGTCATCCAAATAAACGACAACAAACTGATCAAGGAATGACTGAAGTACCTTGTTCATAAGGGTGCAGAATGTTCCTAGGGCATTCGTGAGTCCGAAAGGCATCACCAAGAATTCATACGAACTATATCAAGTGACACATGCTGTCTTTGGCTCATCTCCCTCCATGATCCTGACTTGATAGTAGCTTGACTTCAAATCCAGCTTGGTGAACCACCTTGCGCTCCTAAGTTGATCGAACAAGTCCGCAATGAGTGGGATGGGGTACTTGTTCTTGATGGTCAGCTTGTTCAAAGCCCGGTAGTCTATGCACAGCCGCAATGACCTATCATGCTTACGCTGAAATAGAACCGATGCACCATAGGGTGCCTTCGATGGCCTGATGAAGCCAGCATCAACTAACTCTTTGGGCTGTTTCCTTAACTCCTCCAACTCTAGTGGAGACATTCGATAAGGGGCTCTAGCTGATGGCTTGGCCTCCGACACTAGATCGATCTTGTGATCCACCTCCCTCTTAGGTGGTAGCTTGCTAGGTAGCTTTACGGGCATCACATCACTAAAGGTCTTTAGCACCTTTAGCACCTCCAAGGGTGACTCAGTTTCCTTCTCTCTTGGCTCATCATATTTCAGGGCTGCCAAGAAGGTGTCTTCTTGTTTGCTTACCACCTTGGCAAATTGGATGGCTGACACCACCCGCGACCCAACTCCAGACACTCTCTTCAATGGCACTAGGCATTGGCACCGTGCATCCAAGATGCAAACACAATCGACAAAAGGCACAAGGAAGGCATTAATCCGAACAAGGAAATCCAACCCAATCATAAACTCATAGTCGTCAAGGGGTATTAACTCAATGGTCTCCTTGCCTTTCCAGTCTCCAAGCTACAACTCTACTCCCCGCACTACTCCAATGGCTGGAACTTCCTTAGAGTTCACCGTTTTGATGGTACCAGTCCCTTTTTGCACCTTTAGTTTGAGCTTTCGGGCTCCATCACCTAAAATAAAAAGATGTGAGGCACCTGTGTCCACCAGTACACTTACCTTCTGACCTACAACCATCAGATCCGTAAACATCAAGCCCTTTGGCTTGCAGCTCCCCTTACTCTGGACAGCATTGAGCATCAATGACCCAAGCTTTGCTACCCCTGACTCTGGCTCCTCGTCAGACTCTTTGTCTACAGCAGCCAGCTTACCTTTCTACGGGCAACTACGTGCTATGTGGCTCCCTCCACATAGGTAGCATGCTAGTGGCTCTCGGTCCCCCTTTGCTTTCCACTTGCCTGTTGGGGGCTTCCTCTCGCCATCCTTGGTTGAACGGTCTCGATCTTCATCCTTGGACTTTGGGTCACAGTCTTTCCCCTTGGATTGCTTCTTTCGATCCCTATCATCCCTGCCCTTACCCTTGGGCTTGGTAGACTCGAACTTGTTCAGAGGCTTGAACTCTATCAAGGCCTTGGCAGTAGTCATGGCTTTAGCCAAGTCATGAACTCCTCTCTTTTGTAGCTCATGCTTCACCCATGGCTTCAGCTCATCCATGAAATGAAATAAGGCATCCTTCTCACCTAGATCCAAGATCTATAGCATCAATTCAGAGGATTTCTGGACATACTCCCTTATGTCCCCTTGCTGGCTCAGCCTGCCCAACTTTGCCCGTGCCTCATCATTGGCATACTCCGGGTAAAATTATTCTCTGAACTCTTTTTGGAACTTTGCCCAGGTTCCAATCTTACAGCTCCCGCGCCTGACATCATCACACTTACGCCTCCACCATAATAAGGCTACATCAGTGAGATACATAGCAGCGGTGCTTACCTTTATCGCCTCGTTTTGCATGCCTATGGCCTGGAAGTACTGTTCCATACCCCAAAGGTAGTTATCTACTTCCTTGGCCACCCTAGTCCCCTTGAACTCCTTAGGCTTAGGGACATCCAATCTGGACTTGGACACTCTAGCAAACATGCCATTCCCAATGGCAGTCTTACAAGCAATAAGCTCACTGGTACGCTCTTCCATCCGCTGGCGTATGGCCTCCATGCCATCGTGCAACGTCAGCACTTCAGCCTCCAAGGTCTGATTCTTTTAGGTGAACTCATCCAAGCCTTTGTCGAGAGCAGCTTGCAGCTCACTTTGGATCTCTTCCCCCATGGAGTCTAGCGATGCAATGTGAGTCTCTACCCCCTCAAGCTTCTCCCTCATGTCGCCCATGGTCACCTCCACCTTGGCCAGCCTACCGTCCATGGTAGACCAGATATCTCTAGAACTGGCTTTCCTCCCTCTTTCATGCCCATGCTCCTGGGCCTCTGGTTATTGGTTAGCAGCGTCACTTTGGGATGCCATCTCCTCTAACCTACATAATACAAACACGTAGAATCGAACTTGCTCTAATACTAACTGTCACGGGCTCCAACCTTAGACTCAAAAATCATGTGGCCTTAGGCTTGGAATCTCCTCCTTTATGCCTAAGTCAGCCTAAAACACAAGCGTACGGGCACTAGAACAATGAGAAAGGCAGATTATGCAAGTTAAAAAGAAACAGGATAAGAAGGCAGAATTCTAGAAATGCTCTTGCATTCACTAAAACAGAAGTGTTTGATGGTGTACAAATGAGGGAAGAGCAGCCTTCTATTTATAGTTGAGGCTCCAACTTACACTTAATGGCAATATCCCTAGAATAAAGGCTAAAATCATGGGATTATACAGATTACAATCCATCAAGATGCTAACTCCTGATTTTCAGGGTCAACCAAATCTGCTAGGATACTACTGTTAATCCTGCCTGCTTCTAGAAGCTTCCCTTGCGTGTCTAGCACCTTGGTCCCTTCTGAATGTGGTGGGGCAGCTTGTATACCAGGCCTTGGTCTCATGGGCTGGCCTGCAAGTTGGGCGGGTGTTCTGAACTCGTTTGCTAGGCTTTGCGCGCAGATGCCCGCCAGCACGCCTGGACTGCGGGCCTCCACCTCTGGCTTGCCTATTGGTGCACCTGATGCACCTGGCGTACCCCCCAGGGCATGACACTTGGCCCTTATATTGGCCCCCTATCCCTTATCAAACCTCGAGAATTCACACCCCCTTAAAGAGCATTTGAGATTTTATAGGTTTGCTGCCAGTAGCCATTAAAGTGTTTGAAATGGGGACACTTTTTTCAAATGGTCACAAAATCTTCTCCACTTCGAGTTTTTAGCTGAATTTTTTTGTGAATGCCAAAAAAAATACAAGGATCACCTCTAACAAATTTAGGACAAAACTCTTTCTAAAAAAATTTTAAAAAATCTTGAACTGTAAAATGTTTCAAAAATCATGAAAAATAAAAAATGGGTCGTCTTGCCACGAAATTTCAAATGAAGGCTTAGGGGACCATTGTATGAATTTACAAGCCATAAAAATGGCATTGGAATGGCAGAAATATGAAGATGTGCTTGAACCCACCTACTATGCGTTCGATCCCTGGCTTGCGCATCCTGCCTCTCTGGTCGACTGAGCGCCATCACGTTCATTTCGTGGGTTGACTTAAGCATATGGACTTCATCCCCAGTCCAAGCATACAAAGTTCATTCATAGTCTAAGATCAGACCAGACCGAGGGTTGCGACAGCAGGATCGACAGCATGCAGGGGGGATCGGGTCGATCCCTAGCTTACGCATTCTGCCTGTCCAATCGGTTGAGCGCCCGCATGCCTGTTTCATGGGTTGGCTTAGGCATAGGGAGTTCATTCCATGTCTAAGCCCCAGCTCGACCGAGGGTTGTGGCAACGGGACCGAGAGCACGTAGAGGGGGACCGGGTCGATCCTCGGCTTACGCATTATGCCTCTCCGGCCAGCTTAGCGCCCGTACGCTCGTTTCATGGGTTGACTTCGGCATACGGAGTTCATTCCCTATCTAAGATCAGACCAGACCAAGGGTTGTGACAGTAGCATCGATAGCACGCAGGGGAGACCGGACCGGTCCCCGACTTACGTATTCTACCTCTCCGACCAGCTGAGCACCCGCACGCTCGTTTCGTGGGTTGGCTTAGGCATACGGAGTTCATTCCATGTCTAAGCATAGAGAGTTCATTCCCAGTCTAAGATCAGACCAGACCGAGGGTTGCGACAGTAGGACCAGCAGTAGGATCGGCAGCACGCAGGGGGGACCGGGCCGATCCCCAGCTTGCGCATTCTGCCTCTCCGGTCGACTGAGCACCCGCACGCTCGTTTCGTGGGTTGGCTTCAGCATACGGAGTTCGTTCCATGTCTAGGCCCTAGTCGGACTGAGGGTTGTGGTAGCAGGACCAGCAGCGGGATCGACAGCACATAAGGGGGATCGAGTTGATCCTCGACTTACGCATTATGCCTCTCCGATCGGCCTTTCCGACAGGTTGAGCACTCGCACGCTCGTTTCATGGGTTGACTTAGGCATACAGAGTTCATCCCCAGTCTAGGCATACGGAGTTCATTCCCAGTCTAAGATCGGACCGGATCGAGGGTTGCGACAGCAAGATCGGACCGGATCGAGTGTTGCGACAGCAAGATCGGTAGCACGCAGGGGGGACCGGGCCGATCCCCAGCTTGCGTATTCTGCCTCTTCGATCGGTTGGGTGCCTGCACGCCCGTTTCGTGGGTTGGCTTAGGCATAGGGAGTTCATTCCATGTCTAAGCCCCATCCGGATCGAGGGTTGTGGCAGCGGGATCGACAGCATTCAGGAGGGGATCGGACCGATCCCTGGCTTGTGCATTATGCCTCTTCGACTGGCTCAGCACCCGCACGTTCGTTTTGTGGGTTGACTTATGCATACGGAGTTCATTCTCAGTCTAAGATCGGACCGGACCGAGGGTTATGACAGCAAGATCGACAGCATGCAGGGGGGATCGGGCTGATCCCCAGCTTGCGCATTCTGCCTCTCTGACCGGCTGAGCGCCCGCACGCCTGTTTCATGGGTTGGCTTAGGCATAGGGAGTTCATTCCATGTCTAAGACCCAGCCGGATCGAGGGTTGTGGCAGCGGCATCGGCAGCATGCAGAGAAGGATCGGGCCGATCCTCGGCTTGCGCATTATGCCTCTTCGGCCAGCTCAGCACCCGCACGCTCATTTCGTGGGTTGACTTATGCATACAGAGTTCATTTCCAGTCTAAGATCAGACCGGACTGAGGGTTTTGGCAGCAGGATCGGTAGCACGCAAGGGGGATCGAGCCGATCCTCAGCTTGCGCATTTTGCCTCTTCAGTCGACTGGGCACCTGCACGCCCATTTCGTTGGTTGGCTTAGGCATAGGGAGTTCATTCCATGTCTAAGCCCCAGCCGGATTGAGGGTTGTGGCAGCGGGACTGGTAGCACGCAGAGGGGGATCGGATCGATCCTCGGCTTGTGCATTATGCCTCTTCGGTCAGCTCAACACCTGTATGCTCGTTTCGTGGGTCGACTTAGGCATATGGAGTTCATTCCCAGTCTAAGATCGGACCAGATCGAGGGTTACGACAGCAGGATCGATAGCACGCAGGGGGACCGGGCTGATCCTCGGCTTGCGCATTCTGCCTCTCCGACCGATTGAGTGCCCGCACGCCAGTTTCATGGCTTGGCTTAGGCATAGGGAGTTCATTCCATGTCTAAGCCCTAGCCGGATTGATGGTTGTGGCAGCGGGATCGGCAGCATTTAGAGGCAGATCGGGCTGATCCCCGGCTTGCGCATTTTGCCTCTTCAACCGGTTTAGTGCCCGCACGCTCGTTTCGTGGGTTGACTTATACATACGGAGTTCATTCCTAGTCTAAGATCAGATCGAACCAAGGGTTGCGGCAGCAGGATTGACAGCACCCAGGGGGGATCGGGTTGATCCCCGGCTTGCGCATTCTACCTTTCCGACCGGCTGAGCGCCCGCATGCTCGTTTCGTGGGTTGCCTTAGGCATACGGAGTTCATTCCATGTCTAAGCATACGGAGTTCATTCCCAGTCTAAGATTTTGAGCCATGGTGCACATGCTGGGCTCGGCATGTGCTGGTGCCATATTTTTTTCACCCGGGGCACCATCGTTGGAGCATCGTCAGAGAGCCTAGCCGGTGGCATTGGGGGTTCCGACGATTGGGGGGGCCGAGGGGTGTGCGCACATGATGTACGATGGGTGCTGATACTTTGGCCTTATATTGGCCCCCTATCCCTCATCAAACCTCAAGAACTCACACCCCCTTAAAGAGCATTTGAGATTTTATAGGTTTGCTACCAGTAGCCATTAAAGTGTTTGAAATGGGAACACATTTTTCAAACGGTCACAAAATCTTATCCACTTTGATTTTTTAGCTGAATTTTTTTTTGCATGCCAATAAAAATACAAGGATAACCTTTACCAAATTTAGGGAGAAAACTCTTTCCAAAAAAATTTTAAAAAATCCGGAACTGCAAAAAGTTTCAAAAATCATGAAAAATAGAAAATGGGTCGTCTTGCCACGAAACTTCACATGAAGGCTTAAGGGACCATTGTATGAATTTACAAGCCATAAAAATGGCATTGGTATGGCATAAATATGAAGATGTGCTTGAACCCACCTACTACCCGTTTGATCCCTGGCTTGCCCATCCTGCCTCTCTGGTCGGCTTAGCGCCCGCACCCTCATTTCGTGGGTTGACTTAGGTATACGGAGTTCATCCCCAGTCTAAGCATACGGAGTTCATTCCTAGTCTAAGATCAGATCGGATCGAGGGTTGCGGCAATAGGATCGATAGCACGTAGGGGGGACCGGCCGATCCCCGACTTGCGCATTCTGCCTCTCCAGCCGGTTGAGCGCCCGCACGTCCGTTTTGTGGGTTGGCTTAGGCATAGGGAGTTCATTCCATGTTTGAGCCCCATCCGGGCCGAGGGTTGTGGTAGCGGGATTGACAGCACGCAGA
The DNA here is from genome assembly GCF_047325235.1 of Durio zibethinus. Lineage (NCBI taxonomy): Eukaryota > Viridiplantae > Streptophyta > Magnoliopsida > Malvales > Malvaceae > Durio > Durio zibethinus. The sequence continues at coordinate 22,025,947 of NC_143165.1, forward strand.
GGAGGACTGGGTCGATCCTCGGCTTATGCATTATGCCTCTCCTGCCGGCTCAGTGCCCGCATGCTCATTTCATGGGTTGACTTAGGCATATGGAGTTCATTCCTAGTCTAAGATCAGACCAGACCGAGTGTTGCGGTAGTAAGATTGATAGCACATAGGGGGGACCAGGGCGATCCCTGGCTTTCGCATTCTACGTCTCCGATCGACTGAGCACCTGTACGCTCATTTTGTGGGTTGGCTTAGGCGTATAGAGTTCATTCCATGTCTAAGCATATGAAGTTCATTCCCAGTCTAAGATCGGATTGGATCGAAGGTTGCGGCAGCAGGATCGGTAGCACGTAGGGGGATCGGGCCGATCCCCGGCTCGCGCATTCTACCTTTTCGACTTGCTGAGCGCCCGCATGTTCGTTCCGTGGGTTGGCTTAGGCATATAGAGCTCATTCCATGTCTAAGCCTAAACTGGACCGAGGGTTGTGGCAGCGGGGCCGGTAGCGGGATCGACAGCACGCAGAGGGTGACTGGGCTGATCCCCGACTTGTACATTATGCCACTTCGGCTGGCCTCTCCGGCCAGCTGAGCGTCCGTATGCTCGTTTCGTGGGTTGACTTAGGCATACGAAGTTTATCCCCAGTCTAAGCATACGAAGTTCATTCCCAGTCTAAGATCAGACCGGACCGAGGGTTGCGGGAGCAGGATGGGTAGCACGCAGGGGGGACTGGGTCGATCCCCGACTTGTGCATTCTACCTCCCCGATCGGTTGAGCACCCGCACGCCCATTTCATGGGTTGGCTTAGGCATAGGGAGTTTATTCCATGTCTAAGCCCCAGCCAGACCAAGGGTTGTGGCAACGGGATCGGTAGCACACAGAGGGGGACCGGACTGATCCCGGCTTGCGCATTATGCCTCTTCGATCGGCTCAACACCCGCATCCTCGTTTCATGGGTTGACTTATGCATACGGAGTTCATTCCCAATCTAAGATCAAATTGAATTGAGGGTTGCAGCTGCAGGATTGATAGCATGCAGGGGGGATCGGGTCATTTCTCGGCTTATGCATTCTGCCTCTCCGATCGGTTGAGCACCCATAAGCTCATTTCGTGGGTTGGCTTAGGCACACGGAGTTCATTCCAAGTTTAAGCAAATGGAGTTCATTCTCAGTCTAAGATTTTGAGCCACGGTGCACATGCTGGGCTCGGGCATGTGATGGTTCCACATTTTTTTCGCCCGGGGCACCATCGTCGGAGCATCACCGGAGAGCCTAACCGACGGCATTGGGGGTTCCGACGATTAGGGGGCCAGGGGGTGTGCGCACAAGGGGGTGTGCGCACATTATCTGCGATGAGTGCTGGTACTTGGCCCTTATATTGGCCCCCTATCCCTCATCAAACCTCGAGAACTCACACCCCCTTAAAGTGCTTTTGAGATTTTATAGGTTTACTGCCAGTAGCTATTAAAGTGTCTGAAATAGTGACACTTTTTTCAAACGATCACAAAATCTTCTCCACTTCGATTTTTTAGGTGAATTGTTTTGTGCATGCCAACAAAAATTCAAGGATCACCTCTAACAAATTTGGGGACAAAACTCTTTCTAAAAAATTTTAAAAAAATCCCGCACCATAAAAGGTTTCAAAAATTATGAAAAATAGAAAATGGGTCGTCTTGCCACAAAACTTCACATGAAGGCTTAGGGGACCATTGTATGAATTTACAAGCCATAAAAATGGCATTGGCGTGGCAGAAATATGAAGATGTGCTTCAACCCACCTATCACCCGTTCGATTCCCGACTTGCGCATCCTACCTCTTTGGTCGGCTAAGCGCCCGCACGCTCATTTCGTGGGTTGACTTAGGCATACGGAGTTCATCCCCAGTCAAAGCATATGGAGTTCAATCCCAGTCTAAGATTGGACCGGACCGAGAGTTGCGACAGTAGGATCGATAACACGCAGGGGGGACCCGATCGATCCCCGACTTACGCATTCTGCCTCTTCGGCCGGCTGAGCGCACTCGCGCCCGTTTCATGGGTTGGCTTAGGCATAGGGAGTTCATTTCATGTCTAAGCCCCAGTCAGACTGAGGGTTGTGGCAGCGGGACCGGCAGCACGCAGAGGGGGACCGGGCTGATCCCCGGCTTGCACATTATGCCTCTTCGGCCAGCTCAGCGCCCGCACGCTCATTTCGTGGATTGACTGAGGCATACAGAGTTCATTCCCAGTCTAAGATTGGATCAGACAGAGGGTTACGGTAGCAGGATTGACAGTACGCAGGGGGCACCGGGCCTGCTGGCTGAGTGCCCGCACGCTCGTTTCATGGGTTGGCTTAGGCATACAGAGTTCATTCATGTCTAAGCATATGGAGTTCATTCCTAGTCTATGATCGGACCGGACCGAGGCTTGTAGTAGCAGGACCAGTAGCAGGATCGATAGAACGTAGGGGGTGATCGGGTCGATCCCTGGCTTACGCATTCTGCGACCGGCTGAGCGCACGCACGTTCCTCTTCGACCGACTGAGCGCACGCACGTTCATTTCATGGGTTGACTTAGGCATGCGGAGTTCAACCCCAGTCTAAGCATATGAAGTTCATTCCCAGTCTAAGATCAAACCGGACCGAGGGTTACAGCACAAGATCGACAGCACGCAGGGGGGATCGGGCTGATCCCCGGCTTACACATTCTACCTCTTCGACTGGCTTAGCGCCCGCATGCCTATTTCATAGGTTGGCTTAGGCATAGGGAGTTCATTCCATGTCTAAACCCCAGCCAGACCGAGGGTTGTGACAGCGGGATCGATAGCTGAGGGTTCTGCCTCTCCGGCTGGCTTAGCCCTCACACGCCTATTTCATTGGTTGGCTGAGCGTCCGCACGCTCATTTCGTGGGTTGACTTAGGCATACGGAGTTCATCCCTAGTCTAAGCATACAGAGTTCACTCCCAGTCTAAGATCAGACTGAACCAAGGGTTGCAGTAGCAGGATCGACAGCACGCAGGGGGGATCGGGCCCATCCTTGACTTGCGCATTCTGTCTCTTTGACTGGCTGAATGCCCGCACGCCCGTTTCATAGGTTGGCTTAGGCATAGGGAGTTCATTCCATGTCTAAGCCCTAGCAGGACCGAGGGTCATGGCAGAGGGGGATCGGGTCGATCCTCGGCTTGCTCATTATGCCTTTCCGGCCGGTTCAGTTCCCGCACGCTCGTTTCATGGGTTGACTTCGGCAAATGGAGTTCATTTCCAGTCTAAGATCGGATCGAACCAAGGGTTGTGACAGCAAGATCGACAGCACGCAGGGGGGATCGGGTCGATCCCCGACTTACGCATTCTGCCTCTTCGGTCGGTTGAGCACCTGCACGCTCGTTTCGTGGGTTGGCTTAGGCATACGGAGTTCAATCCATATCTAAGCATATGGAGTTTATTCCCAGTCTAAGATCAGACCGGACCGAGGGTTGCGACAGTAGGACCAGTAGTAGGATCTACAGCACACAGGGGGGATTGGGTCGATCCCCGACTTGCGCATTCTGGCTCTCCAGCCGGTTAAGCGCCTGCACGCTCGTTTCCTGGGTTGGCTTAGGCATACGGAGTTTATTCCATGTCTAAGCCCCAGTCGGATCGAGGGTTGTGGCAGCAGGACCGGTAGCGAGATCTGTAGCACGTAGAGGGGGACCGGGTTGATCCTCAACTTGTGCATTATGCCTCTTCGATCGACCTCTCCGGTCGGTTGAACGCCCGTACGCTCATTTCGTGGGTTGACTTAGGCATACAGAGTTCATCTCTAGTCTAAGCAAATGGAGTTCATTCCCAGTCTATGATCTAACCGAATTGAGGGTTGCGGTAGTAGGATCGGTAGCTCGCAGGGGGGACCAGGCCGATCCTCGTTTTGCACATTCTTCCTCTCCGGCAAGCTGAGCGCCCACACGCTCGTTTCGTGGGTTGGCTTAGGCATAGGGAGTTCATTCCATGTCTAAGCCCTAGCCGGACCGAAGGTTGTTGTAGCGGGACCGACGGCACGCAGAGGGGGATTGGGCCGATCCCTGGCTTGCGCATTATGCCTCTCTGGCCAGCTCAGCGCCCGCACGCTTGTTTCGTGGGTTGACTTAGGCATACGGAGTTCATTTCCTATCTAAGATCAGATCGGATCGAGGGTTACGACAGTAGGATCGACAGCACGCAGGGTGGGATCGAGCTGGTCCTCAGCTTGCGCATTCCACCTCTTCGACTGGCTGAGTACCCGCACGCCCGTTTCGTTCCATTCTAAGCATACGAAGTTCATTCCCAGTCTAAGATCGGATCGGACTGAAGGTTGCAGTAGCAGAACCAGCAGCAGGATTGATAGCACGTAGGAAAGGATCGGGCCGATCCCCGGCTTACGCATTCTACCTCACCGGCTGGCTAAGCACTCGCACACTCATTTTGTGGGTTGGCTTAGGCATACGGAGTTCATTCCATGTCTAAGGCCCAGTCGGACCGAGGGTTGTGGTAACAGGACCAATAGTAGGATCGGCAACATGCAGATGGGGATCGGGCTGATCCCTGACTTATGCATTATGCCTCTTCGACCGATCTCTCCGACCGGTCTCTCCGATCGGTTGAGCACCCATACGCTCGTTTCGTGGGTTGACTTAGGCATACGGAGTTCATCCCCAGTCGAAGCATACAAAGTTCATTCCCAGTCTAAGATCAGACCGGATCGAGGGTTATGGTAACAGAATTAGTAGCACGTAGAGGGGACCAGGCGGTCCCCAACTTACGCATTCTGCCACTCCGGATGGCTGAGCACCCTCACGCCCATTTTCTGGGTTGGCTTAGGCATAGGGAGTTCATTCCGTGTCTAAGCCCCAACCGGACCGAGGGTTGTGGCAGCGGGACCGATAGCACCCAGAGGAGGATCGGTCTGATTGTCAGCTTGCGTATTCTACCTCTCCAGCTAGCCTCTCCGGCCGGCTAAGCGCTCGCACGCTCGTTTCGTGGGTTGACTTAGGCATACGGAGTTCATCCCCAGTCTAAGCATACGGAGTTCATTCCCAGTCTAAGATCGAACCGGATCGAGGGTTACGACAACAGGATCGACAGCACGCAGGGGGGACCGAGCTGATCTCCGGCTTGTGCATTCTGCCTCTCCAACTGGGTGAGCACCTGCACACTCGTTTCATGGGTTGGCTTAGGCATAGGGAGTTCATTCCATGTCTAAGCCCCAGCCAGACCGAGGGTTGCGACAGCGGGACTGATAGCACGCAAAGGGGGATCGGGCTGATCCCTGGCTTGTGCATTCTATCTCTTCGACTGGCTGAGCACCCGCATGTTCATTTCGTGGGTTGGCTTAGGCATACGGAGTTCATTCCATGTCAAAGCATACGCCAGAGCATCGTCAGAGAGCCTAACCGAAGGCATTGGGGGTTCCGACGCTTGGGGGGGCCGGGGGTATGCGCACATGATGTGCGATGGATGCTGGTACTTGGCCCTTATATTGGCCCCCTATCTCTCATCAAACCTCAAGAACTCACACCCCCTTAAAGAGCATTTGAGATTTTATAGGTTTGCTGCCAGTAGCCATTAAAGTGTCTGAAATGGGGACATTTTTTTCAAATGGTCACAAAATCTTCTCCACTTTGAGTTTTTAGCTAAATTGTTTTGTGCATGCCAACAAAAATACAAGCATCACCTTTACCAAATTTGAGGACAAAACTCTTTCTAAAAAAATTTTAAAAAATCCCAAACCTTAAAAAGTTTCAAAAATCATGAAAAATAGAAAACGGATCGTCTTGCTAGGAAACTTCACATGAAGGCTTAGGGGACCATTGTATGAATTTACAAGCCATAAAAATGGCATTGGCATGGCAAAAATATGAAGATGTGCTTGAACCCACCTACCACCCGTTCGATCCCCGGTTTATCCATCCTACCTCTCTGGTCGACTAAGCGTCCGCACGCTCATTTCATGGGTGGACTTAGGCATACAGAGTTCATCCCTAGTCTAAGCATATGGAGTTCATTCCCAGTCTAAGAACGGACCAGGCCGACGGTTGCGACAGCAGGATCAACAGCACGCAGGGGGGACCGGGCCGATCCCTGGCTTACGCATTCTGCCTCTCCGAGTGGCTGAGCACCCGTATGCTCATTTCATGGGTTGACTTAGGCATACGGAGTTCATTCCTAGTCTAAGATCAGACCGGATCGAGGGTTACGACAGCAGGATCGACAGCATGTAGGGGGGACCGAGTCAATCCCCGACTTACGCATTTTGCCTCTTCGACCTGTTGAGTACCCGCACGCTCATTTTATGGGTTGGCTTAGGCATACGGAGTTCATTCCATGTCTAAGCATACGAAGTTCATTCCCAGTCTAAGATTGGATCGGACTGAGGGTTGCAGTAGCAAGACCAATAACAGGATCAGCAGCACGCAGGGGGGATCGGGTTGATCCTTGGCTTGTGCATTCTGGCTCTCCGACCGGCCTCTTCGGCCTACTGAACACCCGCACGCTCGTTTTGTGGGTTGACTTAGGCATATGGATTTCATCCCTAGTCTAAGCATACAGAGTTCATTCCCAGTCTAATATTAGATCAGACCAAGGGTTGTGACAGTAGGATTGATAGCACATAGGGGGGACCGGGTCGATCCCCAGCTTGCGCATTTTGCCTCTCCGGTCGGCTGAGCGCCCGCACGCTCAGTTCGTGGGTTGGCTTAGGCATATGGAGTTCATTCCATGTCTAAGCCGCAGTCGGACCGAGGGTTGTGGTAGCAGGACCGACAGCGGGATCGACAGCAAGCAGAAGGGGATCAGGTTGATCCTCGGTGTGTGCATTATGCCTCTCCGGCAGGCTGAGTGCCCGCACGCTTGTTTCGTGGGTAGACTTAGGCATACGGAGTTCATCCCCAGTCTAAGCATACAGAGTTCATTCCCAGTCCAAGATCAGACCGGACTGAGGGTTGTGGCAGCAGGATCGACAGCACGTAGGGGGGACCGGGTTGATCCCCGACTTGTGCATTCTACCTCTCCGATCGGCTGAGCGCCAGCACGCCCGTTTCGTGGGTTGGCTTAGGCATAGGGAGTTCATTCTATGTCTAAGCCCCAGTTGAACCGAGGGTTGTGGTAGTGGGATCGATAGCACGCAGAGGGGGACCGGGTCGATCCACGGCTTGCGCATTATGCTTCTCCAACCGGCTCAATGCCCGGACGCTCGTTTCATGGGTTGACTTAGGCATACGGAGTTCATTCCCAGTCTAAGATAGGACTGGACCGAGGGTTGTAGCAGCAGGATTGACAGCATGCAGGGGGGACCAAGTTGATCCTTGGCTTACGCATTCTGCCTCTCCGGCCGATTGAACGCCCGCACGCTCGTTTCATGGGTTGGCTTAGGCATACGGAGTTCATTCCATGCCTAAGCATACGGAGTTCATTCCCAATCCAAGATCGGACCAGATCAAGGGTTACGGCAGCCGGACCAGTAGCAGGATCGACAGCATGCAGTAGGGGATCGGGTTGATCCCTGACTTGCGCATTCTGCCTCTCCGACCGACTGAGCACCCGCACGCTTGTTTCATGGGTTGGCTTAGGCATACAGAGTTCATTCCATGTCTAAGCCCCAGTCGGATCGAGGGTTATGGTAGCAAGACCGACAGTGGGATCGACAGGACGTAGAGAGGGATCGAGCCGATCCTCAGTTCACACATTATGCCTTTTTGATCGGCCTCTCCAGTCGATTGAGCGCCCGCACGCTCATTTCGTGGGTTGACTTAGGCATACGGAGTTCATCCCCAGTCTAAGCATATGGAGTTCATTCTCAGTCTAAGATCGGATCGGACCAGACCAAGGGTTCCGGTAGCAGGATCGACAGCATGCAGGGGGGACCGGGCCGATCCCTGGCTTGCGCATTTTACCTCTCCGATCGGATGAGTGCCCGCACGGCCATTTCGTGGGTTGGCTTAGGCATAGGGAGTTCATTCCATGTCTAAGCCCCAGCCGAACCAAGTGTTGTGGCAGTGGGACCGATAGCACGCAGAGGGGGACTGAGCCGACCCTCGGCTTGTGCATTATGCCTCTTCGGTCGGCTCAACGTCCGAACGCTTGTTTTATGGGTTGACTTAGGCATACGGAGTTCATTCCCAGTCTAAGATCGGACCGGACCGAGGGTTGCGGCACCAGGACCAGCAGCAAGATCGACAGCATGCAGGGGGGATCGATTCGATCCCTAGCTTATGCATTCTGCCTCTCCGGTTGACTGAACGCCCGCACGCTCATTTCATGGGTTGACTTAGGCATACGGAGTTCATCCCCAGTCTAAGCATACGAAGTTCATTCCCAGTCTAAGATCGGATCGGACCGAGGGTTGCAGCAAGAAAACCAACAGTAGGATCGACAGCACGTCGGGGGGACCGGTCGATCCCTAACTTGCACATTCTACCTCTCTGGTTGGCTGAGCGCCCGCACACTCGTTTTATGGGTTGGCTTAGGCATACGGAGTTCATTCCATGTTTAAGCATACGGAGTTCATTCCCAGTCTAAGATTTTGAGCCACGGTGCACATGCTGGGCTTGGGCATGTGCTGGTGCCTCTTTGTTTTTGCCCGGGGCACTATCGTTGGAGCATCACCGGAGAGCCTAACCGATGGCATTGGGGGTTCCGACGATTGGGGGGCGGGGGGGTGTGCGCACATGATGTGTGATGGGTGCTGGTACTTGTGTCACGACCTTAGACTCAGAAACCGTGTGGCCTTAGGCTTGGAATCTCCTCCTTTATGCCTAAGTTAGCCTAAAACACAAGCGTACGGGCACTAGAACAACGGGAAGGGCTAATTTCGCAAGTTAAAGAGAAACAGGATAAGAAGGTAGAATTCTGGAAATGCTCTTGTATTCACTGAAACGGAAGTGTTTGATGGTGTACAAATGAGGGAGAAGCAACCCTCTATTTATAGTTGAGGCTCCAGCTTGCACTTAATGGCAATATCCCTAGAATAAAGGCTAAAATCATGGGATTATACAGATTACAATCAATCAGAACCTCCTTCTCATATGAGGCCCTTGCTCCCAATGGCGTACGCTTTGACTCTGTCTGTCCTGGATCTTCCTCATCCTCATGGAACGGCTTGAGCATGCTCATGGAATGGCTTGAGCATGCTCATGGAACGGCTTGAGCATCCTCATGGAACGGCTTGCCTACCCTCTTGACTACTCGAAAAGGTCCCTCATACCTCTGGACTAGGCCTTTGTGCAGCCCCCTATGACGCACAATGGGATACAGCTTCACCAACACCAAGTCTCCAACCTGGAACTGCACGTCCCGCCTATTCTGGTCTACCCACTTTTTTGACCTCTTGGCCGCCTTGTGTAGACAAACTCTGGTCAAGTCAGTCTGCTCCTGCCATGCCTTGGCAAAATTGTATGCTGCTGGATTCGACCTTGTATAACCTGCAGTAATGGAACCGGGTGTTAGTGGTTGTTGCCCTGTCACAACCTCAAATGGGCTCTAGTTCGTTGCCTCGATCCTTTGCAAGTTATAGGAAAACTGCGCAATATCTAGCAGCTTTGGCCAGTCCTTTTGTGTGGTACTCATATAGTGCCTGAGGTAGACCTCTAATAGTCCATTCACTCATTCTGTCTGCCCATCGGTCTGCGGATGCATGCTGGTACCCGCTAGCACGCTTGAACTGCGGGCCTCAACCTCTGGCTTGCCTGTTGGTGCACCTAATGCACCTGGCGCACCCCCCCAGGGCATGACACTTGGCCCTTATATTGGCCCCCTATCCCTCATCAAACTTCGAGAACTCACACCCCCTTAAAGAGCATTTGAGATTTTATAGGTTTGCTGCCAGTAGCCATGAAAGTGTCTGAAATGGGGACACTTTTTTCAAACAGTCACAAAATCTTTTCCACTTTGAGTTTTTAGCTGAATTGTTTTGTGCTTGCCAACAACAATACAAGGATCACCTCTACCAAATTTGGGGAGAAAACTCTTTCTAAAAAAATTTTAAAAAATCCCAAACCATAAAAAGTTTTGAAAATCGTGAAAAATAGAAAACAGGTCGTCTTGCCACGAAACTTCACATGAAGGCTTAGGGGACCATTGTATGAATTTACAAGCCATAAAAATGACATTGGCATGGCCGAAATATGAAGATGTGCTTGAACCCACCTACCACCCGTTCGATCCTTGGCTTGTGCATCCTGCCTCTCTGGTCGACTGAGCGCCCCCACGCTCGCTTTATGGGTTAAGTTAGGCATACGAAGTTCATCCCCAGTCTAAGCATACAGAGTTCATTCCCAGTCTAAGATCGGACCGGATCGAGGGTTGCGACAATAGGATCGATAGCACGCAGGGGGCACCGGGCCGATCCCCGACTTGTGCATTCTGCCTCTTCGGCCGGTTGAGCGCCTGTACGCCTGTTTCATGGGTTGGGTTAGGCATAGGGAGTTCATTCCATGTCTAAGCCCCAGCTGGACTGAGGGTTGTGGCAGTGGGACCGACAGCACGTAGAGGGGGACCGGGCCGATCCCCGACTTGCGCATTATGCCTCTTCGGCCGGCTCAGCGTCCGCACGGTCATTTCATGGGTTGACTTATGCATATGGAGTTCATTCCCAGTCTAAGATCAGATCAGATCGAGGGTTGCAGTAGTAGGATCAACAGCACGTAAGGGGGGATCGGGCCGATCCCCGGCTTGCACATTCTGCCTCTCCGACCGGCTGAGCGCCCGTACACTCGTTTCGTGGGTTGGCTTAGGCATACGGAGTTCATTCTATGTCTAAGCATACAGAGTTCATTCCTAGTCTAAGATTCTGAGCCACGGTGCACATTCTGGGCTTGGGCATGTGCTGGTGCCACATGTTTTTCACCCGGGGCACCATCGTCGGAGCATCGCCGGAGAGCCTAACCGGCAGCATTGGGGGTTTCGACAATTGAGGGGCCTAGGGGGTGTGGGCACATGATGTGCGATGGGTGCTGGTACTTGGCCCTTATATTGGCCCCCTGTCCCTCATCAAACCTTGAGAACTCACACCCCCTGAAAGAGCATTTGAAATTTTATAGGTTTGCTGCCAGTAGCCAAGAAAATGTCTGAAATGGGGACACTTTTTTCAAACGGTCACAAAATCTTCTCCTCTTCGACTTTTTAGCTGAATTTTTTTGTGCATGCTAACAAAAATACAAGGATCACCTCTACCAAATTTGGGGACAAAAATCTTTCTAAAAAAATTTTAAAAAATCCCGAACCGTAAAAAGTTTTGAAAATTATGAAAAATAGAAAACGGGTCGTCTTGCCATGAAACTTCACATGAAGGCTTAGGGGACCATTGTATGAACTTACAAGCCATAAAAATGACATTGGCATGGCAGATATATGAATATGTGCTTGAACCCACCTACCACCCGTTCGATCCTCGGCTTGCGCATCCTGTCTCTCGATCAGCTGAGCGCCCGCACGCTCATTTCGTGGGTTGACTTAGGCATACGGCGTTCATCCCCGGTCTAAGCATTGGAGTTCATTCCCAGTCTAAGATCGGACCGGACTGAGGGTTGCGGCAGCAAGATCGACAGCACGCAGGGGGGATCGAGTCGATCCCCGACTTGTGCATTCTGCCTCTCTGGCCAGATGAGCGCACGCACGCTTGTTTCGTTGGTTGGCTTAGGCATACGGAGTTCATTTTATGTCTAAGCATATGGAGTTCATTCCCAGTCTAAGATTTTGAGCCATGGTGCAAATGCTGGCCTCGAGCATGTGCTAGTGCCACATTTTTTTTGCCCGATCCCCGGCTTGCACATTTTGCCTCTCCGGTCGACTGAGCGCCCGCACGCCCGTTTCATGGGTTGGCTTAGGCATAGGGAGTTCATTCCATGTCTAAGCCCCAACTGGACCGAGGGTTGTGGCAGCGGGACCGACAAAATGCAGAGGGGGACCGGGCCGATCCCCGGCTTACGTATTATGCCTCTCCAGTCAGCTCAGCCCCCGCACGCTCATTTAGTGGGTTGACTTAGGCTTACGAAGTTCATTCCTAGTCTAAGATCGGACCAGACCGAGGGTTACGGCTGTTGGATCGATAGCACGCAGGGGGGACCGGACCGATCCTCTACTTACGCGTTCTGCCTCTTTGGTCGGCTGAGCACCCTCACGCTCATTTCATGGGTTGGCTTAGGCATACGAAGTTCATTCCGTGTCTAAGCATATAGAGTTCATTCCTAGTCTAAGATCAGACCGGACTGAGGGTTACGACAGCAGGACCAGCAGCAGGATCGACAGCACACATGGGGGGATTGGGTCGGTCCCCTGCTTGCACATTCTATCTCTCCGATCGGCTGAGCACCCGCACACTCATTTTTTGGGTTGGCTTAGGCATACGGAGTTCATTCCATGTCTAAGCCCCAGTCGGACCGAGGGTTGTGGTAGCAAGATCGGTAGCACGCAGAGGGGGATCGGGCTGATCCTCGGCTTGCGCATTATGCATCTCTGGCCGGCCTCTCCGGTCGGCTGAGCGTTCGCACGCTCGTTTTATGGGTTGACTTAGGTATATGGAGTTCGTCCCCAGACTAAGCATACAAAGTTCATTCTGAGTCTACGATCGGACCGGATTGAGGGTTGCGGCAGCAGTATCGGTAGCATACAGGGGGGACCAGGCCAATCCTCGGCTTATGCATTCTGCCTCTTCGATCGGCTGAGCGTCCGCACGCCCATTTCATGGGTTGGCTTAGGCATAGGGAGTTCATTCCATGTCTAAGCCCCAGCAGGACCGAAGGTTATGGCAGCGGGACCGACAGTATGTAGAGGGGGATCAGGTCGATCCTCGGCTTGCGCATTATGCCTCTTCGGCCCGTTCAGCGCCCGCACGCTCATTTCGTGGGTTGACTTATGCAAATGGAGTTCATTCCCAGTCTAAGATCAGACTGGACCAAAGGTTGCGGCAGCAAGATCGATAGCACGCAGGGGGGACCGAGCCGATCCTCGACTTGCACATTCTGCCTCTCCGACCGACTGAGTGCTCGTACGCTCGTTTCGTGGGTTGGCTTAGGCATACGGAGTTCATTCCATGTCTAAGCATACGGAGTTCATTCCCAGTCTAAGATTTTGAGCCATGATGCACATACTGGGCTCGAGCATGTGATGGTGCCACATTTTTTTTTCCCGGGGTACCATCGCCAGAGCATCACCGGAGAGCTTAACCAGCGGCATTGGGGGTTTCGGTGATTGGGGGGCCTGGGGGTGTGCGCACATGATGTGTGATGGGTGCTGGTACTTGGCCTTTATATTGGCCCCCTATCCCTCATCAAACCTCGAGAACTCACACCCCCTTAAAGAGCATTTGAAATTTTATAGGTTTGCTGCCTGTAGCCATTAAAGTGTTTGAAATGGGGACACTTTTTTCGAATTGTCACAAAATCTTCTCCACTTCGAATTTTTAGCTGAATTTTTTTGTGCATGCCAAAAAAAATACAAGGATCACCTTGAACAAATTTGGGGACAAAAATCTTTCTAAAAAAATTTTAAAAAATCTCGAACTGTAAAAAGTTTCAAAAATCACGAAAAATAGAAAACGAGTCGTCTTGCCACGAAACTTCACATGAAGGCTTAGGGGACCATTGTATGAATTTACAAGCCATAAAAATGGCATTGGCATGGCAGAAATATGAAGATGTGCTTGAACACACCTACCACCTGTTTGATCCCCGACTTGCGCATCCTGCCTCTCTAGTCAGCTGAGCGGCCGCACGCTCGTTTCATGGGTTGACTTAGGCATACGGAGTTCATCCCTAACCTATGCTTATGGAGTTCATTCCCAGTCTAAAATCAGACCGGATCGAGGGTTACGATAGTAAGATCGACAGCACGCAGGGGGGACCGGGTCGATCCCTGGCTTGCGCATTCTGCCTCTCCGACCGACTGAGCGCTAGCAAGCCCATTCCGTGGGTTGGCTTAGGCATAGGGAGTTCATTCCATGTCTAAGCTATAGTCAAACTGAGGGTTGTGGTAACGGGACCGATAGCATGCAGAGGGGGACCGAGTCGGTCCCCGGCTTGCGCATTATGCCTTTCTGACCGGCTCAACACCCGAACGCTCGTTTCATGGGTTGACTTAGGCATACGGAGTTCATTCACAGTCTAAGATCAGACCGGACTGAGGGTTGCGACAGCAAGACCAACAGCAGGAATGGTAGCATGCAGGGTGAGATCGGGCCGATCCCCGGTTTGGGCATTTTGCCTCTTCGATCGGTTGAGCGCCCGTACGCTCGTTTCATGGGTTTGCTTAGGCATACGGAGTTCATTCCATGTCTAAGCCCCAATCGGACCGTGGGTTGTGGCAACAGGACTGGCAGCGAGATCAACTGCACGTAGAGGGGGATCGAGCTGATCCCCGACTTGTACATTATGCCTCTCCGGCCGGCTGAGCACCCGCATCTCGTTTCATGGGTTGACTTAGGCATACGAGGTTCATCCCCAGTCTAAGCATACGGAGTTCATTCCCAGTCTAAGATCAGACTAGGCATACGAATTTCATTCCATGTCTAAGCCCCAGTCGGACTGTGGGTTGTGGCAACAGGACCGGCAGCGGGATCAACAGCACGTAGGGGGGATCGAGCTGATCCCTGGCTTGCTCATTTTGCCTCTCCGGCTTACTGAGCGCTCGCACGACCATTTCATGGGTTGGCTTAGGCATAGGGAGTTCATTCCATGTCTAAGCCCCAGCAGGACCGAAGGTTATGGCAGCGGGACCGACAGTATGTAGAGGGGGATCAGGTCGATCCTCGGCTTGCGCATTATGCCTCTTCGGCCCGTTCAGCGCTCGCACGCTCATTTCGTGGGTTGACTTATGCAAATGGAGTTCATTCCCAGTCTAAGATCAGACTGGACCAAAGGTTGCGGCAGCAAGATCGATAGCACGCAGGGGGGACCGAGCCGATCCTCGACTTGCACATTCTGCCTCTCCGACCGACTGAGTGCTCGTACGCTCGTTTCGTGGGTTGGCTTAGGCATACGGAGTTCATTCCATGTCTAAGCATACGGAGTTCATTCCCAGTCTAAGATTTTGAGCCATGATGCACATACTGGGCTCGAGCATGTGATGGTGCCACATTTTTTTTTCCCGGGGTACCATCGCCAGAGCATCACCGGAGAGCTTAACCAGCGGCATTGGGGGTTTCGGTGATTGGGGGGCCTGGGGGTGTGCGCACATGATGTGTGATGGGTGCTGGTACTTGGCCTTTATATTGGCCCCCTATCCCTCATCAAACCTCGAGAACTCACACCCCCTTAAAGAGCATTTGAAATTTTATAGGTTTGCTGCCTGTAGCCATTAAAGTGTTTGAAATGGGGACACTTTTTTCGAATTGTCACAAAATCTTCTCCACTTCGAATTTTTAGCTGAATTTTTTTGTGCATGCCAAAAAAAATACAAGGATCACCTTGAACAAATTTGGGGACAAAAATCTTTCTAAAAAAATTTTAAAAAATCTCGAACTGTAAAAAGTTTCAAAAATCACGAAAAATAGAAAACGAGTCGTCTTGCCACGAAACTTCACATGAAGGCTTAGGGGACCATTGTATGAATTTACAAGCCATAAAAATGGCATTGGCATGGCAGAAATATGAAGATGTGCTTGAACACACCTACCCCCTGTTTGATCCCCGACTTGCGCATCCTGCCTCTCTAGTCAGCTGAGCGGCCGCACGCTCGTTTCATAGGTTGACTTAGGCATACGGAGTTCATCCCTAACCTATGCTTATGGAGTTCATTCCCAGTCTAAAATCAGACCGGATCGAGGGTTACGATAGTAAGATCGACAGCACGCAGGGGGGACCGGGTCGATCCCTGGCTTGCGCATTCTGCCTCTCCGACCGACTGAGCGCTAGCAAGCCCATTTCGTGGGTTGGCTTAGGCATAGGGAGTTCATTCCATGTCTAAGCTATAGTCAAACCGAGGGTTGTGGTAACGGGACCGATAGCATGCAGAGGGGGACCGAGTCGGTCCCCGGCTTGCGCATTATGCCTTTCTGACCGGCTCAACACCCGAACGCTCGTTTCATGGGTTGACTTAGGCATACGGAGTTCATTCACAGTCTAAGATCAGACCGGACTGAGGGTTGCGACAGCAAGACCAACAGCAGGAATGGTAGCATGCAGGGTGAGATCGGGCCGATCCCCGGTTTGGGCATTTTGCCTCTTCGATCGGTTGAGCGCCCGTACGCTCGTTTCATGGGTTTGCTTAGGCATACGGAGTTCATTCCATGTCTAAGCCCCAATCGGACCGTGGGTTGTGGCAACAGGACTGGCAGCGAGATCAACAGCACGTAGAGGGGGATCGAGCTGATCCCCGACTTGTACATTATGCCTCTCCGGCCGGCTGAGCACCCGCATCTCGTTTCATGGGTTGACTTAGGCATACGAGGTTCATCCCCAGTCTAAGCATACGGAGTTCATTCCCAGTCTGAGATCAGACTAGGCATACGAATTTCATTCCATGTCTAAGCCCCAGTCGGACTGTGGGTTGTGGCAACAGGACCGGCAGCGGGATCAACAGCACGTAGGGGGGATCGAGCTGATCCCTGGCTTGCTCATTTTGCCTCTCCGGCTTACTGAGCGCTCGCACGACCGTTTCATGGGTTGGCTTAGGCATAGGGAGTTCATTCCATGTCTAAGCCCCAGCAGGACCGAAGGTTATGGCAGCGGGACCGACAGTATGTAGAGGGGGATCAGGTCGATCCTCGGCTTGCGCATTATGCCTCTTCGGCCCGTTCAGCGCCCGCACGCTCATTTCGTGGGTTGACTTATGCAAATGGAGTTCATTCCCAGTCTAAGATCAGACTGGACCAAAGGTTGCGGCAGCAAGATCGATAGCACGCAGGGGGGACCGAGCCGATCCTCGACTTGCACATTCTGCCTCTCCGACCGACTGAGTGCTCGTACGCTCGTTTCGTGGGTTGGCTTAGGCATACGGAGTTCATTCCATGTCTAAGCATACGGAGTTCATTCCCAGTCTAAGATTTTGAGCCATGATGCACATACTGGGCTCGAGCATGTGATGGTGCCACATTTTTTTTTCCCGGGGTACCATCGCCAGAGCATCACCGGAGAGCTTAACCAGCGGCATTGGGGGTTTCGGTGATTGGGGGGCCTGGGGGTGTGCGCACATGATGTGTGATGGGTGCTGGTACTTGGCCTTTATATTGGCCCCCTATCCCTCATCAAACCTCGAGAACTCACACCCCCTTAAAGAGCATTTGAAATTTTATAGGTTTGCTGCCTGTAGCCATTAAAGTGTTTGAAATGGGGACACTTTTTTCGAATTGTCACAAAATCTTCTCCACTTCGAATTTTTAGCTGAATTTTTTTGTGCATGCCAAAAAAAATACAAGGATCACCTTGAACAAATTTGGGGACAAAAATCTTTCTAAAAAAATTTTAAAAAATCTCGAACTGTAAAAAGTTTCAAAAATCACGAAAAATAGAAAACGAGTCGTCTTGCCACGAAACTTCACATGAAGGCTTAGGGGACCATTGTATGAATTTACAAGCCATAAAAATGGCATTGGCATGGCAGAAATATGAAGATGTGCTTGAACACACCTACCGCCTGTTTGATCCCCGACTTGCGCATCCTGCCTCTCTAGTCAGCTGAGCGGCCGCACGCTCGTTTCATGGGTTGACTTAGGCATACGGAGTTCATCCCTAACCTATGCTTATGGAGTTCATTCCCAGTCTAAAATCAGACCGGATCGAGGGTTACGATAGTAAGATCGACAGCACGCAGGGGGGACCGGGTCGATCCCTGGCTTGCGCATTCTGCCTCTCCGACCGACTGAGCGCTAGCAAGCCCATTTCGTGGGTTGGCTTAGGCATAGGGAGTTCATTCCATGTCTAAGCTATAGTCAAACCGAGGGTTGTGGTAACGGGACCGATAGCATGCAGAGGGGGACCGAGTCGGTCCCCGGCTTGTGCATTATGCCTTTCTGACCGGCTCAACACCCGAACGCTCGTTTCATGGGTTGACTTAGGCATACGGAGTTCATTCACAGTCTAAGATCAGACCGGACTGAGGGTTGCGACAGCAAGACCAACAGCAAGAATGGTAGCATGCAGGGTGAGATCGGGCCGATCCCCGGTTTGGGCATTTTGCCTCTTCGATCGGTTGAGCGCCCGTACGCTCGTTTCATGGGTTTGCTTAGGCATACGGAGTTCATTCCATGTCTAAGCCCCAATCGGACCGTGGGTTGTGGCAACAGGACTGGCAGCGAGATCAACAGCACGTAGAGGGGGATCGAGCTGATCCCCGACTTGTACATTATGCCTCTCCGGCCGGCTGAGCACCCGCATCTCGTTTCATGGGTTGACTTAGGCATACGAGGTTCATCCCCAGTCTAAGCATACGGAGTTCATTCCCAGTCTGAGATCAGACTAGGCATACGAATTTCATTCCATGTCTAAGCCCCAGTCGGACTGTGGGTTGTGGCAACAGGACCGGCAGCGGGATCAACAGCACGTAGGGGGGATCGAGCTGATCCCTGGCTTGCTCATTTTGCCTCTCCGGCTTACTGAGCGCTCGCACGACCGTTTCATGGGTTGGCTTAGGCATAGGGAGTTCATTCCATGTCTAAGCCCCAGCAGGACCGAAGGTTATGGCAGCGGGACCGACAGTATGTAGAGGGGGATCAGGTCGATCCTCGGCTTGCGCATTATGCCTCTTCGGCCCGTTCAGCGCCCGCACGCTCATTTCGTGGGTTGACTTATGCAAATGGAGTTCATTCCCAGTCTAAGATCAGACTGGACCAAAGGTTGCGGCAGCAAGATCGATAGCACGCAGGGGGGACCGAGCCGATCCTCGACTTGCACATTCTGCCTCTCCGACCGACTGAGTGCTCGTACGCTCGTTTCGTGGGTTGGCTTAGGCATACGGAGTTCATTCCATGTCTAAGCATACGGAGTTCATTCCCAGTCTAAGATTTTGAGCCATGATGCACATACTGGGCTCGAGCATGTGATGGTGCCACATTTTTTTTTCCCGGGGTACCATCGCCAGAGCATCACCGGAGAGCTTAACCAGCGGCATTGGGGGTTTCGGTGATTGGGGGGCCTGGGGGTGTGCGCACATGATGTGTGATGGGTGCTGGTACTTGGCCTTTATATTGGCCCCCTATCCCTCATCAAACCTCGAGAACTCACACCCCCTTAAAGAGCATTTGAAATTTTATAGGTTTGCTGCCTGTAGCCATTAAAGTGTTTGAAATGGGGACACTTTTTTCGAATTGTCACAAAATCTTCTCCACTTCGAATTTTTAGCTGAATTTTTTTGTGCATGCCAAAAAAAATACAAGGATCACCTTGAACAAATTTGGGGACAAAAATCTTTCTAAAAAAATTTTAAAAAATCTCGAACTGTAAAAAGTTTCAAAAATCACGAAAAATAGAAAACGAGTCGTCTTGCCACGAAACTTCACATGAAGGCTTAGGGGACCATTGTATGAATTTACAAGCCATAAAAATGGCATTGGCATGGCAGAAATATGAAGATGTGCTTGAACACACCTACCGCCTGTTTGATCCCCGACTTGCGCATCCTGCCTCTCTAGTCAGCTGAGCGGCCGCACGCTCGTTTCATGGGTTGACTTAGGCATACGGAGTTCATCCCTAACCTATGCTTATGGAGTTCATTCCCAGTCTAAAATCAGACCGGATCGAGGGTTACGATAGTAAGATCGACAGCACGCAGGGGGGACCGGGTCGATCCCTGGCTTGCGCATTCTGCCTCTCCGACCGACTGAGCGCTAGCAAGCCCATTTCGTGGGTTGGCTTAGGCATAGGGAGTTCATTCCATGTCTAAGCTATAGTCAAACCGAGGGTTGTGGTAACGGGACCGATAGCATGCAGAGGGGGATCGAGTCGGTCCCCGGCTTGCGCATTATGCCTTTCTGACCGGCTCAACACCCGAACGCTCGTTTCATGGGTTGACTTAGGCATACGGAGTTCATTCACAGTCTAAGATCAGACCGGACTGAGGGTTGCGACAGCAAGACCAACAGCAGGAATGGTAGCATGCAGGGTGAGATCGGGCCGATCCCCGGTTTGGGCATTTTGCCTCTTCGATCGGTTGAGCGCCCGTACGCTCGTTTCATGGGTTTGCTTAGGCATACGGAGTTCATTCCATGTCTAAGCCCCAATCGGACCGTGGGTTGTGGCAACAGGACTGGCAGCGAGATCAACAGCACGTAGAGGGGGATCGAGCTGATCCCCGACTTGTACATTATGCCTTTCCGGCCGGCTGAGCATCCGCATCTCGTTTCATGGGTTGACTTAGGCATACGAGGTTCATCCCCAGTCTAAGCATACGGAGTTCATTCCCAGTCTAAGATCAGACTAGGCATACGAATTTCATTCCATGTCTAAGCCCCAGTCGGACTGTGGGTTGTGGCAACAAGACCGGCAGCGGGATCAACAGCACGTAGGGGGGATCGAGCTGATCCCTGGCTTGCTCATTTTGCCTCTCCGGCTTACTGAGCGCTCGCACGACCGTTTCATGGGTTGGCTTAGGCATAGGGAGTTCATTCCATGTCTAAGCCCCATCCGGACTAAAGGTTGTGGCAGTGGGACCGACAGCACGCAGAGGGGGAATCGGGTCGATCCCCGGCTTGGGAATTATGCCTCTTCGGTCGGCTCATCGCCCGCACGCTCGTTTCGTGGGTTGACTTTTGCATACGGAGTTCATTCTCAGTCTAAGATTAGACCGAATCGAGGGTTGAGGCAGCAGGATCGATAGCACGCAGGGGGGACTAGGCCGATCCTCCGCTTGCGCATTCTGCCTCTCCGTCCGACTGAGCACCCGCACGCTCGTTTCGTGGCTTGGCTTAGGCATACGGAGTTCATTCCATGTCTAAGCATACGAAGTTCATTCCCAGTCTAAGAGTTTGAGCCATGGTGCACATGCTGGGCTCGGCCATGTGCTGGTGCCACATTTTTTTCGCCTGTGGCACCATTGTCGGAGCATCATCGGACATCCTAACCGACGGCATTGGGGGTTCCGGTGATTGGGGGGGCCAGGGGGTGTGCGCACATGATGTGTGATGGGTACTGGTACTTGGCCCTTATATTGGCCCCCTATCCCTCATCAAACCTCGAGAACTCACACCCTCTTAAAAAGCATTTAAGATTTTATAGGTTTGTTGCCAGTAGCCATGAAAGTGTTTGAAATGGGGACACTTTTTTCAAACGGTCACAAAATCTTCTCCACTTTGATTTTTTGGCTGAATTTTTTTGTGCATGCCAAAAAAATACAAGGATCACATTTACCAAATTTGGGGACAAAACTCTTTCTAAAAAAATTTTAAAAATCCTGAACCGCAAAAAGTTTCAAAAATCATGAAAAATAGAAAACGGGTCGTCTTGCCACGAAACTTCATATGAAGGCTTAGGAGACCATTGTATCAATTTACAAGCCATAAAAATGACATTGGTATGGTAGAAATATGAAGATGTGCTTGAATCCACCTACCACCCGTTCGATCCCCAGCTTACGCATCTTACCTCTCTGGTCGATTGAGCGCTCGCACGCTCGTTTTGTGGGTTGACTTAGGCATACGGAGTTCATCCCCAGTCTAAGCATATGGAGTTCATTCCCAATCTAAGATCGGACCGGATCGAAGGTTATGGCAGCAAGATCGACAGCACGTAGGGAGGATTGAGTCGATCCTCGGCTTACGCATCTGCCTCTTCGCCGGACTGAGCACCCGTAAGCCTGTTTCATGGGTTGGCTTAGGCATAGGGAGTTCATTCCATGTCCAAGCCCCAGCCGGACCGAGGGTTGTGGCAGCAGGACCGACAGCACGCAGAGGGGGATCGAGTTGATCCCCAGCTTACGTATTATGCCTCTCTAGTCAGCTCAGCGCCCGCACGCTTGTTCATGGGTTGACTTAGGCATACGGAGTTCATTCCCAATCTAAGATCGGACCAGACCGAGGGTTGCGGCAGCAGGACCAACAGCAGCATCAGTAGCACGCAGGGGGGATCGGGCCGATCCCCAGCTTGCACATTCTACCACTCTGACCTGCTGAGCGCCCGTACGCTCGTTTCGTTGGTTGGCTTAGGCATACGGAGTTCATTCCATGTCTAAGCCCCAGTCGGACCGAGGGTTGTTGTAGCAAGACCGGCAGCGGGATTGATAGCACGCAGAGGGGGACCGGGCTGATCCCCGACAGCACATAGAGGAAGTTCATTCCGTGTCTAATCCCCAGCCAGACCAAGGGCTATGGCAGCGGGATCGACAGCACGCAGAGGGGGATCGGGCCGATCCCCAGCTTACGCATTTTGCCTCTTCGGTCGGCTCAGCACCCGTACGCTCGTTTCATGGGTTGACTTATGCATACGAAGTTCATTCCTAGTCTAAGATCGAACCAGACCGAGGGTTGTGGCAGCAGGATCAACAATACGCAGGGGGGATCGGGTCGATCCCCAGCTTGCGCATTTTGCCTCTCCGGCTGACTGAGCGCCTGCACGCTCGTTTCGTGGGTTAGCTTAGGCATATGGAGTTCATTCCATGTCTAAGCTTACGGAGTTCATTCCCAGTCTAAGATTTTGAACCATGGTGCACATGCTGGGCTCGGGCATGTGCTGGTGCCGCATTTTTTTCACTCGGGGCACCATCGTCGGAGCATCATCGGAGCATCATCGGATAGCCTAACCGACGGCATTAGGGTTCTGACATTGGGGGGCTGGGGGGGTGTGCGCACATGATGTGCGATGGGTGCTGGTACTTGGCCCTTATATTGGCCCCCTATCCCTCATCAAACCTCGAAAACTCACACCCCCTTAAAGAGCATTTGAGATTTTATAGGTTTGTTGCGAGTAGCCATTAAAGTGTCTGGAATGGGGACACTTTTTTCAAACGGTCACAAAATCTTCTCCACTTCGAATTTTTAGCTGAATTTTTTTATGCATGCCAACAAAAATACAAGGATCACCTCTACCAAATTTGGGGAGAAAATTTTTTCTAAAAAAATTTTAAAAAATCTTGAACCACAAAAATTTAAAAAATCTCGAACCACAAAATAGAAAATGGGTCGTCTTGCTATGAAACTTCACATGAAGGCTTAGGGGACCATTGTATGAATTTACAAGCCATAAAAATGGCATTGGCATGGCAAGAATATGAAGATGTGCTTGAACCCACCTACCACCCGTTCGATCCCCGGCTTGCGCATCCTACCTCTCTGGTCGGTTGAGCGCCCGCACGTTCGTTTCATGGGTTGACTTAGGCATACGGAGTTCATCCCTAGTCTAAGCATACGGAGTTCATTCCCAGTCTAAGATGGTTGCGGCAGTAGGATCGACAGCACGTAAGGGGATCGGGTCGATCCCCGGCTTGCGTATTTTGCCTCTCCGGCTGGCTGAGTGCCCACACGCTCATTTCATGGGTTGGCTTAGGCATACGGAGTTCATTCCATGTCTAAGCCCCAGCCGAACCTAGGGTTGTGGCAGCAAGACCGGTAGCGGGATTGGCAGCACGCAGAGGGGGACCGAGCTGATCCCTGGCTTGTGCATTATGCCTCTTCGATCGGTTGAGCACCCACACGCTCCTTTCGGGGGTTGACTTAGGCATACGGAGTTCATTCCCAGTCTAAGATCTGATCGGACCGAGGGTTGCGGTAACAGGATCGACAGCATGCAGGGGGGATCGGGTCGATCCCCGCCTTACACATTCTGCCTCTCCGATCGACTGAGCGCCCGCACGTCCATTTCATGGGTTGGCTTAGGCATAGGGAGTTCATTCCATGTCTAAGCCCCAGCTGGACCGAGGGTTGTGGTAGCGAGATTGGCAGCATGCAGATGGGGACTGAGTCGATCCCCGACTTGCGCATTATGCCTCTTCGGTCAGCTCAGCGCCTGAACACTCATTTCGTGGGTTGACTTAGGCATACGAATGATCATTCCCAGTCTAAGATCAGACCGGACCGAGGGTTATAGCAGCAGGATCGATAGCATCCAGGGGGGACCGAGCTGATCCCGGCTTGCACATTCTGCCTCTTCAACCGGCTGAGTGCCTGCATGCTCGTTTCATGGGTTGGCTTAGGCATACGGAGTTCATTCCATGTCTAAGCATGCCGAGTTCATTCCCAGTCTAAGATCGGACCGGACCGAGGCTTGCGGTAGCAGGCCCAATAGTAAGATCGACAGCACGCAGGGGGGATCAGGTCGATCTTCAGCTTGCGCATTCTACCTTTCTGGCTGACTGAGTGCCCACGCGCTCGTTTCTTGGGTTGACTTAGGGATACGGAGTTCATCCCCGGTCTAAGCATACGGAGTTCATTCCCAGTTTAAGATCAAACCAGATCGAGGGTTGCGGCAGCAGGATCGACAGCACGCAGGGGGGATTGGGCTGATCCTCGGCTTTCGCATTCTGCCTCTTCGGCCGGCTGAGTGACCACATGGCCGTTTCGTGTGTTGGCTTAGGCATAGGGAGTTGATTCCATGTCTAAGCCCCAGCTGGACCGAAGGTTGTGGCAGTGGGACCGACAGCACGCAGAGGGGGACCGGGCCGATCTCTGGCTTGTTCATTATGCAGCTTTGGCTGGCTCAGCACCTGCACGCTCATTTCGTTGGTTGACTTAGGCATATGGAGTTCATTCCCAGTCTAAGATCGGACCGAACCGAGGGTTGCAGCAGCAGGATCGACAGCACGAAGGGGGGGACCGAGCCGTTCCTCGGCTTACGCATTCTAGCTCTCCGGTCGACTGAGCACCCGCACGCTTATTTCGTAGGTTGGCTTAGGCATACGGAGTTCATTCCATGTCTAAGCATACGGAGTTCATTCCCAGTCTAAGATCGGACCGGACTGAGGGTTGCGGTCGTAGGACCAGCAACAGGATCGACAGCATGCAGGGGGGATCGGGTCGATCCCTGGCTTGTGCATTTTGCCTCTCCGATCGGTTGAGCGCCCGCACGCTTGTTTCGTGGCTTGGCTTAGGCATACGAAGTTCATTCCATGTCTAAGCCCCAGCTGGACCATGGGTTGTGGCAGCAGGACTGGCAGCGGGATCGACAGCACGCAGAGGGGGACCGGGCTGATCCTGGCTTATGCACTATACCTCTCCTGTTGGTTGAGCGCCTACACGCTCATTTCGTGGGTTGACTTAGGCATATGGAGTTCATCCCTAGTCTAAGCATACGGAGTTCATTCCCAGTCTAAGATCGAACCGGACCGAGGGTTGCGGTAGCAGGATCGAAAGCACACAGGGGGGATCGGGCCGATACTCGGCTTGCGCATTCTGCCTCTCCGGTCGGCTGAGCGCCCGCACACCCATTTTGTGGGTTGGCTTAGGCATAGGGAGTTCATTCCATGTCTAAGCCCCGATTGGACCAAGGGTTGTGGTAGCAAGACCGGTAGCACACAGAGGAGGACTGGGTCGATCCCCTGCTTGCGCATTATGCCTTTCCGGTCGACTCAGCGCCTGCACGCTCATTTTGTGGTTGACGTATGCATACGAAGTTAATTCCCAGTCTAAGATCAGACCGAACCAAGGGTTGTGGTAGCAGGATCAACAGCATGTAGGGGGGGACTGGGCTGATCCCCAGCTTACGCATTCTGCCTCTCCGATCGGCTGAGCGCACTTACGCTCGTTTCGTGGGTTGGTTTAGGCATACGGAGTTCATTCCATGCCTAAGCATATGAAGTTCATTCCCAGTCTAAGATTTTGAGCCACGGTGCACATGCTGGGCTCCGGCATGTGCTAGTGCCACTTTTTTTTTGCCTAGGGCACCATCGCCAAAGAGGTTAACTGACGACATTGGGGGTTCCGATGATTGCGGGGGCCGGGGGGTTTGCGCACATGATGTGCGATGGGTGCTGGTACTTGGCCCTTATATTGCCCCCTATCCCTCATCAAACCTCAAGAACTCACACCCCCTTAAAGAGCATTTGAGATTTTATAGGTTTCTGCCAGTAGCCATTAAAGTGTCTGAAATTGGGACACTTTTTTCAAACTATCACAAAATCTTCTCCACTTCGAGTTTTTAGCTGAATTTTTTTTTACAGGCCAACAAAAATACAAGGTTCACCTCTAAGAAATTTGGGGACAAAACTCTTCCTAAAAAGATTTTAAAAAATCTTGAACCGCAAAAAGGTTTAAAAATTGTGAAAAATAAAAAACGGGTCGTCTTGCCACAAAACTTCACATGAAGGCTTAAGGGACCATTGTATGAATTTAAAAGCCATAAAAATGGAATTGGCATGATAGAAATTTGAAGATGTGCTTCAACCCACCTGCCACCCGTTCGATCCCCGGCTTGTGCATCCTGCCTCTCTGGTTGGCTGAGCGCCCGCACACTCGTTTCGTGGGTTGACTTACGCATACAGAGTTCATCTGTAGTCTAAGTATACAGAGTTCATTCCCAGTGTAAGATCTGATCGGATCGAGGGTTATGGCAGTAGGATCGGTAGCACGCAGGGTGGACCGAGTCGATCTTCGGCTTACGTATTCTGGCTCTTTGGTCGGTTGAGCACCCGCACACTTATTTCGTGGGTTGGCTTAGGCATAAGAAGTTCATTCCATGTCTAAGCATACGGAATTCATTCCCAGTCTAAGATCAGACTAGACCGAGGGATATGGCAGCAGGACCCGCAGTAGGATCGATAGCACGTAAGGGGTGGCCAGGCCGATCCCACTGGTTGAGCGCCCGTACTCTTGTTTCGTGGGTGGGCTTAGGCATATGGAGTTCATTCCATGTCTAAGCCGAATCGAGGGTTGTGCCAGCAGGACCGACAGCGGGATCACCAGCACGCAAAGGGGGACTGGGCTGATCCCGACTTGCGCCTTATGCCTCTCCGACTGGCCTCTCCGGTCTACTGAGCGCCCACACGCTCGTTTCATGGGTTGACTTAGGCATACAAAGTTCATCCCCATTCTAAGCATACGGAGTTCATTCCCAGTCTAAGATCGGATCGGATCGAGGGTTGTAGCAGCAGGATCGGCAGCACACAGGAGGGGAGCAGGTCGATCCTCGACTTGTGCATTCTGCCTCTCCGGCTGGCTGAGTGCCTGCGTGCTCGTTTCGTGGGTTGGCTTAGGCATGTAGAGTTCATTCCATGTCTAAGCCCCAGCCGGACCGAGGGTTGTTGCAGCAGGACCGAAAGCGGGATCGACAGCACATAGAGGGGGATCGGGCTGATCCCCAGCTTGCACATTATGCCTCCCCGGCCGGCTGAACGCCCGCACGCTCATTTCGTGGGTTGACTTAGGCATACAGAGTTCATCCCCAGTCTAAGCATACGGAGTTCATTCCCAGTCTAAGATCAGACCAGACCGAGGGTTACGGCAGCAAGATCGGCAGGACAGAGGGGGGACTAGGTCGATCCCCGGCTTACGCATTCTGCCTCTCCGATCGGCTGAGCACCCGCACGCCCATTTCGTGGGTTGCTTAGGCATAGGGAGTTCATTCCATGTCTAAGCCACAATCGAACCGAGGGTTCTGGTAGCGGGATCGGTAACACGCAGAGGGGGACCAAGCCGATCCTCGACTTGCACATTATGCCTCTTCGGCCAACTTAGCGCTTGCACGCTCGTTTCGTGGGTTGAGTTAGGTATACGAAGTTCATTCCCAGTCTAAGATCGGGCCGCACCAAGAGTTGTGGCAGCAAGATCGACAGCACACAGGACAGGATCAGGCCGATCCCCGGCTTACACATTTTGCCTCTTCGATCGGCTAAGCGCCCGTATGCTCGTTTCATGCATTGGCTTAGGCATACAGAGTTCATTCCATGTCTAAGCATACGGAGTTCATTCCCAGTCAAAGATCAGACCGGACCGAGGGCTGTGGCAGCAGGACCAGCAGCAGGATCGACAGCACGTAGGGGGGATTGGATCGATCCCCGACTAGCGCATTCTACCTCTCTGGCCAGCTGAGCGCCTGCATGCTCGTTTCGTGGGTTGGGTTAGGCATACAGAGTTCATTCCATGTCTAAGCCCCAACCGAATCGAGGGTTGTGGTAGCAGGATCGACAACGGGATTGGCAGCATGCAGAGAGGGACCAGGCTGATCCCCGGCTTACTCATTATGCCTCTCCGATCGACTGAGCGCCCGCACGCTCATTTTGTAGGTTGACTTAGGCATACAGAGTTCATCCCAAGTCTAAGCATACGGAGTTCATTCCCAGACTAAGATTGGACCGGATAGAGGGTTGCAACAGCAAGATCAACAGCACGCAGGGGGGACCGGGCCGATCCCCAGCTTGCGCATTCTGCCACTCCGCCTGGCTGAGCGGCCGCACGCCCGTTTCGTGGGTTGGCTTAGGCATAGGGAGTTCATTCCATGTCTAAGCCCCAGTCGGACCGAGGGTTGTGGCAGCGGGTCCTGTAACACACAGAGGGGGATTGGGCCGATCCCCGGCTTGCGCATTATGCCTCTTCGACCGGCTCAGCGCCCGTACGCTCGTTTCATGGGTTGACTTATGCATACAGAGTTCATTCCCAGTCTAAGATCGGATCAGACCGAGGGTTGCAGGAGCAGGATCGACAGCATGTAGAGGCGGACCGGGCTGATCCCTGGCTTACGCATTCTGCCTCTCTGGCTTGCTAAGCGCCTGCACGCTCGTTTCGTGGTTTGGCTTAGGCATACAGATTTCATTCCATGTCTAAGCATACGGAGTTCATTCCCAATCTAAGATTTTAAGCCACGGTGCACATGCTGGGCTCAGGCATGTGCTGGTGCCGCATTTTTTTCACCTGGGGCACCATCGTCGGAGCATCGTCGGAGAGCCTAACCGGCAGCATTGGGGGTTCCGGCGTTTGGGGGCCGGGGGGTATGCGCACATAATGTGCAATGGGTGCTGGTACTTGGACCTTATATTGGCCCCCTATCCCTCATCAAACCTCAAGAACTCACACCCCCTTAAAGAGCATTTGAGATTTTATAGGTTTGCTGTCAGTAGCCATTAAAGTGTTTGAAATGGGGACACTTTTTTCAAACGGTCACAAAATCTTCTCCACTTCGAGTTTTTAGCTGAATTTTTTTATGCATTCCAAAAAAAATACAAGGATCACCTCTAAGAAATTTGGGGACAAAAATCTTTCTAAAAAAATTTTAAAAAATCTCAAACCGTAAAAAATTTTGAAAATCATGAAAAATAGAAAACGGGTCGTCTTGCCATGAAACTTCACATGATGGCTTAGGGGACCATTGTAAAAATTTACAAGCCATAAAAATGGCATTGGCAGAGCAAAAATATGAAGATGTGCTTGAACCCACCTACCACCCGTTCGATCCCCAGCTTATGCATCCTGCCTCTCTGGTCGGCTGAGCACATGAATGCTCGTTTCGTGTGTTGACTTAGGCATACGAAGTTCATCCCCAGTCTAAGCATATGGAGTTCATTCCCAGTCTAAGATCGGACCAGACCGAGGGTTGTGATAGTATGATCGGCAGCACGCGAGAGGAACAAGCTGATCCCCGGCTTGTGCATGCTGCCTATCCAATCGACTTAGCGCCCGCACGCCTGTTTTATGGGTTGGCTTAGGCATAGGGAGTTCATTCCATGTCTAAGCCCCAGCCGGACCGAGGGTTGTGACAGCGAGACCGACAAGCACGTAGAGGGGGACTGGGCTGATCCTCGGCATACGTATTATGCCTCTTCGGCTGACTCAGCGCCCACATGCTCATTTCGTGGGTTGACTTAGGCATACAGAGTTAATTCTCAGTCTAAGATCGGACTAGACTGAAGGTTGCGATAGCAGGTTCGACAGCACGCAGATGGGGATCGAGCCGATCCTCGGCTTGCAAATTCTGCCTCTCCGACTGGCTGAGCACCCGTACGCTCGTTTCATGGGTTGGTTTAGGCATACGTAGTTCATTCCATGTCTAAGCATACGAAGTTCATTTCCAGTCTAACATCGAACCAGATCGAGGGTTGCGTCAGTAGGACCTGCAGCACGTAGGGGGGACCAGGCCGATCCCCGGCTTATGCATTCTACCTCTCCGGTGGACTGATTGCCCGTACGCTCATTTCGTGGGTTGGCTTAGGCATACAGAGTTCATTCCATGTCTGAGCCCCAGCTGGACTGAGGGTAGTGGTAGCGAGACCGACAGCACATAGAGGGGGATCGAACCGATCCTCGGCTTGCGCATTATGCCTCTCCGACTGGTTCAGCGCCCGCACGCTCGTTTCGTGGGTTGACTTAGGCATACGGAGTTCATTCCCAGTCTAAGATCAGACCAGATCGAGGGTTGTGATAGCAGGATCGACAGCACGCATGGGGGACCGAGCCACTCCTGAGCTTGCACGTTCTGCCTCTCCGACTGGCTGAGCATCCGCACGCTCGTTTTGTAGGTTGGCTTAGCCATACGGAGTTCATTCCATGTCTAAGCATACAGAGTTCACTCTCAGTCAAAGATTTTGAGCCACGGTGCACATGCTGGGCTCGGACATGTGCTAGTCCCACATTTTTTTCACCCGAGGCACTATCGCTGGAGCATCACCAGAGAGCCTAACCGGCGACATTAGGGGTTCTGACGATTGGGGGGGCCAGTGGGGGTGTGCACACATGATGTGCGATGTGCGATGGGTGCTGGTACCTGGCCCTTATATTGGCCCCCTATCCCTCATCAAACCTCAAAAACTCACACCGCCTTAAAGAGCATTTGAGATTTTATATGTTTGCTGCAGTAGCCATTAAAGCGTCTGAAATGGGGACACTTTCTTCAAACGGTCACTCCAGTAAACATGCCATTCAAAATGGCAGTCTTGCAAGCAACGAACTCACTGGTAAGCTCCTCCACCTGCTCGCGCATGGCCTCCATGCCATCGCGCAAGGTTAGCACTTTAACCTCCAAGGTCTGATTCTTTTGGGTGAACACATCCAAGCCTTTGTTGAGAGCAGCTTGCAGCTTACTTTGGATCTCCTCCTCCATGGAGACTAGCAATGCAATGTGAGTCTCTACCCCCTTAAGCTTCTCCCCCATGTCGCTTATGGTCACCTCCACCTTGGCCAGCCTACCGTCTATGGTAGACCAGATATCTCTAGAACTGGCTTTCCTCCTTCTTCCATGCCCATGCTCCTGGGCCTCTGGTTGTTGGTCAGCAGCATCACTTTAGGATGCCATCTCCTCTAACCTGCACAACACAAACACGCAGAATCGAACTTGCTCTGATACCAACTGTCACGGGCTCCAACCTTAGACTCAAAAATTATGCGGCCTTAGGCTTGGAATCTCCTCCTTTATGCCTAAGTCAGCCTAAAACACAAGTGTACAGGCACTAGAACAATAGGAAGGGCTGATTATGCAAGTTAAAGAGAAATAGGATAAGAAGGCAAAATTCTAGAAATGCTCTTGTATTCACTGAAACAGAAGTGTTTGATGGTGTAAAAATGAAGGAGGAGCAGCCCACTATTTATAGTTGAGGCTCCAGCTTACACTTAATGCAATATCCCTAGAATAAAGGCTAAAATCATGGGATTATACAGATTACAATCAATCAGGATGCTAACTCCTGATTTTCAGGGTCAACTAAATCTGCCAGGATGCTACTGTTGATCCTGCCTGCTTCCACAAGCTTCCCTTGCGTGTCCAGCTCCTTTGGCCCATCTGGATGTGGTGCGGGCAGCTTGTATGCCAGGCCTTGATCTCACGGGCTGGCATGCAAGTTGGGCGGGTGTTCTGAACTCGTTTGCTAGGCTTTGCGTGCAGATACCCGCCATCATGCCTGGTCTGTGGGCCTTAACCTCTGGCTCGCCTGCTGGTGCGCCTGATGTGCCTAGCGCGCCCACCCAGGGTGTGACACTTGGCCTTTGTATTGGCCCCCTATCCCTCATCAAACCTCAAGAACTCACACCCCCTTAAAGAGCATTTGAGATTTTATAGGTTTGCTGCCAGTAGCCATTAAAGTGTCTGAAATGGGGACACTTTTTTCAAACAGTCACAAAATCTTCTCCACTTCGAGTTTTTAGCTGAAATTTTTTGTTCATGCCAAAAAAAATACAAGGATCAGCTCTACCAAATTTGGGGACAAAACTCTTTCTAAAAAAATTTTAAAAAATCTTGAACCGCAAAATGTTTCGAAAATTGTGAAAAATAGACAATGGGTCGTCTTGCCACGAAACTTCACATTAAGGCTTAGGGGACCATTGTATGAATTTACAAGCCATAAAAATGGCATTGGAATGGCAGAAGTATGAAGATGTGCTTGAACCCACTTACCACCAGTTCGATCCCCGGCTTGCGCATCCTGTCTCTCTGGCCGGTTGAGCGTCCGCACGTTCGTTTCGTGGATTGACTTAGGCATACAGATTTCATCCCCAATCTAAGCAAATGGAGTCCATTCCCAGTCAAGATAGGACCGGACTGAGGGTTACGATAGCAGGATCGACAGCACGCAAAGGGGATTGGGCCGATCCCCAGCTTGCGCATTCTACCTCTTCGGCCTGCAGAGCGCCTGCACGCCCGTTTTGTGGGTTGGCTTAGGCATAGAGAGTTCATTCCTTGTCTAAGCCCCAGTCGGACCGAGGGTTGTGGCAGTGGGATCGGCAGCACGTAAAGGGGGATCAGGCCAATCCCCAGCTTGCGCACTATGCCTCTCCGATCGGCTCAGCGCTCGAACTCTCGTTTTGTGGTTTGACTTAGGCATACGGAGTTCATTCCTAGTCTAAGATCGGATCGGACTGAGGGTTGCGGTAGAAGGATCGACAGCACGCAGTGGGGATCGAGCCGGTCCCAAGCTTACACATTCTGCTTCTCTAGCCGGCTGAGCATCCGCACGTTCGTTTCGTGGGTTGGTTTAGGCATACGGAGTTCATTCCATGTCTAAGCATATGGAGTTCATTCCCAGTCTAAGATCAGACCAGACCGAGGGTTGCGATAGCAGGAACAGTAGCAGGATCGGCAGCACGCAGGGGGGACCGGGACGATCCTTGACTTGTGTATTCTACCTCTCCGATTGGCTTCTCCCACTGACTGAATGCCTGTACGCTCGTTCTGTGGGTTGACTTAGGCATACGGAGTTCATCCCCAGTCTAAGCATATGGAGTTCATTCCCAGTCTAAGATCGAATCGGGTCGAGGGTTACGGCAGCAGGATCGACATCACGCAGGGGGGATAGGGCTGATCCCCAGCTTACGCATTCTGCCTCTCTGACCGGCTGAGCTCCTGCATGCCCGTTTCATGGGTTGACTTAGGCATACGAAGTTCATCCCCAGTCTAAGCATACGAAGTTCATACCCAATCTAAGATCGGACCGGACTGAGGGTTGTGGCAGCAAGATCGGCAACATAGAGAGGGCACTGGGCTGATCTTCGGCTTGCGTATTCTACCTCTCTGGCCTACTGAGCACCGGCACGCCCATTTCGTGGGTTGGCTTAGGCATAGGGAGTTCATTCCATGTCTAAACCCCAACTGGATCGAGGGTTATGGTAGCAGGACCAGCAGCACGCAGAGGGGGATCGGGCCGATCCTCGACTTGCGCATTATGCCTCTCCGATCGGCTCAGTGCCAGCACGCTCATTTCATGAGTTGACTTAGGCATACGGAGTTCATTCCCAGTCTAAGATCCGACCGGACCAAGGGTTGCAGTAGTAGGATCGACAGCACATAGACGAGACCGGGTCAATCCTTTGCTTGCGCATTTTACCTCTTCGGTCGGTTGAGCACCCGCACGCTCGTTCCGTGGGTTGGCTTAGGAATACGGAGTTCATTCCATGTCTAAGCATATGGAATTCATTCCCAGTCTAAGATCAAACTGGACTGAGGGTTGTAACAGTAGGACCAGTAGCAGGATCGACAACACGTAGGGGGGATCGGGCTGATCCCCGACTTGTGCATTCTGCCTCTCCGGCCGGTTGAGCGTCCGCACGCTCGTTTCGTGGGTAGGTTAGGCATATGGAGTTCATTACATGTCTAAGCCCCAGTCGGACCGAGGGTTGTGGTAGCAGGACCAGCAACGGGATCGGCAGCACGCAAAGGGGGAATGAGCTGATCCCCGACTTACGTATTATACCTCTCCGGCTGGCTGAGCACCCGCCCGCATGCTCGTTTCATGGGTTGACTTAGGCATACAGAGTTCATCCCCAGTCTAAGCATACAGAGTTCATTCCTAGTCTAAGAGCAGACTAGACAGAGGGTTGCGACAGCAGGATCGGTAGCACGCAG
This sequence comes from Durio zibethinus, assembly GCF_047325235.1. Lineage (NCBI taxonomy): Eukaryota > Viridiplantae > Streptophyta > Magnoliopsida > Malvales > Malvaceae > Durio > Durio zibethinus. The sequence continues at coordinate 22,060,031 of NC_143165.1, forward strand.
GGGGGATCGGGCCAATCCTCGGATTACGCATTCTGCCTCTCCGATCGGTTGAGTGCCCGTACGCCTGTTTCATGGGTTGGCTTAGGCATAGGGAGTTCATTTCATGTCTAAGCCCCAATCGGATCGAGGGTTGTGGTAGTGGGACCGACAGCACACAGAGGGGGACCAGGTTGATCCCCCACTTATGCATTATGCCTTTCCGACTGGCTCAACACCCGAATGCTCGTTTCGTGGGTTGACTTAGGCATACGAAGTTCATTCCCAGTCTAAGATCGGACCAGACCGAGGGTTACGGTAGTAGGACAAGCAACAGGATCGGTAGCACGCTAGGAGGGATCGGGCCGATCCCCGACTTACGCATTCTGCCTCTTCGATCAGCCTTTCCGGCCGACTGAGCGCCTGCACGCTTGTTTCATGGGTTGACTTAGGCATACGAAGTTCATCCCCAATCTAAGCATACGGAGTTCATTCCCAGTCGAAGATCAAACCAGACCAAAGGTTGCGGCAGTAGGATCGATAGCACGTAGGGGGGTCGGGCCGATCCCTGACTTACGCATTCTGCCTCTCCAGCCTACTAAGCGCCCGCACGCCCGTTTTATGGGTTGGCATAGGCATAGGGAGTTCATTCCATGTCCAAGCCCCAGCCGAACCAAGGGTTGTGGCAGCGGGATCGATAGCACGCAAAGGGGGATCGAGGCAGCGGGAGTGGTAGCACGCAAAGGGGGATCGGGCCGATCCTCGACTTGCGCATTATGCCTCTCCGATCGGTTCAGTGCTTGAACACTCATTTCATGGGTCGACTTGGGCATATGGACTTCATTCCCAGTCTAAGATCGGACTAGACCGAGGGTTACGGTAGTAGGACCGGTAGCAGGATTGGCAGCACGCAAGGGGGACCGAGCCGATCTTCGGCTTACGTATTCTGCCTTTTCGGTCGGCCTCTCTGGCCGGTTGAGCACTCGCACGCTCATTTTATGGGTTGACTTAGGCATACGAAGTTCATCCCCAGCCTAAGCATACGAAGTTCATTCCCAGTCTAAGGTAGAATCGGATCGAGGGCTTCGATAGCACGCAGGGGGGATCGGGTTGATCCCCAGCTTGCGCATTCTGCCTCTCCGACTGGCTGAGCGCCCGCATGCCCGTTTTGTGGGTTGGCTTAGGCATAGGGCATTCATTCCATGTCTAAGCCCCAACCGGACCGAGGGTTGTGGTGGCGGGATCGTCACCACGTAGAGGGGGACCGGGTCGATCCTCTGCTTGAGCATTCTGCCTCTCCGGCCGGCTGAGCGCCCTCACGCTTATTTCGTGGGTTGGCTTAGGCATACAGAGTTCATTCCATGTCTAAGCATATGGAGTTCATTCCTAGTCTAAGATTTTGAGCCACGGTGCACATGCTGGGCTTGAGCATGTGCTGGTGCTGCATTTTTTTCGCCCAGGGCACAATCACCGGAGCATTGCCGAGAGCCTAGCCGGCGGCATTGGGGGTGCGCACATGATGTGCGATGGGTGCTGGTACTTGGCCCTTATATTGGCCCCCTATCCCTCATCAAATCTCGAGAGCTCACACCCCCTTAAAGAGCATTTGAGATTTTATAGGTTTGCTGTTAGTAGCCATTAAAGTGTCTGAAATTGGGACACTTTTTTCAAACAGTCACAAAATCTTCTCAACTTCGAGTTTTTAGCTGAATTTTTTTGTGCATGCCAAAAAAAATGAAAAGATCACCTCTACCAATTTTGGGGACAAAAATGTTTCTAAAAAAATTTTAAAAAATCCCGAACCGTAAAAAGTTTCAAAAATCGTGAAAAATAGAAAACGGGTCGTTTTGCCACGAAACTTCACATGAAGGTGTAGGGGACCATTGTATGAATTTACAAGCCATAAAAATGAATTCACATATGAAGATGTGCTTGAACCCACCTACCACCCCTTCGATCCCTAACTTACGCATCTTGCCTCTTTAGTCGGCTGAGCGTCTGCACGTTCGTTTCATGGGTTGACTTAGGCATATGGAGTTCATCCCCAATCTAGGCATACGGAGTTCATTCCCAGTCTAAGATCAGATCAGACCGAGGGTTGCAGCAGCAAGATCGATAGCACGCAGGGGGACCGAGTAGATCCCCAGATTGCGCATTCTGCCTCGTCGGTCGACTGACTGCCCGCACGCCCGTTTCATGGTTTGGCTTAGGCATAGGGAGTTCATTCCATGTCTAAGCCCCAGTCGGACCGAGGGTTATGGCAGTGAGACTGGCAGCGCGTAGAGGGGGATCGGGTTGATCCCCGGCTTGTGCATTATGCCTTTCCGGTCGGCTTAGTGCCCGCACACTCGTTTCATGGGTTGACTTAGGCATACAGAGTTCATTCCCAATCTAAGATCAGACTAGACTGAGGGTTGAGGTAGCAGGATCGACAACATGCAGGGGGGATCGGGTCGGTCTTCGGCTTACGCATTCTGCTTCTTTGATCGGTTGAGCGCCAGCAGGTTCGTTTTGTGGGTTGGCTTAGGCATACGGAGTTCATTCCATGTCTAAGCATATGGAGTTCATTCCCAGTCTAAGATCGGATTGGACCGAAGGTTGCGGCAGTAAGACCAGCAACAGGATCGACAGCATGCAGGGGGATCGAGTCGATCCCCAGCTTACGCATTCTCCCTCTCCGGTTGGTTGAGCACCCGTACACTTGTTTTGTGGGTTGACTTAGGCATACGAAGTTCATCCCCTGTCTAAGCATACGGAGTTCATCCCCAGCCTAAGATTGAACCGGATCGAGGGTTGCGACAGCAGGATCGACAGCATGCAGGGGGGATCGTGCTGATCCTCGGCTTACGCATTCTGCCACTCTGGTCATCTGAGCGCCCGCGCGCCCGTTTCGTGGGTTGGCTTAGGCATAGGGAGTTCATTTTATGTCTAAGCCGTAGCTGGATCGAGGGTTGTGGCAGCAGGACTAACAGCACGCAGAGGGGGACCGGGCCGATCCCCAGCTTGCGCATTCTGCCTCTCCAATCGGCTGAGCGCCTGCACGCTCGTTTCGTGGGTTGACTTAGGCATACGGAGTTCATCCCCAGTTTAGGCATACGGAGTTCATCCCCAGTCTAAGCATACAGAGTTCATTCCCAGTCTAAGATCGGACCAGACTGAGGGTTGTGGTAGCAGGATCAACAGCACGTTGGGTGGGACCGGGTCGGTCCCCAACTTGCGCATTCTACCTCTCCGGTCGGTTGACCACCTACATGCTCATTTCGTGGGATGGCTTAGGCATACGAAGTTTATTCCATATCTAAGCATACAGAGTTCATTCCCAGTCTAAGATCAGACCGGACTGAGGGTTGCGACAATAGGACCAGCAGCAGGATCGACAGCACGCAGGGGGGACCAGGCCGATCCTCAACTTGTGCATTCTACCTCTCCGATCAACTAAGTGCCTGCATGCTCGTTTCATGGGTTGGCTTAGGCATCAAACTTCATTCCATGTCTAAGCCCCAGCCGGATCGAGGGTTGTGGCAGCAGGACCGACAGCGGGATCGGTAGCATACAGAGTGGGATCGGGCTAATCCCCGGCTTGTGCATTATGTCTCTCCGATTGGCCTCTCCAGTCGGCTGAGCGCCCGCACGCTCGTTTCGTAGGTTGACTTAGGCATACAGAGTTCATCCCTAGTCTAAGCATACGGAGTTCATTCCCAGTCTAAGAGCGGACTAGACCGAGGGTTACGGCAGCAGGATTGGTAGCACGCAGGAGGGATCGGGCCGATCCCCGGCTTGCGCATTTTGCCTCTCCGGCCGATTGAGCACCCGCACGCCCATTTCATGGGTTGGCTTAGGCATAGGGAGTTCATTCCATGTCTAAGCCCCAGTCGAACTGAGGGTTGTGGTAGTGGGATCGACAGCACGCAGAGGGGGTCTGGGCCAATCCCCGGCTTGCGCATTATGCCTCTCCGACTGGTTCAGTGCTCGAATGCTCATTTTATGGGTTGACTTAGGCATACGGAGTTCATTCCCAGTCTAAGATCAGATTGGACCGAGGGTTGCAACAGCAAGATCGATAGCATGCAGGGAGGGACCGAGTCGGTCCCCGACTTACACATTCTGCCTCTCCGATTGGCTGAGCGCCTGCACACTCGTTTCATGGGTTGGCTTAGGCATACAGAGTTTATTCCATGTCTAAGCATATGGAGTTCATTCCCAGTCTAAGATTGGATCGGACCAAGAGTTGCGGCCGTAGGACCAGCAGCAGGATCGACAGCAAGCAGGGGGGGATGCAGCTGATGCCCGACTTGCGCATTCTCCCTCTCTAGCCGACCTCTCCGACTGGCTGAGCACCCGCACGCTCGTTTAGTGGGTTGGCTTAGGCATAGGTAGTTCATTCCATGTTTAAGCCCCAGTCGGATCGAGGGTTATGGCAGCGGGACCGGTAACACGTAGGGGGGATCGGGCAGATCCCCGACTTGTGCATTATGCATGTCCGACTGGCTTAGCGCCCACACACTCATTTCATGGGTTGACTTAGGCATACGGAGTTCATTCCCAGTTTAAGATCGGACCCGACCGAGGGTTGCGGCAGTAGGATCGACAACACGCAGAGGGGGATCGGGTCGGTCCCCGGCTTGTGCATTCTGCCTCTTCGGCTGGCTGAGCCCCCGCACGCTCGTTTCGTGGGTTGGCTTAGGCTTACGGAGTTCATTCCCAGTCTAAGATCAGATTGGACCGAGGGTTACGACAGTAGGACTAGCAGCAGGATCGACAGCACGCAAGAGGGGATCAGGCCGATCCCCAGCTTGCGCATTCTGCCTCTCCGGTCGGCTGAGCACCCGCACGTTCGTTTCATGGGTTGGCTTAGGCATATGGAGTTCATTCCATGGCTAAGCCCCAGCCGAATCAAGGGTTGTGGCAGCAGGACCAGCAACGAGATCAACAGCACACAGAGGGGGATCGGGCTGATCTCTGGCTTGTGCATTATGCCACCCCGGCCGGCTAAGCGTCCGTATGCTCGTTTCGTGGGTTGACTTAGGCATACGGAGTTCAACCCCAGTCTAAGCATACGGAGTTCATTCCCAATCTAAGATTGGACTGGACTGGACTGAAGGTTGTGATAGCTAGACTAGCAGCAGGATCAACAGCACACAAGAGGGGATCAGGTCGATCCCCGGCTTGCGTATTCTGCCTTTCGGCCAGCTGAGCACCCGCACGCTCGTTTCGTGGGCTGGCTTAGGCATACGAAGTTCATTCCATCTCTAAGCATACGGAGTTCATTCCCAGTCTAAGAGTTTGAGCCATGGTGCATATGCTGGGCTCGGGCATGTGCTGATGTTGCATTTTTTTCGCCTGGGGCACCATTGTCGGAGAGCCTAACCGATAGCATTGGTGGTTCAGACGATTGGGGGGGCCGGGGGGTGTGCGCACATGATGTGCAATGGGTTCTGGTACTTGGTCCTTATATTTGCCCCTTATCCCTCATCAAACCTCAAGAACTCACACCACATTAAAGAGTATTTGAGATTTTATAGGTTTGCTACCAGTAGCCATTAAAGTGTCTGAAATGGGGACACTTTTTTCAAACGGTCACAAAATCTTCTCCACTTTGAGTTTTTGGCTAAATTTTTTTGTGCATGCCAAAAAAAAATACAAGGATCAACTCTACCAAATTTGGGGACAAAACTCTTTCTAAAAAAATTTTAAAAAATCCTGAACCGTAAAAAGTTTCGAAAATCATGAAAAATAGAAAACGGGTCGTCTTGCCATGAAACTTCACATGAAGGTGTAAGGGACCATTGTATGAATTTACAAGCCATAAAAATGGCATTGGTATGGTAGAAATATGAAGATGTGCTTGAAACCACCTACCACCCGTTCGATCCCCAGCTTGCGCATCCTGCCTCTCTGGTCGGCTGAGCGTCCGCACGCTCGTTTCGTGGGTTGACTTAGGCATACGGAGTTCATCCCTAGTCTAAGCAAATGGAGTTCATTCCTAGTCTAAGATCAAATCGAATCGAGGGTTACGACAGCAGGATCGACAGCACGCAGGGGGGACCGGGTCGATCCTCGACTTGTACATTCTGCCTCTCCGGCCAGCTGAGCACCTGCACACCCGTTTCGTGGGTTAGCTTAGGCATAGGGAGTTCATTCCATTTCTAAGCCCCAGTCAGACCTGGGGTTATGGTAGTGGGACCGACAACATGCAAAGAGGGGCCGCGCCAATCCCCGGCTTGCGCATTATGCCTCTCCGGTCGGCTCAACGCCTGCACGCTCATTTCATGGGTTGGCTTAGGCATACGAAGTTTATTCCCAGTCTAAGATCGGATCGGACTGAGGGTTGCGACAGCAGGATCAATAGCATGAAGGGGGTGACTGGGTCGATCCCCGACTTGCGCATTCTGCCTCTCCAGTCGGCTGACCACCCGCATGCTCGTTTCGTGGGTTGGCTTAAGCATACGGAGTTCATTCCATGTCTAAGCATACGGAGTTCATTCCTAGTCTAAGATCAGATCGGACTGAGGGTTGCGATAGCAGGACCAGTAGCAGGATCAACAGCATGCAAGGGGCAATCGGATCGATCCTCGGGTTGCACAATCTGCCTCTACGGCCGACTGAGCATCCGTGCACTCATTTCGTGGGTTGGCTTAGGCATACGAAGTTCATTCCATGTCTAAGCCCCAGTCGGACTGAGGGTTGTGGCAGTAGGATCGACAGTAAAATTAGCAGCATGCAGAGGGGGACCAGGCTGATCCCCAACTTGTGCACTATGCCTCTCCGGTCGGCCTCTTCGATCGACTGAGCGCCCGTACGCTCATTTCATGGGTTGACTTAGGCATACGGAGTTCATCCCCAGTCTAAGCATATGGAGTTCATTCCCAGTCTAAGATCGGATCGGACCGAGGGGTGCGACAGCAGGATCGATAGCACTGGGGGAACTGGGTCGATCCCCTGCTTGCGCATTCTACCTCTTCGACCGGCTGAGCGCCCGCAGGCCCATTTCATGGGTTGGCTTAGGCATAGGGAGTTCATTCCATGTCTAAGCCCCAGCCGGACCGAGGGTTGTGGCAGCGGGATCGGCAGCACGTAGAGGGGGACGGGGTCGATCCCCGGCTTGTGCATTATGCCTCTCCGATCGGCTTAGCACCTGCAAAGCTCATTTCGTGGGTTGACTTAGGCATACAAAGTTCATTCCCAATCTAAGATCAGACCGGACCGAAGGTTGTGATAGTAGGATCCACAGCATGTAAGAGGGATTGAGCCGACGCATTTTGCCTCTCTGGTCGACTGAGCACCCGCACGCTCGTTTCATGGGTTGGCTTAAGCATACGGAGTTCATTCCATGTCTAAGCATACGGAGTTCATTCCCAGTCTAAGATTAGACCGGACCGAGGGTTGCGATGGCAGGATCGGCAGCACGCAGGGGGGATCGGGCCGATCCCCGACTTACGCATTCTGCCTCTCCGACTGACTGACCGCCCGCACGCTCATTTCGTCGGTTGACTTAGGCTTATGGAGTTCATCCCCAGTCTAAGCATACGGAGTTCATTCACAGTCTAAGATCGAATCGGACCGAGGGTTACGGTAGTAGGATTGGTAATATGCAGGGAGGACCGTATCATTCCCCAGCTTGCGCATTCTGCCTCTCCGCTCTGCTAAGCGCCCGCACGCCCGTTCTGTGGGTTGGCTTAGGCATAGGGAGTTTATTCCATGTCTAAGCCCTAGTCGGATCGAGGGTTGTGGCAACGGGACCGACAATACGCAGAGTGGGACTGGGTCGATCCCTAGCTTACGCATTATGCCTCTCTGACTGGCTCAGCGCCCGAATGCTCGTTTCGTGGGTTGACTTAGGCATGAGGAGTTCATTCCCAGTCTAAGATCAGACCAGACCGAGCATTGCAGTAGCAGGATCGACAGTACGCAAGGGGGATCGGGTCAGTCCCAGGCTTACGCATTCTGCCTCTCCGACCGGTTGAGCGCCCGTACGCTCATTTCGTGGGTTGGCTTCGGCATACGGAGTTCATTCCATGTCTAAGCATATGAAGTTCATTCCCAGTCTAAGATTGGACCAGACCGAAGGTTGCAACAACAGGACCAGCAACAAGATCGACAGCACGCAGGGGGGACCGAGTCGATCCCCGACTTACGCATTCTGCCTCTCCGATCGGTTGAGCGCTCGTACGCTCGTTTCATGGGTTCACTTAGGCATACAGAGTTCATTCCATGTCTAAGCCCCAATCAGACTGAAAGTTGTGGCAGCAGGACTGGCAACACACAGAGAGGGGCCGGGTTGATCCCCGGCTTGTGCATTATGCCGCTACGATTGGCTCAGCCCTCGAATGCTCGTTTCATGGGTTAACATAGGCATACGGAGTTCATTCCCAGTCTATGATCAGACTGGACCGAGGATTGCGGCAGCAGGATCGACAGCACGCAGGGGGATCGGGCCGGTCCTCGACTTATGCATTCGGCCTCTCCAGTTGGCTGAGCGCTTGCACGCTCGTTTTATGGGTTGGCTTAGGCATACGGAGTTCATCCCCAGTCTAAGCATACGGAGTTCATTCCCAGTCTAAGATCGGATCAAACCGAGGGTTGTAACAGCAGGATTGGCAGCACGCAGGGGGGACTGGGCCGATTCCCAGCTTGTGCATTCTACCTCCTCAACCGGCCTCTCCAGTCGGTTGAGTGCCCGCATGCTCATTTTATGGGTTGACTTATGCATACGGGTTCATCCCTAGTCTAAGCATATGGAGTTCATTCCCAGTCTAAGATCAAATCAGACCGAGGGTTGCGGTAGCAGGATCGATAGCACGCAGGGGGGATCAGGTCAATCCGTAGCTTAGGTATTCTGCCTCTCGAGTCGGCTGAGTGCCCACATGCCTGTTTTGGGGGTTGGCTTAGGCATACGGAGTTCATTCCATGTCTAAGCCCCAGTCGAAATGAGGGTTGTGGCAGCGGGACTGGCAGTATGCAGAGGTGGATCGGGTCTGGATCGGGTCGATCCCTGACTTGCGCATTCTACCTCTCCTGTCAGCTGAGTCTCGCACGCTCATTTCATGGGTTGGCTTTGGCATACGGAGTTCATTCAATGTCTAAGCATACAAAGTTCATTCCCAGTCTAAGAGTTTGAGCCACGGTGTACATGCTGAGCTCAGGCATGTGCTGGTGCCACATTTTTTTCGCCCGGGGCACCATCGTCGGAGCATTGTCGGAGAGCCTAACATGAGGCATTGGGGGTTCCGGTGATTAGGGGGCCGGGGGGTGTGTGCACATGATGTGCGATGGGTGCTGGCACTTGACCCTTATATTAGCCCCCTATCCCTCATTAAACCTCGAAAACTCACACGCCATTAAAGAGCATTTGGGATTTTATAGGTTTGCTGCCAGTAGCCATTAAAGTGTTTGAAATGGGGACACTTTTTTCAAACGATCACAAAATCTTCTCCACTTCAAGTTTTTAGCCGAATTTTTTTGTGCATGCCAACAAAAATACAAGGATCACTGTAAAAAGTTTTAAAAATCATGAAAAATAGAAAACAGGTCGTCTTGCCATGAAACTTCACATGAAGGCTTAGGGGAAAATTGTATGAATTTACAAGCCATAAAAATGGCATTGGCATGGCAGAAATATGAAGATGTGCTTGAACCCACCTATCACCCGTTTGATCCCCGGCTGAGCGTCTGTATGCTTGTTTCGTGGGTTGACTTAGGCATACGGAGTTAATCCCCAGTCTAAGCATATGGAGTTCATTCCCAGTCTAAGATCGGACAGGATTGAGGGTTGCGATAGTAGGATCGATAGCACGCAGGGGGACCGAGCCGATCCTCAGCTTGCGCATTCTGCCTCTCCATCGACTGAGTGCCCTCACGCCCGTTTCATGGGTTGGCTTAGGCATAGGGAGTTCATTCCATGTCTAAGCCTCAACTGGACCGAGGGTTGTGGCAGCAGGACCGGCAGCATGTAGAGGGGGACCGAGCTGATCCCTGGCTTGCGCATTATGCCTCTCCGACCAGCTCAGTGCCCGAACACTCATTCCGTGGGTTGACTTAGGCATACGGAGTTCATTCCTAGTCTAAGATCGAACTAGATTGAGGGTTGTGATAGTAGGATCGACAGCACGCAGGGGGGACCGGGTCGGTCTCCGACTTACGCATTCTGCCTCCCCAGTAGGCTGAACGCCCACATGCTCGTTTCATGGGTTGGCTTAGGCATACGGAGTTCATTCCATGTCTAAGCATATGGAGTTCATTCCCAGTCTAAGATCGAACCGAACCGAGGGTTACAGTAGCAGGACCAGTAGCAAGATCGGCAGCACGCAGGGGGGACCGACCCGATCCCCAGCTTGTGCATTCTGCCTCCCCGGTCGGCCTTTCCAGTCGGTTGAGCACCCGCACGCTCGTTTCGTGGTTTGACTTAGGCATACAAAGTTCATCCCCAGTCTGAGCATACAGAGTTCATTCCCAGTCTAAGATCAGATCGGATCGAGGGTTGTGGCAATAGGATAGGTTGCACGTAAGGGGGATCGAGCTGATCCTCGACTTACGCATTCTGCCTCTCCAACCGGCTTAGTGCCCGTATGCCCATTCCATGTTTTAGCTTACGCATAGGGAGTTCATTCCATGTCTAAGCCCTAGTCGAACTGAGGGTTGTGCCAGCGGGACCGGCAGCACGCAGAGGGGGACCGGACTGATCCCCGACTGGCACATTATGCCTCTTCGATCGGTGCAGCACCCGCACGCTCATTTCATGCGTTGGCTTAGGCATACAGAGTTCATTTCCAGTCTAAGATCAGACCAAACCGAGGGTTACAGTAGTAGGATCGACAACATGCAAGGGGGACCGAGCCGGTCCCCAACTTACGCATTCTGCCTCTCTGGCCGACAGAATGCCCACACGCTCGTTTCATGGGTTGGCTTAGGCATACGGAGTTCATTACATGTTTAAGCATACACAGTTCATTCCCAATCTAAGATCAAACTGGACCGAGGGTTGTGCCAGTAGGACCAACAGTAGGATCGGCAGCACGTAGGAGGGACTGGGCTGATGCTCGGCTTGTGCATTCTACCTCTCTGGTCGGTTGAGCACCCACACGCTCATTTTGTGGGTTGGCTTAGGCATACGGAGTTCATTCCTTGTCTAAGCCCCAGTTGGACCTAGGGTTGTGGTAGTTAGACAGGCAGCAGGATCGGTAGCACGCAGAGGGGGATCGGACTGATCCCCGACTTGCGCATTATGCGTCTCCGGTCGACTGAACGCTCATATGCTCGTTTCGTGGGTTGACTTAGGCATACAGAGTTCATCCCCAGTCTAAGCATATAGAGTTCATTCAATGTCTAAGATCAGACTGGATCGATGGTTACGATAGCAGGATCGACAGCACGTAGGGGGGACCAGGTCGATCCCCGGCTTGCGCATTCTGCCTCTCCGATCGGCTGCCCGCATGCCCATTTCGTGGGTTGCCTCAGGCATAGGGAGTTCATTCCATGTCTAAGCCCTAGTCGAATCGAGTGTTGTGGTAGCGGGACTAGCAGCATACAGAGGGAGACCGAGCCGATCCACAGCTTGCGCATTATGCCTCTCCGGCTGGCTCAGTGCCCGAATGCTCATTTCATGGGTTAACTTAGGCATACAGAGTTCATTCCTAGTCTAAGATCAGACCAGACTGAGGGTTACGGTAGTAGGATCGATAGCAGGCAGGAGGGGACCGGGCCTGTCCCAGGCTTATACATTCTACCTCTCCGATCGGCTGAGCACCCGCACACTCGTTTCATGGGTTGGCTTAGGCATAAGGAGTTCATTCCATGTCTAACCATACAGAGTTCATTCCTAGTCTAAGATCAAATCAGACCAAAGGTTGCGGTAGTAGGACCAGCAGCAAGATCGGTAGCACGCAGGGCAGATCGGGTCGATCCCCGGCTTGTGCATTCTACTCTTCAGTCGGCCTCTCCGACCGGCTGAACGATCGCACGCTCATTTCATGGGTTGACTTAGGCATACGGAGTTCATCCCCAGTCTAAGCAAACGGAGTTCATCCCAGTCTAAGATCGGACCAGACTGAGGGTTGCGGTAGCAGGATCAACAGCACACAGGGGGGACCAGGTCGATCCTCGGCTTGCGCATTCTACCTCTCCGGTCGGCTGAGCGCCCACATGCCTGTTTCATGGGTTGGCTTAGGCATAGGGAGTTCATTCCATGTCTAAGCCCCAGTTGGACCAAGGGTTGTGGTAGCGGGACCGACAGCACGCAAAGGGGGACCGGGTCGATCCTCGGCTTACGCATTCTGCCTCTCCGGTCGGTTGAGCACCCGCACGCTCGTTTCGTGGGTTGGCTTAGGCATACGGAGTTCAACCCATGTCTAAGCCCCAACCAGACCAATGGTTGTGGTAGCAAGACCGGTAATAGGATCGATAGCACGTAGAGGGGGATCGGGTTGATCCCCAGCTTATGCAGTATGCCTCTCCGATCGGCCTCTTCGGTCGACCGAGCGCCCGCACCCTCATTTCGTGGGTTGACTTAGGCATACGAAGTTCATTCCTAGTCTAAGATCGGATCGAACCAAGGTTGTGGTAGCAGGATCGATAACACGCAGGGGGGACCGGGCTGGTCCCCGGCTTGCACATTCTGCCTCTTCGACCGATTGAGCGCCCGCACGCTCGTTTCGTGGGTTGGCTTAGGCATACGGAGTTCATTCCATGTCTAAGCATACGGAGTTCATTCCCAGTCTAAGATCAGACCGGATCGAGGGTTGTGGTAGCAAGACCAACAGCAGGATCAACAGCACGCAGGGGGGATCGGGCCGATCCCCGGCTTACGCATTCTGCCTCTCCTGTCGGTTGAGCACCCACACGCTCGTTTCGTGGGTTGGCTTAGGCATAAGGATTTCATTCCATGTCTAAGCCCCAGTCGGACCGAGGGTGGTGGCAGCAGGACCGGTAACGGGATTGATAGCACATAGAGGGGGACCGGGCTGGTCCCCCACTTGTGCATTAAGCCTCTTCGGCTGACCTCTCGGTCGACTGAGTGCCCGCACGCTCATTTCGTGGGTTGACTTAGGCATACAGAGTTCATCCCCAGTCTAAGCATACAGAGTTCATACCCAATTTAAGATCAGATCGGATCGAGGTTTGTGGCAATAGGATCGACGGCATGCAAGAGGGATCGGGTCGATTCTCGGATTACGTATTCTGCCTCTCCGACCGACTGATCGCCCGCATGCCCGTTTCGTGGGTTGGCTTAGGCATAGGGAGTTCATTCCATGTCTAAGCCCCAGCCGGATCAAGGGTTATGGTAGTGGGACCGACAACATGCAAAAGGGGACCGACTTACGCATTATGCCTCTCCAGCCAGCTCAGTGCCCGAACGCTCGTTTCGTGGGTTGACTTAGGCATATGGAGTTCATTCCCAATCTAAGATCAGACGAGACTGAACATTACGATAGCTGGATTGATAGCACGCAGGGGGGACCAGGTCAGTCCCTGACTTGCGCATTCTGCCTCTCCAGCCAGCTGAGCGCCCGTACGCTCATTTTGTCGGTTGGCTTAGGCATACAGAGTTCATTCCATGTGTAAGCATACGGAGTTCATTCCCAGTCTAAGATAGGACCAGACCGAGGGTTACGATAGCAAGACTAGCAGCAGGATTGGTAGCACGCAGGGGGGGATCGGGCCGATCCCCGGCTTGTGTATTCTGCCTCTTCGGTCAGCCTCTAAAATCGGTTGAGTGCCCGTAGGGTCATTTTGTGGGTTGACTTAGGCATACGGAGTTCATCCCCAAAATAAGCACATAGAGTTCATTCCCAGTCTAAGATAAACTGGACCGATGGTTGCGACAGCAGGATCAACAGCACACAGGGGGGATCGGGCTGATCCCCGGCTTGCGCATTCTGCCTCTCCGATCGGCTGAGCGCTCGTACGCCCGTTTCATGGGTTAGCTTAGGCATAGGGAGTTCATTCCATGTCTAAGCCCCAGCCGAATTGAAGGTTGTGGCAGTGGGACCGGCAGCACGTAGAGGGGGATCGAGACAATCCCTGGCTTGTGCATTCTACCTCTCTAGCCGGTTGATCGCCCGTATGCTCATTTCGTGGGTTGGCTTAGGCATACGAAGTTCATTCCATGTCTAGGCATACGGAGTTCATTCCCAGTCTAAGAGTTTGAGCCACGGTGCACATGCTGGGCTTGGGCAAGTGCTGGTGCCACATTTTTTTCGCCCGGGGCACCATCGTTGGAGCATCACCGAAGAGCCTAACCGACGGCATTAGGGGTTCCGACGATTGGGGGGCCCGGGGGGGTGTGCGCACATGATGTGTGATGGGTGCTGGTACTTGGCCCTTATATTGGCCCCCTATCCCTTATCAAACCTCGAGAACTCACACCCCCTTAAAGAGCATTTCAGATTTTATAGGTTTGCTGCCAGTAGCCATTAAAGTGTCTGAAATGGGGACACTTTTTTCAAATGGTCACAAAATCTTCTCCACTTCCAGTTTTTTACTGAATTTTTTTTGTGCATGCCAACAAAAATAAAAGGATCACCTCTACCAAATTCGGGGACAAAACTCATTCTAAAAAAAGTTTAAAAAATCTCAAACCATAAAAAGTTTCAAAAATCGTGAAAAATAGAAAGCGGGTCGTCTTGCCACGAAACTTCACATGAAGGCTTAGGGGACCATTGTATGAATTTACAAGCCATAATAATGGCATTGGCATGGTAGAAATATGAAGATGCGCTTGAACCCACATACCACCGGTTTGATCCCCGGCTTGCGCATCCTGCCTCTCGGGTCGACTGAGCATCCGCACGCTCGTTTCGTGGGTTGACTTAGGCATACGGAGTTCATCCCCAGTCTAAGCATATAGAGTTCATTTCCAGTCTAAGATCGGACCGGACCGAAGGTTGCGACAGCAGGATCGGCAACACGTAGGGGGGACTGGGCCGATCCCCGGCTTACGCATTCTGCCTCCCCGGCAGGCTGAGTGCCCGCACGCCCATTCCGTGGGTTGGCTTAGGCACAGGGAGTTCATTCCATGTCTAAGCCCTAGCCGAACCGAGGGTTGTGGTAGCAGGATCGGCATCATGTAGAGGGGGACCAGGCCGATCCTCGGCTTGCGCATTCTGCCTCTCCGACCGGTTGAGCGCCCGCACGGTCGTTTCGTGGGTTGTCTTAGGCATACGAAGTTCGTTCCATGTCTAAGCATACAGAGTTCATTCAAGTCTAAGAGTTTGAGCCACGATGCACATGCTGGGCTTGGACATGTGCTAGTGCCGCATTTTTTTTGCCCAAGGCACCATCGTCGAAGCATCGTCGGAGACCCTAACCGGCGGCATTGGGGGTTTCGACGATTGGGGGGGCCGAGGGGTGTGCGCACATGATGTGCGATGGGTGCTAGTACTTGGCCCTTATATTGGCCCCCTATCCCTCATCAAACCTTGAGAACTCAAACCCCCTTAAAGAGCATTTGAGATTTTATAGGTTTGCTACAAGTAGCCATTAAAGTGTCTTAAATGGGGACACTTTTTTCAAATGGTCGCAAAATCTTCTCCACTTCGAGTTTTTAGCTGAATTTTTTTGTGCATGCCAAAAAAAATACAAGGATCACCTCTACCAAATTTGGAGACAAAACTCTTTCCAAAAAAATTTTAAAAAATCCCAAACTGCAAAAAGTTTTGAATATCGTGAAAAATAGAAAATGGGTCATCTTGCCATGAAACTTCACATGAAGGCATAGGGGACCATTGTATGAATTTACAAGCCATAAAAATGGCATTGGCATGGCAGAAATATGAAGATGTGCTTGAACCCACCTACCACCCGTTCGATCCCCGGCTTGCGCATCCTACCTCTCTGGTCGGCTGAGTGCCCGCACGTTCGTTTCATGGGTTGACTTAGGCATACGGAGTTCATCCCTAGTCTAAGCATACGGAGTTCATTCCCTATCTAAGATTGGATCGGATCGAGGGTTGCGATAGCAAGATCGACAGCACCCAGGGGGGACCAGACCGATCCTCGGTTTGCGCATTCTGTCTCTTCGGTCGGGTGAGCACCCGCACGCCCATTTCATGGGTTGGCTTAGGTATAGAGAGTTCATTCCATGGGTAAGCCCCAGTCGGACCATGGGTTGTCACTGCGGGATCAGCAGCATATAGAGGGGGACCGGGCCGGTCATCGACTTACGCATTATGCCTCTCTAGTCGGCTCAATGCCCGCACGCTCGTTTCGTGGGTTGACTTAGGCATACGGAGTTCATTCCCAGTCTAAGATTGGACTGGATCGAGGGTCACGGTAGCAGGATCGATAGCACGTAGGGGGGACCGGGTCAGTCCTCGGCTTACGCATTCTGCCTTTCCGACTGGTTGAGCGCCTGTACGCTCGTTTCATGGGTTGGCTTAGGCATACGGAGTTCATTCCCAGTCTAAGATCAGACCGAACCGAGGGTTGCAATAGCAGGACCAGCATAGGATCGACAGCACGCAGGGGGGACCGAGCCAATCCACAACTTGCACATTCTGCCTCTTCGATCGATTGAGCGCCCGCACGCTCGTTTCATGGGTTGGCTTAGGCATATGGAGTTCATTCCATATCTAAGCCCTACCTGGACCGAGGGTTGTGGTAGTAGGACTGGCAGCGGGATTGGTAGCATGAAGAGAGGGATCGAGCTGATCCCCGGCTTGGGCATTATGCCACTTCAACCGACCTCTCCAGCCGGCTAAACACTCGTACGCTCGTTTCGTGGGTTGACTTAGGCATACAGAGTTCATCCTTAGTCTAAGCATACGGAGTTCATTCCCAGTCTAAGATTGGATCGGACTGATGGTTACGGTAACAGGACTAGCAGCAGGATCGGCAGCATGCAGGGTGGATCGGGCTGATCCTCGGCTTGTACGTTCTGCCTGTCTGACCTACTAAGCGCTTGCACGCTCGTTTTGTGGGTTGGCTTAGGCATACAGAGTTCATTCCCAGTTTAAGATTTTGAGCCACGGTGCACATGCTGGGCTCGAGCATGTGCTGGTGCCACTTTTTTTCGCCTAGGGCACCATCATCGGAGCATCACCGGAGAGCCTAACCGGCGGCATTAGGGGTTTCGATGATTGGGGGGCCGGGGGGTGTGCGCACATGATGTGTGATGGTGCTGGTACTTGTGTCACGGGCTCTGACCATAGACTTAGAAACCATGCGGCCTTAGGCTTGGAATCTCCTCTTTTATGCCTAAGTCAACTTAAAACACAAGCATACGGGCATTAGAACAATGGGAAGGGCTGATTATGCAAGTTAAAGAGAAACAGGATAAAAAGGTAGAATTCTGGAAATGCTCTTGTATTCACTGAAACGGAAGTCTTTGATGGTGTACAAATGAGGGAGGAGCAGCCCTCTAGTTACAGTTGAGGCTCCAGCTTACACTTAGTGGTAGTATCCCTAGAATAAAGGCTAAAATCATGGGATTATACAGATTACAATCAATCAGAATGCTACCTCTTGATTTTTAGGGTCAACCAAATCTGCCAAGATGCTGCTGCTGATCCTGCCTGCTTCCAGAAGCTTCCCTTGCGTGTCTAGCACCTTGGGCCCTTCTGGATGTGGTGCGGGCAGGTTGTGTGCCAGGCCTTGGTCTCACGGGCTGGCCTGCAAGTTGGGCGGGCATTCTAAACTCGTTTGCTAGGCTTTGCGCACAGATACCTGCCAGCACGCCTGGTTTACGAGCCTCAACCTCTAGCTCACCTGCTGGTGCACCTGATGTGCCTGCCGTGCCCACCCAGGGTGTGACATTCTCCCCCACCTGATTGCACAACACCCTTGTTGCATCTTCTACATGGTACTACCTAGTTTGGTACCCGAACTGCCATAAGTCATCTACTGGCTCCCAGCTCACCTCACTATTTGGAAGGCGCATTAAGTACTCTTGTCTTGGCCGATAGTTCTTCTGTCTCACCTCCCGATCAGCTATGATGTTGTGGACCTCCTTCTCATATGAGGCCCTTTCCCAATGGCGTACGCTTTGACTCTGCCCGTCCTGGATCTCCCTCATTCTCATGGAACGGCTTGAGCATGCTCACATGGAACACCGGGTGTACCCTCGGCTTGGGTGGCATATCCAGCTTGTAGGCAACCTTGTCTACCCTCTTGACTACTTGGAAAGGTCCCTCATACCTCCGGACTAGGCCTTTGTGCAGCCTCCTATGGTGCACAATGGGATGCAGCTTCACCAACACCAAGTTTCCAACCTGGAACTACACGTCCCGCCTATTCTGGTCTGCCCACTTATTCGACCTCTTGGCCGCCTTGTGTAGACAAACTCTGGCCAAGTCAGCTTGCTCCTGCCATGCCTTGGTAAACTTGTATGCTGCTGGATTTGGCCCTGTATAACCTACAACCCTGTTACAACCTCAAATGGGCTCTGGTTCGTTGCCTTGCTCCTTTGCAAGTTATAGGAAAACTACGCAATATCTAGCAGCTTTGGCCAGTCCTTTTGTATGGCACTCACATAGTGCCTGAGGTAGACCTCCAATAGTCTATTCACTCATTCTGTCTGCCCATCGATCTGCGAATGCATGCTGGTGAAAAGTTTAAGTTTGACCCCAACAGCTTGAACAACTCAGTCCAGAACCTACCTGTGAAATGCTCGTCCTGATCACTAACGATGGTCCTCGGCACTCCCCAGTACTTAACCATGTTCTTCAGGAACAATCGAGCTGCCTCCTCGACAGGGCACTTCTTGGTTGCTAGAATGAAGATTCCATACTTGGAAAACCTGTCCACCACTACCATGATGCTTCCAAACCCTTCTGCTTTGGGTAGACCAACTATAAAGTCTAGAGAAACACTCTTCCATGGTCGCTCTGGCACTAGCAATGGCTCCAAGAGACCGCCTGGTTTCTTGAGCTCTACCTTGTCCTGTTGGCACACAAGACAAGTCTTCACATAGGCCTCCATATCATCCCTCATGTGCGGCCAGTAGTACCGATCCTCGATCAACGCCAAGGTATGGCTCACTCCGGGGTGTCTAGCCCACCTTGAATCATGGCATTCTTGCAAAACTTCCTTGCGAAGCTTCCCGTGCTGCGACACAAATAGTCTACTTCCCCTGGTGTACAGCAGGCCATCCTGTAACCAAAACCACCTAGTCTTACCTTGCTGGGTGTACTCCATCAAAGCCTTGGCTATAGGATCATGCGCAAGTCCCTTCTTGATGCGTGGTACCAGTGACCCCTCTGGTTGGCTAATGGCAGCAAGGTTAGCCTTCCTGCTCAGGGTATCTACCACTAGGTTCACCCACCCCGGCTTGTACTCCATCTAGAAATCAAATTCCACAAGAAAATCTTGCCATATCGCCTGCTTGGAGGATAGCTTCTTCTACGTCTAGAAGTAGCTGGTCACCACATTGTCCGTCCTAACCACAAACCTCGACCCCAATAGGTAATGGCACCAAGTGTGCAAGCAGTGCACCACTGCAGTCATCTCCTTCTCTTAGACCGTGTACTTAGCTCAGTCTTGTTCAGCTTCATGCTCTCGAACGCGACTGGACGTCCCTCCTACATCAACACGTCCCCTATGGCAAAGTCTGATGCATCCGTATGCACCTCATATAGCTTGGCATGGTCTGGCAAGGCCAAGACTGGTTCCTCAGTCACAGTCCACTTCAACCTATCAAAGGCTTCCTGGCACCCTACGCTCCACTCCCATGCTTTCCCTTTCTTGAGCAAGCCAGTCAATGGCGTGGCTATTACTGAGTGACCTTTGATGAAGCGCCTGTAGTAGTTGACCAGCCCAAAGATCGATCTCAACTTAATGACCTTGGCTGGCGGTTGCCACTCCAGGATGGCGTGTATCTTTTCTTCATCCATGCGTATCCTACCACCTCCCACTATGTGGCCAAGGAATGGGATCTCCTGCTGGGCGAATGAGCACTTCTCCCTCTTGACAAATAGCTTGTGCACCCACAACACCTCGAACACCTATCTCAAGTGGTCTACATGCTCTCCCAAAGTCTGACTGTAGATCACAATGTCATCCAAATAAACCACAACAAACCGATCAAGGAATGACTAAAGTACCTTGTTCATAAGGGTGCAGAATGTTGCTGGGGCGTTCGCGAGTCCGAAAGGCATCACCAAGAACTCATACGAACCATACCGAGTGACACATGCTATCTTTGGCTCATCTCCCTCCGCGATCCTGACTTGATAGTAGCCTGACCTTAAATCCAGCTTGGTGAACCACCTTGCTCTCCCAAGTTGATCGAACAAGTCTGCAATGAGTGGGATGGGGTACTTGTTCTTGATGGTCAGCTTGTTCAAAGCCCGGTAGTCTATGCACAACCACAACAACCCATCATGCTTGCGCTGAAATAGAACTGGTGCACCATAGGGTGCCTTTGATGGCCTGATGAAGCCAGCATCAACTAACTCTTTGGGCTACTTCCTGAACTCCTCCAACTCTGGTGGAGACATTTGGTAAGGGGCTCTAGCTAGTGGCTTGGCCTCGGACACCAGCTCGATCTTGTGGTCCACCTCCCTCTTAGGTGGTAGCTTGCTAGGTAGCTTTGTGGGCATCACATCACTAAAGGTCTTCAGCACCTTTAGCACCTCCAAGGGTGACTCGATCTCCTTTTCCCTTGGCTCATCATATTTCAGGGCTGCCAAAAAGGTGTCTTCTTGTTTGCTTACTGCCTTGGCAAATTAGATGGCTGACACCACCCGCGACCCAACTCCAGACCCTCTCCTCAATGGCACTAGACATTGGCACCATGCATCCAAGATGCAAACACAATCGGCAAAAGGCACAAGGAGGGCATTAATCCGAACAAGGAAATCTAACTTAATCACAAACTCATAGTCGTCAAGGGGTATTACCTCAATGGTCTCCTTGCCTTTCCAGTCTCTAAGCTGCAACTCCACTCCCCACGCTACTCCAATGGCTGGAACTTCCTTGGAGTTCACCATTTTAATGGTACCATCCCTTTCTGCACCTTTAGTCCGAGCTTCCGGGCTCTATCACCTGAAACAAAAAAATGTGAGGCACCTGTGTCCACCAGTGCGCTCACCTTCTGACCTGCAACCATCAGATCTGTAAATATCAAGCCTTTTGGCTTGCGACTCCCCTTACTCTAGATAGCATTGAGCACTAACGACCCAAGCTTTGCTGCCCCTGACTCTGGCTCCTCGTCAAACTCCTTGTCTACAGTAGCCAGCTTGCCCTTCTGTGGGTAATTGCGCGTTATGTGGCTCCTTCCACATAGGTAGCGTGCTAGTGGCTCTCGGTCCCCTTTTGCTTTCCACTTGCCTGCTGGTGGCTTCCTCTCGCCATCTTTGGTTGAACGGTCTCGATCTCTATCCTTGGACTCTCGGTCATGGTCCTTCCCCTTGGACTGCTTCTTTCGATCCCTATCGTCCCTGCCCTTACCCTTAGGCTTGGTAGACTCAAACTTGTTCAGAGGCTTGAACTCTATCAAGGCCTCGACAGTAGTCATGGCTTTAGCCAAGTCATGAACTCCTCTCTTTTGTAGTCCATGCTTCACACACGGCTTCAGCCCATCCATGAAAGCAAATAAGGAGTCCATTTCACCTAGATTCGAGATCTGTAGCATCAGTTCAGAGAATTTTTGGACATACTCCCTTATGTCCCCTTGCTGGCTCAGCCTGCGCAACTTTACCCGTGCCTCATCACCGGTATACTCTAGGTAAAATTGTTTTTTGAACTCTTTTTGGAACTCTGCCCAAGTTCTAATCTTGGCGCTTCCACGCCTGACATCATCACACCTACGCCTCTACCACAATAAGGCTACATCAGTGAGATACATAGCAGCGGTGCTTACCTTTATCGCCTCGTCTTGCATGCCCATGGCCTGAAAGTACTGCTCCATACCCTAAAGGTAGTTATCTACTTCCTTGGCACCCTTAGTCCTCTTGAACTCTTTAGGCTTAGGGACATCCAATCTGGACTTGGACACTCCAGCAAACATGCCATTCCCAATGGCAGTCTTGCAAGCAACAAGCTCACTATTAAGCTCCTCCATCCGCTGGTGCATGGCCTCCATGCCATCGCGCAAGGTTAGCACTTCAGCCTCCAAGGTTTGATTCTTTTGGGTGAACACTTCCAAGCCTTTGTTGAGAGTAGCTTGCAGCTCACTTTGGATCTCCTCCCCCATGGAGTCTAGCGATGCAATGTGAGTATCTACCCCCTCAAGCTTCTCCCCCATGTCGCCCATGGTCACCTCCACCTTGGCCAGCCTACCATCCATGGTAGACTAGATATCTCTAGAACTAGCTTTCCTCCCTCTTCCACACCCATGTTCTTGGGCCTCTAGTTGTTGGTTAGCAGCGTCACTTTGGGATGCCATCTCCTCTAACCTGCACAACACAAACACGCAGAATTGAACTTGCTCTGATACCAACTGTCACGGGCTCTGACCTTAGCTCAGAAACCATATGGCCTTAGGCTTGGAATCTCCTCCATTAAGCCTAAGTCAACCTAAAACACAAGAGTACGGGCACTAGAACAATAGGAAGGGCTGATTACACAAGTTAAAGAGAAACAGGATATGAAGGTAGAATTTTAGAAATGCTCTTGTATTCACTGAAACAAAAGTGTTTGATGGAGTACAAATGAGGGAGGAACAACCCTCTATTTATAGTTAAGGCTCTAGCTTACACTTAATGGCAATATCCCTAGAACAAAGGCTAAAATCATGGGATTATACAGATTACAATCAATCAGGATGCTAACTCCTAATTTTTAGGGTCAACCAAATCTGCCAGGATACTGCTGCTGATCCTGCCTGCTTCCATAAGCTTCCCTTGTGTGTCCAGCACCTTGGGCCCTTCTGGATGTGGTGCGGGCAACTTGTATACCAGGCCTTGGTCTCACGGGCTAGCCTGCAAGTTGGGCGGGCGTTCTGAACTCGTTTGCTTGCGTGCAGATACCCTTCAGCATGCTTGGTCTGTGGGCCTCAACCTTTGGCTCACCTGCTGGTGTGCCTGATGTGCCTGGTGCACCCGCCCAAGGCGTGACACTTGCCCTTATATTGGCCCCCTATCCCTCATCAAACCTTGAGAACTTAGACCCCCTTAAAGAGCATTTGAGATTTTATAGGTTTGCTGCCAGTAGCCATTAAAGTGTCTAAAATGGGGACACTTTTTTCAAACAGTCACAAAATCTTCTCCACTTCGAGTTTTTAGCTGAATTTTTTTGTGCAAGCCAAAAAAAATACAAGCATCACCTCAACCAAATTTGGGGACAAAAATCTTTCTAAAAAAAATATTAAAAAATCCTGAACTACAAAAAGTTTTAAAAATCGTGAAAAATAAAAAATGGGTCGTCTTGCCACGAAACTTCGCATGAAGGCTTAGGGGACCATTGTATGAATTTACAAGCCATAAAAAAAGGTATTGGCATGGTAGAAATATGAAGATGTGCTTGAACCCACCTACCACCCGTTCGATCCCCGGCTTATGCATCCTGCCTCTCTGGTCGGCTGAGCGCCCGCACGCTCATTTTGTGGGTTGACTTAGGCATACGGAGTTCATCCCCAGTCTAAGCATACGAAGTTCATTCCCATTCTAAGATCGGACTGGATCGAGGGTAGCAGGATCGGTAGCACACAGGGGGGACTGGGCCAATCCCCGGCTTGCGCATTCTACCTCTCTGACCGGCTGAACACCCGCACGCCCATTTCATGGGTTGGCTTAGGCATAGGGAGTTCATTCCATGTCTAAGCCCTAGTCGGATCGAGGGTTGTGGCAGCGGGACCGACAGCATGCAAAGGGGGACCGGGTCGATCCTTGGCTTGCGCCTTATGCCTTTCCGGTCGACTCAGTGCCCGCATGCTCGTTTCGTGGGTTGACTTAGGCATACAAAGTTCATTCCCAGTCTAAGATCGGACCGGACCGAGGGTTGCGACAGCAAGATCAACAGCACGCAGGGGGGGACCAGGTCGATCCCCGACTTACGCATTCTGCCTCTTCGACCGGCTGAGCGCCCTCATGCTCGTTTTGTGGGTTGGCTTAGCCATACGAAGTTCATTCCATGTCTAAGCATATGGAGTTCATTCCCAGTCTAAGATCGGATCGGACCGAGGGTTGCAGCAGCAGGACTAGTAGCAGGATTGGTAGCACGCAGGGGGGGATCGAGCCGATCCCCAGCTTGTGCATTCTGCCTCTCCGACCGACTGAGTGCCCGCACGCTTATTTAATGGGTTGGCTTAGCCATACGAAGTTCATTGCATGTCTAAGCATACGAAGTTCATTCTCAGTGTAAGATCCGATCGGATCGAGGGTTACAGCAATAGGACTAGCAGTAGGATCGGTAGCACGTGGGTTGACTTAGGCATACAGAGTTCATCCCCAATCTAAGGATACAGAGTGCATTCCCAGTCTAAGATCGATTGGATCGAGGGTTGCGGTAGCAGGATCGACAACATGCAGGTGGGATCGGGTCGATCCCTGGCTTGTGTATTCTACCTCTCCAGCCGACTGAGCGTCCGCACGCCCGTTTCATGGGTTGGCTTAGGCATTGGGAGTTCATTCCATGTCTAAGCCCCAACCGGACTGAGGTTGCGGCAGCGGGACCGGCAGCATGCAGAGGGTGACTAGGCCGATCCCTGACTTGCGCATTATGCCTCTTCGGCCGGCTCAGTGCCCGCATGCTCGTTTCATGGGTTGACTTATGCGTACGGAGTTTATTCCCAGTCTAAGATTGGACCAGACCAAAGGTTACGGCAGTAGGATCGACAGCACGCAGGGGGGGACTGAACCGATCCCCTGCTTGCGCATTCTGCCTCTCCGACCGGCTGAGTGCCCGTACACTCATTTCGTGGGTTGGCTTAGAAATACGAAGTTCATTCCATGTCTAAGCATACGAAGTTCATTCCCCGTCTAAGATTTTAAGCCACGGTGCACATGTTGTGCTCAGGCATGTGCTGGTGGCGTATTTGTTTTGCCCGGGCCACCATCGCCGAAGAGCCTAACCGGCGGCATTGGAGGTTCCGGCGATTGGGGGGGCCGGGGGGTGTGTGCACATGATGTGTGAAGTGTGCTGGTACTTAGCCCTTATGTTGGCCCCCTATCCCTCATCAAACCCTGAGAACTCACACCCCCTTAAAGAGCATTTGAGATTTTATAGGTTTGCTGCCAGTAGCCATTAAAGTGTCTAAAATGGGGACACTTTTTTCAAATGGTCACAAGATCTTCAAAGGCCGATCCCCGGCTTGTGCATTGTGCCTCTCCGGTCGGCTGAGCGCCCGCACGCCCATTTCATGGTTTGGCTTAGGCATAGGGAGCTCATTCCATGTCTAAGCCCCAGCCGAACCGAGGGTTGTGGCAGCAGGACATGCCTCTCTGACCGGCTCAGTGCCCGTACGCTCATTTCATGGGTTGACTTAGGCATACAAAGTTTATTCCCAGTCTAAGATCAGATCGGATCGAGGGTTACGGCAGTAGGATCGACAGCACGCAATGGTGGACCGAGCCGATCCTCGGCTTGCACATTCTGCCTCTTCGGTTGGCTGAACGCCCGCACGCTCGTTTAATGGGTTGGCTTAGGCATACGGAGTTCATTCCATGTCTAAGCATATGGAGTTCATTCCTAGTCTAAGATCGAACCAAACCGAAGGTTGCGGCAGCAGGATCGGCAGTATGCAGGGGGGAACGAGCCGATCCCCGACTTGCGTATTCTACCTTTTTGGCCAGTTGAGCGCCCGCACGCTCGTTTCGTTGGTTGGCTTAGGTGTACAGAGTTCATTCCATGTCTAAGCCCTAGCCAGACCAAGGGATGTGGCTGCAGGACCGACAGCACACAGAGGGGGATCGGGTCGATCCCTGGCTTGCGCATTATACCTTTCCGGTCAGCTCAGCGCCCGCATGCTCGTTTCGTGGGTTGACTTAGGTATACGGAGTTCATTCCCAGTCTAAGATCGGACCAGATCAAGGGTTACGGCAGCAGGATCGACAGCATGCAGGAGGGACCGGACCAATCCCTGGCTTACGCATTCTGCCTCTTCGGCCGGCTGAGTGCCCGCACGCTCGTTTCGTGGGTTGGCTTATCCATACGAAGTTCATTCCATGTCTAAGCATACAAAGTTCATTCCCAATCTAAGATCAGATCGGACCGAGGGTTGCGGCAGCAGGACTAGCAGCAGGATCGACAGCACGCAGGGGGGATCGGGTCGATCCCCAGCTTATGCATTCTGCCTTTCCGATCGGCTGAGCACCCGCACGCTCGTTTCATGGTTTGACTTAGGCATACAGAGTTCATCCCCAATCTAAGCATACGGAGTGCATTCCCAGTCTAAGATCAGACCGGATCGAGGGTTGAGATAGCAGGATCGACAGGACGCAGGTGGGACTGGGTCGATCCTCGGCTTACGCATTCTACCTCTCCGACCGGCTGAGCACCCGCATGCCCGTTTCATGGGTTGGCTTAGGCATAGGGGGTTCATTCCATGTCTAAGCCCCAGCCGGACCGAGGTTGTGGCTGCGGGACCGACAGCACGTAGAGGGGGACCGAGCCGATCCTCGACTTAGGCATTATGCCTCTTCGGTCAACTCAGCGCCCGTACGCTCATTTCGTGGGTTGACTTATGCGTACGGAGTTCATTCTCACTCTAAGGTCAGACCGGACCGAAGGATGCGACAGCAGGATTGATAGCACGCAGGGGGGATCGAACCAATCCCCTGCTTGCGCATCTACCTCTCCGATCGGTTGAGCGCCCGTACGCTCATTTCGTGGGTTGGCTTAGGCATACGGAGTTCATTCCCCGTCTAAGATTTTGAGCCACGATGCACATGCTGGGCTCGGGCATGTGCTAGTGGCATATTTTTTTCGCTCGAGGCACCATCGTTGGAGCATCGTTGGAGAGCCTAACCGTCGGTGTTGGGGGTTCCGATGATTGGGGGGCCAGGGGGTGTGTGCACATGATGTGCGAAGGGTGCTGGTATGTGGCCCTTATATTGGCCCCCTATCCCTCATCAAACCTCGAGAACTCACACCCCCTTCAAGAGCATTTGAGATTTTATAGGTTTGTTGCCAGTAGCCATTAAAGTGTCTAAAATGGGGACACTTTTTTCAAATGGTCACAAGATCTTCAAAGACTGATCCTCAGCTTGTGCATTCTACCTCTCTGGCTAGCTAAGCGCCCGCACGCCCGTTTCATGGGTTGGCTTAGGCATAGGGAGCTCATTCCATGTCTAAGCCCCAACCGGACCGAGGGTTGTGGCAGCGGGACCGACAGCACACAGAGGGGGACCGAGTCGATCCCCGGCTTGAGCATTATGGCTCCCCGGTCGGCTTAGTGCCCCTACGCTCATTTTGTGGGTTGACTTAGGCATACGGAGTTCATTCTCAGTCTAAGATCGGATCGGACCGAAGGTTAAGGCAGCAGGATTGACAGAACGCAGGAGGGATCGGATCGATCCCCGGCTTGCACATTTTGCCTCTCCGGCTGGCTAAGCGCCCACACGCTTGTTTCATGGGTTGGCTTAGGCATACGGAGTTCATTCCATGTCTAAGCATACGGAGTTCATTCCCAATCTAAGATCGGACCGAACTGAGGGTTGTGGCAGTAGGACCAACAGCAGGATCGACAGCACATAAGGGGGGACCGGGTCATCCCCGACTTGCGCATTCTACCTCTCTGGCCAGCTAAGCACCCGCACGCTCGATTTGTGGGTTGGCTTAGGCATACAGAGTTCATTCCATGTCTAAGCCCCAGCCGAACCAAGGGTTGTGGTAGTAGGACCGGCATCGGCAGCACGTAGAAGGGGACCGGGCCGATCCCCGGCTTGTGCATTACGCATCTCCGGCCAGCTTCTCCGGCTTACTGAGTGCCCGCACGCTCGTTTCGTGGGTTGACTTAAGCATACGGAGTTCATCGGTAGTCTAGCCATACAGAGTTCATTCCCAGTCTAAGATCGGACTAGACCGAGGGTTACGGTAGCAGGATCGGCAGCACACAGAGGGGACCAGGCCAATCCTCGGCTTGCACATTCTGCCTCTCCGAACGGCTGAAAGCCCGCACATTCGTTTTGTGGGTTGACTTAGGCATACGGAGTTCATTCCATGTCTATGCCGCAGTCGGACTGAGGGTTATGGCAACGGGACCGACAGCATGTAGAGAAGGATCGGGTCAATCCTCGGTTTGTTCATTATGCCTATCTCACCGGTTCAACGCCCACACGCTCGTTTCGTGGGTTGACTTAGGCATACGGAGTTCATTCCTAGTCTAAGATCGGACTGGATCGAGAGTTACGGTAGCAAGATTGACAAAATGTAGGGTGGGATCGGGCCGATCCTCGGCTTACACATTCTGCCTCTTCGACCGGCTGAGCGCCCATACGCTCGTTTCGTGGGTTGGCTTAGGCATACGAAGTTCATTCCATGTCTAAGCATACGAAGTTCATTTACAGTCTAAGATCGGATCAGACCGAGGGTTGCAACAGCAAGACCAGCAGCAGGATCGGTAGCACCCAGGCAGGGACCGGGCCAATCCTCGACTTACGTATTTTGCCTCTCCGACCGGTTGAGCACCCGTACGTTCATTTCATGGGTTGGCTTAGGCATACAGAGTTCATTCCATGTCTAAGCCCCAGCCAGACCGAGGGTTGTGGCAGCAGGATCGACAGTGAGATCGGTAACACGCAGAAGTTGATCGGGCTGATCCCTAGCTTGTGCATTATGCCTCTCTGACCGGCCTCTCCGGTCGGCTGGGCACCCCACGCTTGTTTCATGGGTAGACTTAGGCATACGGAGTTCATCTCCAGTCTAAGCATACGGAGTTCATTCCCAGTCTAAGATCGGATCGGATCGGACCGAGGGTTGTGGCAGCAGGATTGATAGCACGCAGGGGGGATCGAGTCGATCCCAGGCTTGCGCATTCTGCCTCTCCGATCGATTGAGCGCCCGCACGCCCGTTTTGAGGGTTGGCTTAGGCATAGGAAGTTCATTCCATGTCTAAGTCCCAACCGGACAGAGGGTTGTGGCAGCGGGATCGGCAGCACGCAAAGGGGGACCGAACTGATCCCCGGCTTGTGCATTATGCCTCTTCGCCTAGCGCAGCACACGCACGCTTGTTTCATGGGTTGACTTACGCATACAGAGTTCATTCCCAGTCTAAGATCGGACCAAATCAAGGGTTGCTACCACAGGATTGACAGCACGCAGGGGCAGATCAGGTCGATCCCCGGCTTGCGTATTTTGCCTCTCTGGCCTGCTGAGCGCTCGCACGCTCCTTTCGTGGGTTGGCTTAGGCATACGGAGTTCATTCCATGTCTAAGCATACGGAGTTCAATCCAAATCTAAGATTTTGAGCCATGGTGCACATGCTGGGCTCAGGCATGTGCTCGTGCCGCATTTTTTTCGCTCGGGGCACCATCGTCGGAGCATCATCGGAGAGCCTAACCGATGGCATTGAGGGTTCCGACGATTGGGGGGCCGTGGGGTATGCGCACATGATGTGCGATGGGTGCTGGTAGTTGGCCCTTATATTGGCCCCCTATCCCTCATCAAACCTTGAAAACTCACACCCTTTTAAAGAGCATTTGAGATTTTATAGGTTTGCTGCCAGTAGCCATTGAAGTGTCTGAAATGGGGACACTTTTTTCAAACGGTCACAAAATCTTCTCCACTTCGAGTTTTTAGCTGAATTGTTTTGTGCCTTCCAAGAAAAATACCAGGATCACCTCTACCAAATTTGGGGACAATACTCTTTCTAAAAAAATTTTAAAAAATCTTGAATCGTAAAAAGTTTTGAAAATCGTGAAAAATAGAAAATGGGTTGTCTTGCCATGAAACTTCACATGAAGGCTTAGGGGACCATTGTATGAATTTACAAGCCATAAAAATGGCATTGGCATAGCAGAAATATGAAGATGTGCTTGAACCCACCTACCACCCGTTCGATCCCCGGCTTGCGCATCCTGCCTCTCTGGTTGGCTGAGCGTCCGTACGCTCATTTCGTGGGTTGACTTAGGCATACGGAGTTCATCCCCAGTCTAAGAATATGGAGTTCATTCCCAGTCTAAGATTAGGCCGGATCAAGGGTTGCAACAGCAGGATCGATAGCACGCAGGGGGTTTCAGGCCGATCCCCGGCTTACGCATTCTGCCTCTTCGGCCGGCTGAGTGCCCGAACGTCAGTTTCGTGGGTTGGCTTAGGCATAAGGAGTTCATTACATGTCTAAGCCCCAGTCGGACCGAGGGTTTTGGCAACGAACTGGTAGCACGCAAAAGGGGACCGGGCCAATCCCTGGCTTGCGCATTATGCCTCTCCGATCGGCTTAATGCCCGCACGCTCATTTCATGGGTTGACTTAGACATACAGAGTTCATTCCCAATCTAAGATCAGATCGGACCGAGGGTTGCTACAGTAGGATCGACAGCACGCAGAAGGGGACCGAGACGATCCCTGGTTTGCGCATCTGCCTCTTCAGCCTGCTGAGTGCCCACAAGCTTGTCTTGTGGGTTGGCTTAGGCATACCAAGTTCATTCCATGTCTAACCATACCGAGTTCATTCCCAGTCTAAGATCAGATCGGATCGAGGGTTGCGGCAGCAAGACCAGTAATAGGATTGGCAGCACGCAGGGAGGGATCAGTCGATCCCCGGCTTGCGCATTCCACTTCTCTGATCGGTTGAGCGCCCGCATGCTCATTTCGTGGGTTGGCTTAGGCACACGGAGTTCATTCAATGTCTAAGCCCCAGTCGGACAGAGGGTTGTGGCAGTAAGACCGACAGTGGGATCTGCAACACGCAGAGGGGGATCGAGCTGATCCTCGGCTTATGCATTATGCCTCTCCGACCGGCCTCTCCGGCCGGCTGAGTGCCCATACGCTCGTTTCGAGGGTTAACTTAGGCATACGGAGTTCATCCCCAGTCTAAGATCAGACCGGACTGAAGGATGTGCCAGTAGGATCGACAGCACGCCCATTTCATGAGTTTTTAGCAGAATTTTTTTGTTCATGCCAACAAAAATACAAGGATCACCTCTACCAAATTTGGGGACAAAACGCTTTCTAAAAAAATTTTAAAAAATCCCGAACGGCAAAAAGTTTCAAAAATCAAGAAAAATAGAAAACGGGTCATCTTGCCACGAAACTTCACATGAAGGCTGAGGGGACCATTGTATGAATTTACAAGCCATAAAACTGGCATTGGAGGGGGAGAAATATGAAGATGTGCTTGAACCCACCTACCACCCGTTCGATCCCCAGGTTGCGTATTCTGCCTCTCCGGTCGGCTAAGCGCCGCACGCTCGTTTCGTGGGTTGGCTTAGGCATACGGAGTTGATTCCATGTCTAAGCCCTAGCCAGACTGAGGGTTGTGGCAGTAGGACCGACAGCGGGATTGATAGCACGCAGAAGGGATCGGGCTGATCCTCGGCTTATGCATTATGCCTCTCCGACCGGCCTCTCCGGTCGGTTGAATGCGTGCACGTTCATTTCGAGGGTTAACTTAGGTGTACGGAGTTTATCCCCAGTCTAAGATTGAATTAAACTGAGGGATGCGGCAGTAAGATCGACAGCACACAGGGGGGACCGGGCCAATCCCTAGCTTACGCATTCTGCCTCTCTGGTCGATTGAGCGCCCACACGCCCATTTCATGGGTTAGCTTAGGCATAGGGAGTTCACTCCATGCCTAAGCCCTAGCTGGACCGAGGTTGTGGCAGTGGGATCGGCAGCATGTAGAAGGGGATCGGGCCGATCCCCGGCTTGCGCATTTTGCCACTCCGGTCGGCTGAGCGCCCGTATGCTCGTTTAGTGGGTTGGCTTAGGCATACGAAGTTCATTCCATGTCTAAGCATACAGAGTTCATTCCAATCTAAGATTTTGAGCCATGGTGCACATGTTGGGCTCGGGCAGGTGCAGGTGCCGCATTTTTTTCACCTGGGGCAGAATCGTCGGAGCATCGCCAGAGAGCCTAACCGGTGGCATTGGGGGATCCGACGATTGGGGGGGCCGATAGGTGTGCGCACATGATGTGTGATGGGTGCTGGTACTTGGCCCTTATATTGGCCCCCTATCCCTCATCAAACCTCGAGAACTCACACCCCCTTAAAGAGCATTTGAGATTTTATAGGTTTGCTGCCAGTAGCCGTTAAAGTGTCTAAAATGGGGACACTTTTTTCAAATGGTCACAAAATCTTCTCCACTTCGAGTTTTTAGCTGAATTTTTTTGTGCATGTGAAAAAAATATACAAGGATCACCTCTATGAATTTTGGTGGCAAAACTATTTCTAAAAGAATTTTAAAAAATCACGAACCGTAAAAAGTTTCAAAATTTGTGAAAAATAGAAAACGGGTCATCTTGCCACGAAACTTCACATGAAGGCTTAGGCGACCATTGTATGAATTTACAAGCCATGAAAATGGCATTGGCATGGTAGAAATATAAAGATGTGCTTAAACCGACCTACCACCCATTCGATCCCCAGTTTGCGCATCCTACCTCTCTGGTCGACTAAGCGCTCGCACGCTCATTTTGTGGATTGACTTAGGCATACAGAGTTCATCCCTAGTCTAAGCATACGAAGTTCCTTCCCAGTCTAAGATCGGACCGAACCGAGGGTTGCAGTAGCAGGATCGACAGCACGTAGGGGGTATCGGGCCGATCTCCGGCTTACGCATTCCGTCTCTCCGGTCGGCTGAACGCCCGCACGCCCGTTTCGTGGGTTGGCTTAGGCATAGGGAGTTCATTCCATGTGTAAGCCCTAGCTGGACCGAGGGTTGTGGCAGTGAGATCGGCAACACGTAGAGGGGGACCGGGCCGATCCTCGGCTTGCGCATTATGCCTCTCCGGTCAGCTCAGCCCCCGCACGCTCGTTTCGTGGGTTGACTTGGGCATACGAAGTTCATTCCCAGTCTCAGATCGGACCGGACCGAGGGTTGCGACAGCAGGATCGACAAGCACACAGGGGGGACCGTGTCGGTCCCCAACTTACGCATTCTGCCTCTCCGACCGGTTGAGGACCCACACGCTCGTTTCGTGGGTTGGCTTAAGCATACGGAGTTCATTCCATGTCTAAGCATACGAAGTTCATTCCCAGTCTAAGATCAAACCGGACCGAGGGTTACGACAGTAGGAATAGTAGTAGGATCAGTAGCACACAATGAGGGATCGGGCTGATCACCAGCTTCCGCATTATGCCTCTCCGATCGGCCTTCCGGCCGGCTGAGCACCTGCACGCTCATTTCGTGGGTTGACATAGGCATGTGTAGTTCATCCCCAGTCTAAGCATACAGAGTTCATTCCCAATCTAAGATCAGATCGGATCAAGTGTTGCGGCAGCAGGATCAGCAGCACGCAAGAGGGGACTGGGTCGATCCCCGACTTGTGCATTTTGCCTATCCGGCCGATTGAGTGCCCGCACGCCCATTTCATGGGTTGGCTTAGGCATATGGAGTTCATTCCATGTCTAAGCCCCAGTCGGACCAAGGGTTGTGGCAGCGGGACCGGTAGCACACAGAGGGGGACCAGGTAGATCCTCGACTTGCATATTATGCCTCTCCGACCGGCTCAACACCCGAACGCCCATTTCGTGGGTTGACTTAGGCATACGAAGTTCATTCCTAGTCTAAGATCAGACCGAACTGAGGGTTCCTGCACCAGGATTGACAGCACGAAGGGGGGGATCGGGCTGATCCCCGGCTTGCTCATTTTGCCTCTCTGGCCGGCTGAGCGCCCGTACGCTCGTTTCATGGGTTGGCTTAGGCATATGGAGTACATTCCATATCTAAGCATACGAAGTTCATTCCCAGTCTAAGATCAGACTGGACTGAGGGTTGCGGTAGTAGGACCAACAGCAGGATCGGTAGCACGCAGGGGGGATCGGGCCGATCCCCGACTTACGCATTCTGCCTCTCCGGCCGGTTGAGCGCCCGCACGCTCGTTTCGTGGGTTGACTTAGGCATACGGAGTTTATCCCCAGTCTAAGAATACGGAGTGCATTCCTAGTCTAAGATCGAACCGGACTGAAGGTTACAGCAGCAGGATTAGTAGCATGCAATGGGGATTGGGTTGATCCCCAACTTACGTATTCTATCTCTCTGACCGGTTGAGCACCCGCACACCCGTTTCGTGGGTTGGCTTAGGCATACGGAGTTCATCCCCAGTCTAAGCATACGGAGTTCATTCCCAATCTAAGATCAGACCAGACTGAGGGTTGCGGTAGCAGGATCGACAGCACGCAGGGGGGACTGGGCCGATTCCCAGCTTACGCATTCTACCTCTTCGGTCGACTGATCGCCCGCACGCCAATTTTGTTGGTTGGCTTAGGCATAGGGAGTTCATTCCATGTCTAAGCCCAAGTCGGATCGAAGGTTGTGGCAGCGGAACCGGCAGCACGTAAAGGGGGACCAGACCGATCCCAAGCTTGCGCATTATGCCTCTCCGACCGGCTCAGCACCCGATCGCTTGTTTCGTGGGTTGACTTAGGCATACGGAGTTCATTCCTAATGTAAGATCAGACCGGACCAAGGGTTACGGTAGCAGGATCGTTAGCACGTAGGGGGGATCGGGCCGGTCCCCGGCTTGTGTATTCTACCACTCCGGCCAGTTGAGGGCTCGCATGCTCATTGTGTGGGTTGGCCTAGGCATACGGAGTTCATTCCATTTCTAAGCATACAGAGTTCATTCCCAGTCTAAGATCAGACCAGACCGAGGGTTGCGACAGCAAGACCAGTAACAGGATCGGCAGAACACAGGGGGGACCAGGTTGATCCCCGACTTGCGCACGCTCATTTCGTGGGTTGACGTAGGCATACGGAGTTCTTCCCCAGTCTAAGCATACGGAGTTCATTCCAGTCTAAGATCGAACCAGACCAAGCATTGCGGTAGTAGGATCGGCAGCACATCGGGGGGACTCGACCGATCCTCGGCTTGCACATTCTGCCTCTCCAGCCTGCTGAGCACCCGCACGCCCGTTTCATGGGTTGGCTTAGGCATAGGGAGTTCATTCCATGTCTAAGCTCCAACCGAACCGAGGGTTGTGGCAA
Source organism: Durio zibethinus (assembly GCF_047325235.1). Taxonomy (NCBI): domain Eukaryota; kingdom Viridiplantae; phylum Streptophyta; class Magnoliopsida; order Malvales; family Malvaceae; genus Durio; species Durio zibethinus. Next base: position 22,094,967 of record NC_143165.1, read on the forward strand.
CAAGATCGGCAGCAAGTAGAAGGGGATCGAGCCGATCCCTGGCTTGCGCATTCTGCCTCTCTGGCCGGCTGACCACCCGTACGTTCGTTCCATGGTTTGGCTTAGGCATACGGATTTCATTCCACGTCTAAGCATACGAAGTTCATTTCGAGTCTAAGAGTTTGAGCCACGGTACACATGCTGGGCTTGGGCATGTGCTGGTGCTGTATTTTTTTGCCTGGGGCACCATCGTCGAACCATCGTCGGAGCATCATCGGAGAGCCTAATCGGTGGCATTGGGGGTTCTAGTGATTGGGGGGCCGGGGGTGTGCGCACATGATGTGTGATGGGTGCTGGTACTTGGCTCTTATATTAGCCCCCTATCCCTCATCAAACCTTGAGAACTCACACCCCCCTAAAGTGCATTTGAGATTTTATAGGTTTGCTGCCAGTAGCCATTAAAGTGTCTAAAATGGGGACACTTTTTTCAAACGGTCACAAAATCTTCTCCACTTTGAGTTTTTAGCTAAATTTTTTTGTGCATGGCAACAAAAATACAAGGATCACCTCTAATAAATTTGGGGACAAAACTCTTTCGAAAAAAATTTTAAAAAATCTTGAACCGTAAAAAGTTTCAAAAATCATGAAAAATAAAAAACGGGTCGTCTTGCCACGAAACTTCACATGAAGGTGTAGGGGACCATTTTATGAATTCACAAGCCATAAAAATGGCATTGGCACGGCAAAAATATGAAGATGTACTTGAGCCCACCTACCAGCCGTTCGATCCCTGGCCTACGCATCCTGCCTCCCTGGTGGGTTGAGCGTCCACACGCTCATTTCATGGGTTGACTTACGCATACAGAGTTCATCCCTAGTCTAAGCATGCGAAGTTCATTCCCAGTCTAAGATCGAACTGATCCTCGGCTTGGGCATTCTGCCTCTCCGATCATCTGAGCACCCACATACCCGTTTCGTGGGTTGGCTTAGGCATAGGGAGTTCATTCCATGTCTAAGCCCCAACCGGACCGAGGGTTGTGGTAATGGGACCGACAGCATGCAGAAAGGGATCAGGCTGATCCCCAGCTTGCGCAATATGCCTTTTCGGCTAGTTCAGTGCCCGTACACTCATTTCATGGGTTGACTTAGGCATACAGAGTTCATTCCTAGTCTAAGATCAGATCGGATCAAGGGTTGTGGCAGCAGGACCAGCAGCAAGATCGACAGCACATAGGGGGGATCGGGTCGATCCTCGGCTTGCACATTCTGCCTCTCCGACCGACTGAGCGCCCGCACGCTCATTTCGTGGGTTGGCTTAGGCATACGGAGTTCATTTCATGTCTAAGCCCTAGTCAGACAGAGGGTTGTGACAACAGGATCGGAAGCAAGATTGGCAGCACACAGAGGGGGATCGAGCTGATCCACGGCTTGCGCATTCTGCCTCTCTGGCCGACTGAGCACCCGCACGCTTGTTTCGTGGGTTGGCTTAGGCATACAGAGTTCATTCCATGTCTAAGCCCCAGCAGGACCGGCAGCAGGACCGGCAGCGGGATCAGCAGCACACAAAGGAGGACAGGGCTGATCCCCGACAAGCGCATTATGCCTCTCCGACCGACTGAGCGCCCGTACGCTCGTTTCGTGGGTTGACTTAGGCGTACGGAGTTCATACCCAGTCTAAGCATACGGAGTTCATTCTCAGTCTAAGATCAGACCGAACCAAGGGTTGTCGCAGTAGGATCAACAGCACACAGGAGGGATCGGACCGATCCTCGACTTACGCATTCTGCCTTTCCGATCGACTGAGCGCCCGCACGCCCGTCTCGTGGGTTGGCTTAAGCATAGGGAGTTCATTCCATGTCTAAGCCCTAGCCAAACCAAGGGTTGTGGTAGCGGGACTGGCAGCATGCAGAGGGGGATCGCGCCGATCCTCGGCTTTCGCATTATGCCTCTCCGACCAGCTTAACGCCTGAATGCTTGTTTTGTGTATTGACTTAGGCATACGAAGTTCATTCCCAGTCTAAGATGGGACCGGACTGAAGTTTGCGATAGTAGGATCTACAGCATGTAAGAGGGACCCGGCTGATCCCCGACTTACGCATTCTGCCTCTTCGATCGGCTAAGCGCCTGTACGCTCGTTTCGTGGGTTGACTTACGCATACAGAATTTATTCCGTGTCTAAGCGTACGGAGTTCATTCCCATCTAAGATCAGACCGGATCGAGGGTTACGACAGCAAGACCAGTAGCAAGACCAGCAGCAAGATCGATCGCACGTATGGGGGATCAGGTTGATCCTCAGCTTGTGCATTCTGCCTCTCCGGTCGACCTTTTCGATCAGTTGAGCGTCCGTACGCTCGTTTCATGGGTTGACTTAGGCATATGGAGTTCATCTCCAATCTAAGCATACGGAGTTCATTCCAAGTCTAAGATCGAACCGAACCGAGGGTTGCAGCAGCAGGATCGACAGCACGCAAGTGGGATCGAGCTGATCCTCGGCTTGTGCATTTCGCCTCTCCGATCGGTTGAACGCCCGCACGCCCGTTTCGTGGGTTGGCTTAGGCATAGGGAGTTCATTCCATGTCTAAGCCCCAGCCAGACCAAGGGTTGTGGCAGCGGGTCGGTAGCACGCAGGGGGGATCGAGCTGATCCTCGGCTTGTGCATTCTACCTCTCTGGCCGGTTGAGTGCCGCACGCTCATTTCATGGGTTGGCTTAGGCATACGGAGTTCATTTCATGTCTAAGCCTTAGTCGGACCGAAGGTTCTGGCAGCAGGACTGATAGCGGGATCGACAGCACGCAGAGGGGGACCGAGCTTATCCTCAGCTTGCACATTATGCCTCTCCGCATGCTCGTTTCATGGGTTGACTTAGGCATACGGAGTTCATCCCCAGTCTAAGCATACGGAGTTCATTCCTAGTCTAAGATCGGACCAGACCGAGGGTTGCGGCAGCAGGATCGATAGCACGCATGGGGGATCAGGCCGGTCCCCGGCTTGCACATTCTGCCTCTCCGGTCGGCTGAGCGCCCGCACACCCGTTTCGTGGGTTGGCTTAGGCATACGGAGTTCATTCCATGTCTAAGCCCCAACTGGATAGAGGGTTGTGGCAGCGGGATCGACAGCACGCAGAGGGTGACTGGGCCTATCCCCGACTTACGCATTATCCCTCTCCGACCGGCTCAACGCCCGAATGCTCATTTCATGGGTTGACTTAGGCATACGGAGTTCATTCCCAGTCTCAGATCGGACCGGACCGAGGGTTACGGTAGCAGGATCAACAGCACGTAGGAGGGGATCAGGCCGATCCCTGACTTACGCATTCTGCCTCTCCGACCGACTGAGCGCCCGCATGCTCGTTTCGTGGGTTGGCTTAGGCATACGGAGTTGATTCCATGTCTAAGTATACAGAGTTCATTCCCAGTCTAAGATCGGACCGGGCCGAGGGTTACGGCAGCAGAATTGGTAGCACGCAAGGGGGGATCGGGTCGATTAACGGCTTGAGCATTCTACCTCTCTGGTCGGCCTCTCCGACCGGCTGAGCGCCCGCACGCTTGTTTCGTGGGTTGACTTAGGCATACGAAGTTCATCCCCAGTCTAAGCATACGGAGTTCATTCCTAGTCTAAGATCGAACTGGACCGAGGGTTACGGTAGCAGGATCGACAGCACGCAGGGGGGATCGGGCCGATCCCCGACTTGCACATTATCCTTTTCGGTCAGCTCAGCTCCTGCACGCTCGTTTCATGGGTTGACTTATGCATATGAAGTTCATCCCCAGTCTAAGCATCTGAAGTTTATTCCCAGTCTATGATCGGATCGGACCGAAGGTTACGGCAGTAGGATCGACAGCACGCAAGGGGGACCGGGCCGATCCCCGACTTGCGCATTCTGCCTCTCCGGCCAGCTAAGCACCCGCACGCCCATTTCATGGGTTGGCTTAGGCATAGGGAGTTCATTCCATGTCTAAGCCCCAGTCAGATCGAGGGTTGCGGCAGCGGGACCGGCAGCACGCAGAGGGGGACCGGGCTGATCCTCGGCTCAGCACCCGCACGTTCGTTTCGTGGGTTTACTTATGCATACAGAATTCATTCACAGTCTAAGATCAGACCGGACCGAGGGTTGCGGTAGCAGGATCGACAGCACGCTGGGGGGTACCGGGCCCCCGGCTTGCGCATTCTGCCTCTCCGGCCGACTGTGCGCCCGCACGCTAGTTTCATGGGTTGGCTTAGGCATATGAAGCTCATTCCATGTCTAAGTATACGGAGTTCATTCCCAGTCTAAGATCAGACTGGGCCGAGGGTTGTGGCAGTAGGACCAGCACAGGATCGATAGCACGCCAGGGGGATCGAGCCAATCCGTGGCTTGAGCATTCTACCTCTCCAACCGGTTGAGCGCCCGTACGCTCGTTTCGTGGGTTGGCTTAGGCATGCAGAGTTCATTCCATATCTAAGCCCCAGTCGGACCGAGGGTTGTGGCAGCAGGATCGACAGCGAGATCAGCAGCACAACGGGTCGATCCTCGGCTTGCGTATTATGCCTCTCTGGCTGGCTCAGCCCCCGTACGCTCTTTTCGTGGGTTGACTTATGCATATGGAGTTCATTCCCAGTCTAAGATCAGATCGTGCCGAAGGTTGCGATTGCAGGATCGACAGCACGCAGGGGGGATCGAGCCGGTCCAACTTGCACATTCTGCCTCTCCTGCTGGCTGAGCGCCCGCACGTTCGTTTTGTGGGTTGGCTTAGGCATACGGAGTTCATTCCATGCCTAAGATCGGATCGGACCGAGGGTTATGGTAGTAGGACCAGCAGCAGGATCGACAGCACGCAGAGGGGACCAGGCTAATCCTCGGCTTGCACATTTTGCCTCTCCGATCGGTTGAGTGCCCGCACACTCGTTTCGTGGGTTGGCTTAGTCCCCGACTTGCGCATTATGCCTCTCCGGTCGGCTGAGCACTCGCACACTCCTTTCGTTGGTTGACTTTGGCATATGGAGTTCATCCCCAGTCTAAGCATACGGAGTTCAATCCCAGTCTAAGATAAGATCGAACCGAAGCTTATGGTAGCAGGATCGGTAGCACGCAGGTGGGACCGGGTCGATACCCTGCTTAGGCATTCTGCCTCTCCGGTCGACTGAGTGCCTGTACGCCCGTTTAGTGGGTTGGCTTAGGCATAGGGAGTTCATTCCATGTCTAAGCCCTAGCCGGATTGAGGGTTGTGGCAGCGGGACCGATAGCACGCAGAGAGGTATCGGGTCGATCCCTGGCGTGCACATTATGCTTCTTCAACCAGCTTAGCACCTGCACGCTCGTTTCATGGGTTAACTTATGCATACGAAGTTCATTCCCAAACTAAGATCTGACCAGATCGAGGGTTGAGGCAGCAGGATCGATCGCATGCAGGGGGGACCAGGCCGATTCCCGACTTGTGCATTCTGCCTCTCTGGCTGGCTGAGCGCCCGCACACTCGTTTCATGGGTTGGCTTAGGCATACGGAGTTCATTCCCAGTCTAGGATTTTGAGCCACGGTGCACATGTTGGGCTCAGGCATGTGCTGGTGCTGCATTTTTTTCCCCCGGGGCACCATTGCCAGAGCATCGTCGGAGCATCACCGGAGAGCCTAACCGACGGCATTGGGGGTTCCGGTGACTGGGGGTTCCGGTGACTGGGGGTGTGCGCACATGATGTGTGATGGGTGCTGGTACTTGGGCCTTATATTGGCCCCCTATCCCTCATCAAACCTCAAGAACTCACACCCCCTTAAAGAGCATTTGAGATTTTATAGGTTTGCTGCCAATAGCCATTAAAGTGTCTAAAATGGGGACACTTTTTTCAAACGGTCACAAAATCTTCTCCACTTCGAGTTTTTAGCTGAATTTTTTTGTGCATGCCAAAAAAAATACAAGGATCACCTCTACCAAATTTGGGGACAAAACTCTTTCTAAAAAAATTTTAAAAAATCCCGAACAGCAAAAAGTTTCAAAAATCATGAAAAATAGAAAACAGGTCATCTTGCCACGAAACTTCACATGAAGGCTTAGGGGACCATTGTATGAATTTACAAGCCATAAAAATGGCATTGGCATGGTAGAAATATGAAGATGTGATTGAACCCACCTACCACATGTTCGATCCCCGGCTTGCACATCCTGCCTTCCTGGTCAGCTGAGCGCCCGTACACTCGTTTCGTGGGTTGACTTAGGCATACGAAGTTCATCCCCAGTCTAAGCATACGGAGTTCATTCCCAGTCTAAGATCGGATCAGATCGAGGGTTGCGGCAGCAGGATCGGTAGCACGCAGGGGGGACCGAGTCGATCCTCGGCTTGCGCATTCTGCCTCTCCGGCCAGCTGAGCACCCGCACACACGTTTCGTGGGTTGGCTTGGGCATAGGGAGTTCATTCCTTGTCTAATTCCCACCCGGATCGAGGGTTGTAGCAGCGGGACCGACAGCATACAGAGGGGAACCGAGCCGATCGCTGGCTTGCGCATTATGCCTCTCTGTCTGGCTCAGCGCTCGCACACTCGTTTCGTGGGTTGACTTAGGCATATGGAGTTCATTCCCAGTCTAAGATCAGACCGAACCGAGGGTTGTGACAGCAGGATCAACAGCACGTAGGGGGGATCGAGTCGATCCCTGGCTTGCGCATTCTACCTCTCTGGTTGGCTGAGCGCCCATACGCTCGTTTCATGGGTTGACTTACGCATATGGAGTTCATACCCTGTCTAAGCATACAGAGTTCATTCTTAGTCTAAGATCGGATCGGATCGAGGGTTGTGACAGTAGGATCGGCAGCACGTAGGGGGGATCGGGCCGATCCCCAGCTTGCACATTCTGCCTCTCCGATCGACTGAGCGCCCGCATGCTCGTTTCATGGTTTAGCTTAGGCATACAGTGTTCATTCCATGTCTAAGCATACAGAGTTCATTCGCAGTCTAAGATCAGATTGGACCGAGGGTTACGACAGTAGGACCAGCAGTGGGATCGGTAACACGCAGAGGGGGACCTGGTCGATCCCCGACTTGCGCATTATGCCTCTCCGTTTGGCCTCTCCGTTTGGCCTCTCCGATCGGTTGAGTGCCTGCACGCTCGTTTCATAGGTTGACTTAGGCATACAGACATCCCCAATCTAAGCATATGGAGTTCATTCCTAGTCTAAGATCGGATCCAACCATGGGTTGCGACAGCAGGATCGACAGCACGCAGGGGGGCCGAGCCGATCCCTGGCTTGCGCATTCTACCTCTCCAGCTGGCTGAGCCCACGCACACCTGTTTCGTGGGTTGGCTTAGGCATAGTGATTCAGTCCATGTTTAAGCCCCAGCCAGACCGAGGGTTGTGGCAGCAAGATCGACAGCACGCAAAAGAGGACCGGGTCGATCCCCACCTTGCGCATTATGCCTCTTCGGTCGGCTCAGCGCCCGCACGCTCGTTTCATGGGTTGACTTATGCATACAGAGTTTATTCCCAGTGTAAGATCAGATCGGATCGAGGGTTGCTGCATCTGGATTGACAGCATGTAGGGAAGGACCGGGCCGATCTCCGACTTGGGCATTCTGCCTCTCCGGCCAGCTGAGCGCCCGCACGCTCGTTCTGTGGGTTGGCTTAGGCATACGGAGTTCATTCCATGTCTAAGCATACAGAGTTCATTCCCAGCCTAAGATTTTGAGCCACGGTGCACATGCTGGGCTTGGGCATGTGCTGGTGCCGTATTTTTTTCGCTCGGGGCACAATCGTCGGAGCATCGTCGGAAAGCCTAACCGACGGTATTGGGGGTTCCGACGATTGGGGGGTCAGGGGGTGTGCACACATGATGTGTGATGGTTGCTGGTACTTGGCCCTTATATTGGCCCCCTATCCCTCATCAAACCTTGAAAACTCACACCCCCTTAAAGAGCATTTGAGATTTTATAGGTTTGCTGCCAGTAGCAATTAAAGTGTCTGAAATGGGGACACTTTTTTCAAACGGTCACAAAATCTTCTCCACTTTGAGTTTTTAGCTGAATGTTTTTATGCATGCCAACAAAAATACAAGGATCACCTCTACCAAATTTTGGGACAAAACTCTTTCTAAAAAAATTTTAAAAAATCCCAAACCGTAAAAAGTTTCGAAAATCGTGAAAAATAGAAAACGGGTCGTCTTGCCACGAAACTTCACATGAAGGCTTAGGGGACCATTGTATGAATTTGCACGCCATAAAAATGGCATTGGCATGGCAGAAATATGAAGATGAGCTTGAACCCACCTATCACCCGTTCGATCCCTGGCTTGCACATCCTGCCTCTCTGGTTGGCTGAACGCCCGCATGCTCATTTCGTGGGTTGACTTAGGCAAACAGAGTTCATCCCCAGTCTAAGCATACGAAGTTCATTACCAGTCTAAGATCAGACTAGACCAAGGGTTACGGCAACAAGATCGATAGCACGCAGGGGGGACCGGGCCGATCCCTGACTTTCGCATTCTGCCTTTTCGATCGGCTGAGCGCCCACACGCTCGTTTCATGGGTTGGCTTAGGCATAGGGAGTTCATTCCATGTCCAAGCCCCAGCTGGACCGAGGGTTGTGGTAGTGGGATCGTAGCACGAAGAGGGGGACCGGGCTGATCCTCGACTTGCGCATTATGCCTCTCCGGTCGGTTCAGTGCTCACACGCTCGTTTCATGGGTTAACTTAGGCATACAGAGTTCATTCCCTATCTAAGATTGGATCAGATCAAGAGTTGCAACAACAGGATCAACAGCACACAGGGGGGACAGGGCCGATCCTCGGCTTGTGCATTCTGCCTCTCCGGTCAGTTGAACGCCCGCATGCTCGTTCCGTTGGTTAGCTTAGGCATACGGAGTTCATTCCATGTCTAAGCATACGGAGTTCGTTATCAGTCTAAGATTTTGAGCCACGGTGCACATGCTGGGCTCGGGCATGTGCTGGTGCAGCATTTTTTTCACCCGGGGCACCATCACCGGAGCATCACTAGACAGCCTAAACGGTGGCATTGGGGGTTCCGATGATTGGGGGGCCGGGAGGTGTGCGCACATTGGTGCTGGTACTTGGCCCTTATATTGGACCCCTATCCCTCATCAAACCTCGAGAACTCACACCCCTTAAAGAGCATTTGAGATTTTACAGGTTTGCTGCCAGTAGCCATTAAAGTGTCTGAAATGAGAACACTTTTTTCAAACGGTCACAAAATCTTCTCCACTTCGAGTTTTAAGCTGAATTTTTTTGTGCGTGCCAAAAAAAATACAAGGATCACCTCTACAAAATTTGGGGACAAAACTCTTTCTAAAAAAATTTTCAAAAATCCCAAACCGTAAAAAGTTTCAAAAATTGTGAAAAATAAAAAACGGCTCGTCTTGCCATGAAACTTGACATGAAGGCTTCGAGGACCATTGTATGAATTTACAAGCCATAAAAATGGCATTGGCATGGCAGAAATATGAAGATGTGCTTGAACCCACCTACCACCTGTTCGATCCCCAGCTTACGCATCCTGCCTCTCTGGTCGGCTGAGCGCCCGCATGCTCGTTTCATGGGTCGACTGAGGCATACAGAGTTCATCCACAGTCTAAGCATATGAAGTTCATTCCTAGTCTAAGGTCGGACCGGACCGAGGGTTGCAGCTACAGGATCGACAGCACGCAGGGAGGATCGGGTTGATCCCCGACTTGTGCATTCTGCCTCTCCAACCGGCTGAACACCCGAACGCCTGTTTCATGGGTTGGATTAGGCATAGGGAGTTCATTCCATGTCTAAGCCCCAGCCGGATCGAGGGTTGTGGCAGCGGGACAGGCAGCACATAGAGGGGGTCCGGGCTGATCCCCAGCTTGTGCATTATGCCTCTCCGATCGGTTCAGCGCCCACATGGTCATTTCGTGGGTTGACTTAGGCATACGAAGTTCTTTCCTAGTCTAAGATTAGACTAGACCGAGGGTTGCAGTAGCAGGATTGATAGCACATAGGGGGGATCGGGCCGATCTCCGGCTTGCGCATTCTGCCTCTTCGGCCTACTAAGCACCCGCACGCTCGTTTCATGGGTTGGCTTAGAAATATGGAGTTCACTCCACGTCTAAGCATACAGAGTTCATTCCTAGTCTAAGATCGAACCAGACTGAGGGTTGCGGTAGCAGGACCAGCAACAGAATCGACAGCAAGCAGGGGGGACCGAGCCGATCCTCGACTTACACATTCTATCTCTCCGGCCGACTGAGCGCCCGCACGCTCGTTTCGTGGGTTGGCTTAGGCATACGTAGTTCATTCCATGTCTAAGCCCCAACTGGACTGAGGGTTATGGCAGCAGGGCCGGTAACGGGATAGGCAGCACGCAGGGGGACCGGGCCGATCCCCAGCTTGCGCATTCTGCCTCTCTGGCCGGCTAAACGTCGGCAAGCTTGTTTTGTGGGTTGGCTTAGGCATAGGGAGTTCATTCCATGTCTAAGCCCCAGCCAGACCGAGGGTTGTGGCAGCGGGACCGACAGCACGTAGAGGGGGACCGGGCTGATCCTCGGCTTGCGCATTATGCCTCTTCGGTAGGCTCAACACCCGCACACTTGTTTCGTGGGTTGACTAATGCATACGGAGTTCATTCCCAGTCTAAGATCGGACCAGACCAAGGGTTGCAGCAGCAGGATTGATAGCACGTAGGGGGGAATAGGCCGATCCCTGGCTTGTGCATTCTGCCTCTCCGGCCGACTGAGCGCCCGCACGCTTATTCCATGGGTTGGCTTAGGCATACGGAGTTCATTTCATGTCTAAGCATACGGAGTTCATTCCTAGTCTAAGATTTTGAGCCACGGTGCACATGCTGGGCTTGGGCATGTGCTGGTACCACATTTTTTTCACCCAGGGAACCATCATCGGAGCATCGTCGGAGCATCGCCGGAGAGCCTAACCGACGAATTTGGGGTTCCGACGATTGGGGCGGCTAGGGGAGTGTGTGCACATGATGTGCGATGGGTGGTGGTTCTTGGCCCTTATATTGGCCCCCTATCCCTCATCAAACCTCAAGAACTCACACCCCTTAAAGAGCATTTGAGATTTTATAGGTTTGCTGCCAGTAGCCACTAAAGTGTCTGAAATGGGGACTTTTTTTTCAAACGGTCACAAAATCTTCTCCACTTCGAGTTTTTAGCTGAATTGTTTTATGCATGCCAACAAAAATACAAGGATAACCTCTACCAAATTTGGGGACAAAACTCTTTCTAAAAAAATTTTAAAAAATCTCAAACCGCAAAAAGTTTCAAAAATCGTCAAAAATAGAAAACGGGTCGTCTTGCCACGAAACTTAACATGAAGGCTTAGGGGACCATTGTATGAATTTACAAGCCATAAAAATGGCATTGGCATGGCAGAAATATGAAGATGTGATTGAACCCACCTACCACATGTTCGATCCCCGGCTTGTACATCCTGCCTCTTTGGTCAGCTGAGCGCCCGTACACTCGTTTCGTGGGTTGACTTAGGCATACGAAGTTCATCCCTAGTCTAGGCATACAGAGTTCATTCCCAGTCTAAGATTGGACCGACCAGAGGGATGCGGCAGCAGGATCGCAGCACGCAGGGGGGATCGAGCCGATCCTCGGCTTGCGCGTTCTGCCTCTCCGGCCAGCTGAGCGCCCGCACACACGTTTCGTGGGTTGGCTTGGGCATAGGGAGTTCATTCTACGTCTAAGCATACGGAGTTCATTCTACGTCTAAGCATACGAAGTTCATTCCCAGTCTAAGATTTTGAGCCATGATACACATGTTGGGCTCGGGTATGTGCTGGTGCCGCATTTTTTTCGCCTAAGGCACCATGGTCGGAGCATCACCGGAGAGCCTAACCGACAGCATTGGGGGTTTCAGCGATTGGGGGGCAGGGAGTGTGCGCACATGATGTACGATGGGTGCTGGTACTTGGCCCTTATATTGGCCCCCTATCCCTCATAAAACCTTGAGAACTCATACCCCCTTAAAGAGCATTTGAGATTTTTTAGGTTTGCTGCCAGTAGCCATTAAAGTGTTTGAAATGGGGACACTTTTTTCAAACGGTCACAAAATCTTCTCCACTTCGAGTTTTTAGCTGAATTTTTTTGTGCATGCCAAAAAAAATACAAGGATTACCTCTACCAAATTTAGGGACAAAACTCTTTCTAAAAAAATTTTAAAAAATCCCGAACCGTAAAAAAGTTTTGAAAATCATGAAAAATAGAAAACAGTCGTCTTGCCACGAAACTTCACATGAAGGCTTAGGGGACCATTGTATGAATTTACATGTCATAAAAATGGCATTGGCATGGCAGAAATATGAAGATGTGCTTGAACCCACCTACCACCCGTTCGATCCCCGACTTGCGTATCCTGCCTCTCTGGTCGACTGAGTGCCCGCACGCTCATTTCGTGGGTTGACTTAGGCATACGGAGTTCATCCCTAGTCTAAGCATACGAAGTTCATTCCCAGTCTAAGATCGGATAGGACTGAGGGTTTCAACAGCAGGATCGGTAGCACGCAGGGGGGATCGGGCCGATCCCTGGCTTGTGCATTCTACCTCTCCAACCGACTGAGCGCCTGCACGGTACTACCTGATCTGGTCCTCGAACTACCATAAGTCATCTGTTGGTTCCCAGCTTGCCTCACTGTCTGGAAGTCTCTTCCAGTGCACCAAGTACTCTTGTCTTGGCTGATAGTTCTTTCGTCTCACCTCTCGGTTAGCTATGATGCTGTGGACCTCCTTCTCATATGAGGCCTTTGCTTCCAATGGCGCACGCTTTGACTCTGTCCATCCTGGATCTCCCTCATCCTCATGGAATGGCTTGAGCATGCTCACATGGAACACCGGGTGTACCGTCAGCTTGGGTGGCATATCCAGCTTGTAGGCAACCTTGCCTACCCTCTTGACTACTCAGAAAGGTCCCTCATACCTCCGAACTAGGCCTTTGTGCAGCCCCCTATGGCGCACAATGGGATGCAGCTTCACCAATACCAAGTCTCCAACCTGGAACTGCACGTCCCGCCTATTCTGGTCTGCCCACTTCTTCGACCTCTTAGTCACCTTGTGTAGACAAACTCTGGCCAAGTCAGTTTGCTCCTGCCATGCCTTGGCAAACTTGTATGCTGCTGGATTTGACCTTATATAACCTGCAGCAATCAAATCGGGTGTTAGTGGTTGTTGCCTTGTCACAACCTCAAATGGGCTCTGGTTCGTTGCCTCGCTCCTTTGCAAGTTGTAGGAAAACTATGCAATATCTAGTAGCTTTGGCCAGTCCCTTTGTGTGGCACTCACATAGTGCTTGAGGTAGACCTTTAATAGTCTATTCACTCATTCTGTCTGCCTATCAGTCTGTGGATGCATGCTGGGGGAAAAGTTAAAGTCTGACCTTAACAGCTTGAACAACTCAGTCCAGAACCTGCCCGTGAAACGCCCGTCCCGATCACTAACAATGGTCATTGGCACTCCCTATTACTTAACCATGTTCTTCTGGAACAATCGAGCTACCTCCTCGGCTGGGCACTCCTTGGTTGCTGGAATGAAGATTCCATACTTGAAAAACCTGTCCACCACTACCATGATGCTTCCAAACCCTTCTGCTTTGGGTAGACCGACTATAAAGTCCAGAGAAACACTCTTCCATGGTCGCTCTGGCACTGGCAATGGCTCCAAGAGACCACCTGGTTTCTTGAGCTCCACCTTGTCCTATTGGCACACAAGACAAGTCTTCACATAGGCCTTCACATCGTCCCTCATGTACGGTCAGAAGTACCGGTCCTCGATCAACACCAAGTTACGGCTCACTTCGGGGTGTCCAACCCACCTTGAATCATGGCATTCTTACAAAACTTCCTTATGGAGCTTCCCGTGCTATGGCACAAATAGTCTACTTCCCCTGGTGTACAGCAAGCCATCCTGCAACCAAAATCGCCTAGTCTTACCTTGCTGGGCGTACTCCATCAAAGCCTTGGCTGTAGGATCATGGACAATTCCCTCCTTGATGTGCGGCACCAGTGACCCCTCTGGTTGGCTAATGGCAACAAGGTTAGCCTTCCTGCTCAGGGCATCTGCCACCAGGTTCACCAGCCCCAGCTTGTACTCCATCTGGAAATCAAATTCCGTAAAAAAATCTTGCCATCTCACCTGCTTGAGGGACAGCTTCTTCTGCATCTGGAAGTAGCTGGTCGCCACATTGTCCGTCCTAACCAAGAACCTCGACCCCAATAGGTAATGACGCCAAGTGCGCAAGCAGTGCACCGCTGCAGTCATCTCCTTCTCTTGGACCATGTACTTGTGCTCAGTCTCATTCAGCTTTATGCTCTCGAACACGACTGGACGTCTCTCCTGTATCAACACACCCCCTATGGCAAAGTCTGATGCATCTGTATGTACCTCATACGACTTGGCATGGTCTGGCAAGGCCAAGACTGGCTCCTTGATCACAGCCTGCTTCAACCTATCAAAGGCTTCATGGCACCCTGCGCTCCACTCCCATGCTTTCCCTTTCTTGAGCAAGTCAGTCAATGGCGTGGCTATTACTGAATGACCTTTGATGAAGTGCCTGTAGTAGTTGACCAGCCCAAGGAACGATCTCAACTCAGTGACCTTGGCTGGCGGTTGCCACTCCAAGATAGCGTGTATCTTGCCTTCATCCATGCGTATCCTGTCATCTCCCACTATACGGCCAAGGAACGGGATCTCCTGCTGGGCGAATAAGCACTTCTCCCTCTTGACAAATAGCTTGTGCACCCGCAACACCTCAAGCACCTATCTCAAGTGGTCTACATGCTCTCCCAAAGTCTAGCTATAGATCACAATGTCATCCAAATAAACCATAATAAGCCGATCAAGGAATGACTAAAGTACCTTGTTCATAAGGGTGCAGAATGTTGCTAGGGCATTCATGAGCCTGAAAGGCATCACCGAGAACTCATACGAACCATGCCGAGTGACACATGCTGTCTTTGGCTCATCTCCCTTTGCGATCCTGACTTGATAGCAGCCTGACCTCAAATCTAGCTTGGTGAACCACCTTGCGCTCCCAAGTTGATCGAACAAGTCTGCAATGAGTGGGATGGGGTACTTGTTCTTGATGGTCAGCTTGTTCAAAGCTCGGTAGTCTATGCATAGCCGAAACAACCCATCATGCTTGTATTGAAATAGAACCGATGCACCATAGGGTGCCTTCGATGGCCTGATGAAGCCAACATCAACTAACTCTTTAACTACTTCCTCAACTCCTCTAACTCTGGTGGAGACATTCGGTAAGGGGCTCTAGCTGGTGGCATGGCCTCGGACACCAGCTCGATCTTATGGTCCACTTCTCTCTTAGGTGGTAGCTTACTAGGTAACTTTGTGAGCATCACATCACTAAAGGTCTTCAGCACCTTTAGCACCTCCAAGGGTGACTCGATCTCCTTCTCCCTTGGCTCATCATATTTCAGGGCTGCCAAGAAGGTGTATTCTTGTCTGTTTACCGCCTTGGCAAATTGGATGGTTGACACCACCTGCGACCCAACTCCAGACCCTCTCCTTAATGGCACTAGGCATTGGCACCGTGCATCCAAGATGCAAACACAATCGGTAAGAGGCACGATGAGGGTGTTAATCCGAACAAGGAAATCCAACCCAATCACAAACTCATAGTCGTCAAGGGGTATTACCTCAATGGTCTCCTTGCCTTTCCAGTCTCTAAGCTGCAACTTCACTCCTCGCGTACTCCAATGGCTGGAACTTCCTTGGAGTTCACCATTTTGATGGTACCAGTCCCTTTCTGCACCTTTAGTCTGAGCTTCCGGGCTCTATCACCTGAAATAAAAAGATGTGAAGCACCTGTGTCCACCAGTGCACTCACCTTCTGACCCGCAACCATCAGATCCGTAAACGTCAAGCCCTTTGGCTTGCGGTTCCCTTTACTCTGGACAGCATTGAGCACCAACGACCCAAGCTTTGCTGCCCCTAACTCTGGCTCCTCATCAGACTCCTTGTCTACAACAGCCAGCTTACCCTTCTGCGGGTAATTACGCGCTATGTGGCTCCCTCCACATAGGTAGCATGCTAGTGGCTCTCGGTCCCCCTTTGCTTTCCACTTTCCTACTGGTGGCTTCCTCTCGCCATCCTTGGACTCCCGATCACAGTCTTTCCCCTTGGATTGCTTCTTTCGATCTCTATCATCCCTGCCCTTACCCTTAGGCTTGGTAGACTCGAACTTGTTCAGAGGCTTGAACTCTATCAAGGCCTTAGCAATAGTCATGGCTTTAGCCAAGTCATGAAATCCTCTCCTTTGTAGCTCATGCTTCACCCATGGCTTTAGCCCATCCATGAAAGCAAATAAGGCATCCTTCTCGCCTAGATCTGAGATCTATATCATCAGTTCAGAGAATTTCTGGACATACTCCCTTATGTCCCCTTGCTGGCTCAGCCTGTGCAACTTTGCCCGCGCCTCATCATCAATATACTCTGGGTAAAATTGTTCTCTGAACTCCTTTTGGAACTCTGCCCAGGTTCCAATCTTGGTGCTCCCATGCCTGACATCATCACACCTGTGCCTTAACCACAATAAGGCTACATCAGTGAGATACATAGCAGCGGTGCTTACCTTTATCGCCTCGTCTTGCATGCCCATGGCTTGGAAGTACTGCTCCAGACCCTAAAGGTAGTTATCTACTTCCTTGGTCGCCTTAGTCCCCTTGAACTCCTTAGGCTTGGGGACATCCAATCTGGACTTGGACACTCTAGTAAACATGCCATTCCCAATGGCAGTCTTGCAAGCAACAAGCTCACTGTTAAGCTCGTCCATCCGCTGGTGCATGGCCTCCATGCCATCGTGCAAGGTCAGCACTTCAGCCTCCAAGGTCTGATTCTTTTGGGTGAACATGTCCAAGCCTTTGTTGAGAGTAGCTTGCAGCTCACTTTGGATCTCCACCCCCATGGAGTCTAGCGATGCAATGTGAGTCTCTACCCCCTCAAGCTTTTCCCCCATGTCGCCCATGGTCACTTCCACCTTGGCCAGCCTATCGTCCATGGTAGACCAGATATCTCTAGAATTGGCTTTCCTCCCTCTTCCATGCCCATGCTCCTGGGCCTGTGGTTGTTGGTTAGCAGCATCACTTTGGGATGTCATCTCCTCTAACATGCACAACACAAACACACAGAATCGAACTTGCTCTGATACCAACTGTCACGGGCTCCGACCTTAGACTTAGAAACCGTATGGCCTTAGGCTTGGAATCTCCTCCTTTATGCCTAAGTCAGCCTAAAACACAAGCGTACGGGCACTAGAACAACAGGAAGGGCTGATTACGCAAGTTAAAGAGATACAGGATAAGAAGGTAGAATTCTGGAAATGCTCTTGTATTCACTGAAACAGAAATGTTTGATGGTGTACAAATGAGGGAAGAGCAGCCTTCTATTTATAGTTGAGGCTCCAGCTTACACTTAATGGCAATATCCCTAGAATAAAGGCTAAAATCATGGGATTATATAGATTACAATCAATCAGGATGCTAACTCCTAATTTTCAGGGTCAACCAAATCTGCCAGGATGCTGCTGCAGATCCTGCCTGCTTCCAGAAGCTTCCCTTGCGTGTCCAGCACCTTGGCCCTTCTGGATGTAGTGCGGGAAGCTTGTATGCCAGGCCTTGGTCTCACAGGCTGGCCTGCAAGTTGGGCGGGCGTTCTAAACTCGTTTGCTAGGCTTTGCGCGTAGATACCCTCCAGCACGCCTGGTCTGCGGGCCTCAACCTTTGGCTCACCTGTTGGTGCGCCTGATGTGCCTGGTGCACCCGCCCAGGGTGTGACACTTGGCCCTTATAATGGCCCCATATCCCTCATCAAACATCGAGAACTCACACCCCCTTAAAGAGCATTTCAGATTTTATAGGTTTGTTGCCAGTAGCCATTAAAGTGTCTGAAATGGGGACACTTCTTTCAAACGGTCACAAAATCTTCTCCACTTCGAGTTTTTAGCTGAATTTTTTTGTGCATTCCAAAAAATATATAAGGATCACCTCTACCAATTTTGGGGACAAAACTCTTTCTAAAAAAATTTTAAAAAATCTCGAACCGCAAAATGTTTTGAAAATCGTGAAAAATAGAAAATAGGTCGTCTTGCCACGAAACATCACATGAAAGCTTAGGGGAAAATTGTATGAATTTACAAGCCATAAAAATGGCATTGGCATGGCTGAAATATGAAGAAGTGCTTGAACCCACCTACCACCCGTTCGATCCCCGGCTTGCGCATCCTGCCTCTTTGGTCGGTTGAGCGCCCACACGCTCGTTTCATGCGTTGACTTAGGCAAACGGAGTTCATCCCCAGTGTAAGCATATAGAGTTCATTCCCAGTCTAAGATCGAATCGGACCGAGGGTTGCGATAGTAGGATCGACAGCACACAGGGGTGACTAGGCCAATCCCCGGCTTGCGCATTCTGCCTCTCCAACCGGCCGAGCTCCCGGACACCCGTTTTGTGGGTTGGCTTAGGCATAGGGAGTTCATTCCATGTCTAAGCCCCAACCGGACTGAGGGTTATGGCAGCGGGATCAACAGCATGCAGAGCGGGATCAGGCTGATCCTAGGCTTGTGCATTATGCCTCTCCGACTGACTCAGTGCCCGCACGCTCGTTTCATGAGTTGACTTAGGCATATGAAGTTCATTCCCAGTCTAAGATTGGACCGGACCGAGGGTTACGGCAGCAGGATCGACAGCACGCAGGGAGGGATCAGGCCGATCCCTGGCTTGCGCATTCTACCTTTCCGGTCGGCTAAGCGCCCGCGCGCTCGTTTCGTGGGTTGGCTTAGGCATACGGCGTTCATTCCATGTCTAAGCATACAAAGTTCATTCCCAGTCTAAGATCGGACTGGATCGAGGGTTGCGGCAGTAGGACCAGCAGCAGGATCGGCAGCATGCAGGGGGGGACCGGGCCGATCCCTGGCTTACACATTCTGCCTCTCTGAGCGACTGAGCACTTGCACGCTCGTTTCATGGGTTGGCTTAGGCATACGGAGTTCATTCCATGTCTGAACCCCGGCTGGACCGAGGGTTGTGACAGCAGGACAGGCAGCGGGAATGGTAGCACGCAGAGGGGGATCGAGCTGATCCCCGGTTTGTGCATTATGCCTCTCCGACCGGTTGAGCACCTGCACACTCATTTCGTGGGTTGACTTAGGCATATGAAGTTCATCCCCAATCTAAGCATACGGAGTTCATTCCCAGTCTAAAATCAGACCAGATCGAGGGTTGCGGCAGCACGCAGAAGGGACTGGGCCGATCCCCAGCTTGCGCATTCTGCCTCTCCGGCTGGCTGAGTGCCCTGCACGCCCGTTTCATGGGTTGGCTTAGTCATAGGGAGTTAATTCCATGTCTAAGCCCCAGCCGGGCCAAGGGTTGTGGCAGCGGGATAGGCAGCATGCCAGGGGTACCGAGCCGATCCTCGACTTACGCATTCTGCCTCTTCGACCGACTGAGTGCCCGCACGCCTATTTTGTGGGTTGGCTTAGGCATAGGGAGTTCATTCAATATCTAAGCCCCAACTGGACCGAGGGTTGTGGCAGCGGGATCAGCAGCATGCAGAGGGGGACCGAGCCGATCCTTGGCTTGCGCATTATGCCTCTTTGGTCGGCTCAGCGCCCGCACGCTTGTTTCATGGGTTGACTTATGCATACGGAGTTCATTCCCAATCTAAGATCAGACCAGACCGAGGGTTTGACAGCAGGATCGACAACATGTAGGGGGGATCAGGCCGATCCCTAGCTTGCGCATTCTGCCTCTCCGACCGGCTGAGCACCCACACGCTCGTTTCGTAGGTTGGCTTAGGCATACGGAGTTCATTCCACGTCTAAGCATACGGAGTTCATTCCCAGTCTAAGATTTTGAGCCACGATGCACATGATGGGCTCGGGTATGTGCTGGTGCCACATTCTTTTCGCTCAGGGCACCATGGTCAGAGCATCGCCGGAGAGCCTAACCGACGGCATTAGGGGTTCCGACGATTGGGGGGCAGGGGGTGTGCGCACATGATGTACGATGGGTGCTGGTACTTGGCCCTTATATTGGCCCCCTATCCCTCATCAAACCTCAAGAACTCACACCCCCTTAAACAGCATTTGAGATTTTATAGGTTTGCTGCCAGTAGCCATTAAAGCTTCTGAAATGGGGACACTTTTTTCAAATGGTCACAAAATCTTCTCCACTTCGAGTTTTTAGCTGAATTTTTTGTGCATGCCAATAAAAATACAAGGATCAGCTCTACCAAATTTGGGAACAAAACGCTTTCTAGAAAAATTTTAAAAAATCTTGAACCGTAAAAAGTTTTGAAAATCGTGTAAAATAGAAAACGGGTCGTCTTGCCACGAAACTTCACATGAAGGCTTAGGGGACCATTGTATAAAGTTACAAGCCATAAAAATGGCATTGGCATGGCAGAAATATGAAGATGTACTTGAACCCACCTACCACCCGTTCGATTCTCGACTTACGCATTCTGCCTGTCTGGTCGGCCGAGCGCCTGCACGCTTGTTTCGTGGGTTGACTTAGGCATACGGAGTTCATCCTAGTCTAAGCATACGTAGTTCATTCCCAGTCTAAGATCAGACCGGACCGAGGGTTACGGCAGTAGGATCGACAGTACGCAGGTGGGACCGGGCTAATCCCCGACTTGCACTTTCTGCCTCTCTGGCTGGCTAAGTACCCGCACGCCCGTTTCGTGGGTTGGCTTAGGCATAGGGAGTTCATTCCATGTCTAAGCCCCAGCCAGACCCAGGGTTGTGGCAGCGGGACTGACAGCACACAGAGGGGGATCGGGTCGATCCCCGGCTTGCGCATTATGCCTCTTCGACCGGCTCAGCACCCGTACGCTCATTTTGTTGGTTGACTTAGGCATGCGGAGTTCATTCCCAGTCTAAGATCAGATCGGACCGAGGGCTGTGGTAGCAGGATCGACAGCACGTAGGGGGGATCGCCCTGGTCCCCGGCTTGCGCATTCTGCCTCTCCGACCGGCTGAGTGCCCGCACGCTCGTTTCGTGGGTTGGCTTAGGCATACGGAGTTCATTTGCAGTCTAAGATTTTGAGCCACAGTGCACATGCTGGGCTTGGGCATGTGCTGGTGCTGCATTTTTTTTCACCCGGGGCACCATCACCGGAGCATCGCCGGAGAGCCTAAGCATTCAGAGCCCATGTCTAGGCATACAGAGTTCATTCCCAGTCTATGATCGGACCGGACCAAGGGTTGTGGTAGTAGGACCAGCAGTAGGATCGACAGCACACAGGGGGCGACCAGGCTGATCCCCGGCTTGCGCATTCTGCCTCTCCGATCGATTGAGCACCCGCACGCTCGTTTCATGGGTTGGCTTAGGCATAGGGAGTTCATTCCAAGTCTAAGACCCAATCGGATCGAGGGTTGTGGCAGTGGGACCGACAGCACGCAGAGGGGGACCAGGCTGATCCCTGACTTGCACATTATGCCTCTTTGGCAGGCTCAGTGCCCGCACACTCGTTTCATGGGTTGAGTTAGGCTTACAGAGTTCATTCCCAGTCTAAGATCAGACCGGACCGAGGGTTGTGGCAGCAAGATTGACAGCACACAGGGGGGACCAGGCCGATCCCCGGCTTGCGCATTCTGCCTCTCCGATCGGTTGAGCGCCCACACGCTCGTTTCATGGGTTGGCTTAGGCATACGGAGTTCATTCCTTGTCTAAGTGTCCGGAGTTCATTCCCAGTCTAAGATCGGATCGGACTGAGGGTTGCGGTAGCTGGACCAGTAGCAGGATCGATAGCATGCAGGGGGGATCGGACCGATCCCCGGCTTGCGCTTTCTACCTCTTCGGCCAGCTGAGCTCCCGCACGCTTGTTTCATGGGTTGGCTTAGGCATACGGAGTTCATTCCATGTCTAAGCCCCAGCCGAACCGAGGGTTATGGTAGCAGGACCGGCAGCGGGATCGACAGCACACAAAGGGGGACCGGGCTGATCCCCGACTTGTGCATTATGCATCTCCGACCAGCTGAGCACCCGCACGCTCGTTTTGAGGTTGACTTAGGCATACGGAGTTCATCAGTCTAAGATCAGATCGGACTGAGGGTTGAGGTAGCAGGATCGGCAGCACGCAGGGGGGACTTGGCCGATCCCCGGCTTGTGCATTCTGCCTCTCCGACCGCATAAGCACTCGCACGCCTGTTTCGTGGGTTGTCTTAGGCATAGGGAGTTCATTCCATCTCTAAGCCCCAGTCGGACCAAGGGCTGTGGCAGCGGGACCGACAGCACGTAGAGGGGGATCGAGTCGATCCCCGGCTTGTGCATTATGCCTCTTCGGCCTGCTCAGCACCCGCACGCTCGTTTCATGGGTTGACTTATGCATACGGAGTTCATTCCCAGTCTAAGATCAGACCGGACTGAAGGTTGCAGCAGCATGATCGACAGCACGCAGGGGGGGACCGAGCCGATCCCCATCTTTTGATTTCGGCCTCTTAGGCCGGCTGAGCGCCCGCACGCTCGTTTCATGGGTTGGCTTGGGCATAAAGAGTTCATTCCATGTCTAAGGATACGGAGTTCATTCCCAGTCTAAGATTTTGAGCCACGGTGCACATGCTGGGCTCAGGCATGTGCTGGTGCTGCATTTTTTTGCTCGGGGCACCATCGCCAGAGCATCACCGGAGAGCCTAACCGACGGCATTAGGGGTTCCGACGATTGGGGGGCCGGGGGGTGTGCGCACATGATGTGCGATGGGTGCTGGTACTTGGCCCATATATTGGCCCCCTATACCTCATCAAACCTCGAGAACTCACACCCCCTTAAAAAACATTTGAGATTTTATAGGTTTGCTCCAGTAGCCATTAAAGTGTCTAAAATGGGGACACTCTTTTCAAATGGTCACAAAATCTTCTCCACTTTGAGTTTTTAGCTGAATATTTTTCCCATGCCAACAAAAATACAAGGATCACCTCTACCAAGTTTGGGGACAAAACTCTTTCTAAAAAAATTTTAAAAAATCCTGAACCACAAAAAGTTTCAAAAATCATGAAAAATAGAAAACGGGTCGTCTTGCCACGAAACTTCACATGAAGGCTTAGGGGACCATTGTATGAATTTACAAGCCATCAAAATGGCATTGGCATGGCAGAAATATGAAGATGTGCTTGAACCCACCTACCACCCATTCAATCCCCGGCTTGCGCATCCAGCCTCTCTGGTCAGTTGAGCGCCAGCACTTTCGTTTCATGGGTTGACTTAGGCATACAGAGTTTATCCCTAGTCTAAGCATACAGAGTTCATTCCCAGTGTAAGATCAGACCGGATCGAGGGTTGCGGTAGCAAGATCGACAGCACGCAAGGGGGATCGGGTCGATCCCCGGCTTGCGCATTCTGCCTCTCCGGTCGGCTGAGCGCCCGTACGCCCATTTCGTGGGTTGGCCTAGGCATAGGGAGTTCATTCCATGTCTAAGCCCCAGCCAGACCGAGGGTTGTGGCAGCGGGACCGACAGTACGCAGAGGGGGACTGGTCCGATCACCGGCTTGTGCATTATGCCTCTTCGACCGACTCAGCGCCCGCACACTTGTTTCGTGGGTTTACTTATGCATATGGAGTTCATTCCTAGTCTAAGATCAGATTGGACTGAGGATTGCGGTAGCAGGATCGACAGCACGCAGGGGGGACCGGGCCAATCCCTGACTTGGGCATTCTACCTCTTCGGTCGGCTAAGCGCCCGTACGCTCGTTTCATGGGTTGGCTTAGGCATACGGAGTTCATTCCATGTCTAAGCACACGGAGTTCATTCCCAGTCTAAGATGTTGAGCCACGGTGCACATGCTGGGCTCAGGCATGTGCTGGTGCTGCATTTTTTTGCTCGGGGCACCATCGCCAGAGCATCACCGGAGAGCCTAACCGACGGCATTGGGGGTTCCGGCGATTGGGGGGGCTGGGGGTGTGCGCACATGATGTGCGATGGGTGCTGGTACTTGGCCCATATATTGGCCCCCTATACCTCATCAAACCTCGAGAACTCACACCCCCTTAAAAAACATTTTAGATTTTATAGGTTTGCTGCCAGTAGCCATTAAGGTTTCTGAAATCGGGGACACTTTTTTCAAACGGTCACAAAATCTTCTCCACTTTGAGTTTTTAGCTGAATATTTTTCCCATGCCAAAAAAAATACAAGGATCACCTCTACCAAATTTGGGGACAAAACTCTTTCTAAAAAAATTTTCAAAAATTCCGAACCGTAAAAAGTTTTGAAAATCATGAAAAATAGAAAATGGATCGTCTTGCCACGAAACTTCACATGAAGGCTTAGGGGACCATTGTATGAATTTACAAGCTGTAAAAATGGCATTGGCATGGCAGAAATATGAGGATGTGCTTGAACCCACCTACCACCCGTTTGATCCCCAGCTTGCGCATCCTGCCTCTCTGATCGGCTGAGTGTCCGCACTTTCATTTCGTAGGTTGACTTAGGCATACGGAGTTCATCCCCAATCTAAGCATACAGAGTTCATTCCCAACGTAAGATTAGACCGGACCGAGGGTTGCGGTAGCAGGATTAGCAGCACGCAGGGGGGATCGGGTCGATCCCCGGCTTGCGCATTCTACCTCTCTGGCCAGCTGAGCACCCACACTCTCGTTTCGTGGGTTGACTTAGGCATATGGAGTTCATCCCCAGTCTAAGTATACGAGTTCATTCCCAGTCTAACATTGGACTGGACCGAGGGGTGCGGTAGCAGGATCGACAGCATACAGGGGGGATCGGGCCGATCCCCGGCTTGCGCATTCTACCTCTCCGGTCGGCTGAGCACCCGCACGCCCATTTCATGGGTTGGCTTAGGCATAAGAAGTTCATTCCATGTCTAAGCCCCAGCCAAATCGAGGGTTGTGGCAGCGAGATCGACAGCACGCAGAGGGGGACCGGCCCAGCTTATGCATTATGCCTCTTCGGTCGGCTCAGCGCCCGCACGCTCATTTCATGGGTTGACTTATGCATACGGAGTTCATTCCCAGTCTAAGATCAGACCGGACCGAGGGTTGCGGCAGCAGGATCGACAGCATGCAGGGGGGGACTGGGTTGATCCCCGGTTTGCGCATTCTGCCTCTCCGACTGGCTGAATGCCCGCACGCTCATTTCATGGGATAGCCTAGGCATACAGAGTTGATTCCATGTCTAAGCATACGGAGTTCATTCCCAGTCTAAGATTTTGAGCCATGGTGCACATGCTGGGCTCAGGCATGTGCTGGTGCCGCATTTTTTTCACCCGAGGCACCATTGCTGGAGCATTGCCGAAGCATCATCGGAGAGCCTAATCGGCGGCATTAGGGGTTTCGACGATTGGGGGTCCGGGGGGTGTGCGCATATGATGTGTGATGGGTGCTAGTACCTGGCCCTTCTATTGGCCCTCTATCCATCATCAAACCTCGAGAACTCACACCCCCTTAAAGAGCATTTGAGATTTTATAGGTTTGCTGCTGGTAGCCATTAAAGTGTCTAAAATGGGGACTCTTTTTTCAAATGGTCACAAAATCTTCTCCACTCCGAGTTTTTAGCTGAATTTTTTTGTGCAAGCCAACAAAAATGCAAGGATCACCTCTACCAAATTTGGGGACAAAACGCTTTCTAAAAAAATTTTAAAAAATCCCGAACCGTAAAAGGTTTTGAAAATCGTGAAAAATAGAAAACGGGTCGTCTTGCCATGAAACTTCACATGAAGGCTTAGGGGACCATTGTATGAATTTACAAGCCATAAAAATGGCATTGGCATGGCAGAAATATGAAGATGTGCTTGAACTCACCTACCACCCGTTCGATCCCCAACTTGCGCATCCTGCCTCTCTGGTCGGTTGAACGCCCGCACGCTCGTTTCATGGGTTGACTTAGGCATACGGAGTTCATCCCCAGTCTAAGCATACGGAGTTCATTCCTAGTCTAAGATCGGATAGGATCGAGGGTTGCGGCAGCAGGATCGACAGCACGCAGGAGGGGACCGGACTGATCCCCGACTTACGCATTCTGCCTCTCCGAGCGACTGAGTGCCCGTACGCCCGTTTTGTGGGTTGGCTTAGTCATAGGGAGTTCATTCCATGCCTAATCTCCAGCTGGACCGAGGGTTGTGGTAGCGGGAACCGCAGCAAGCAGAGAGGGACTAGGCCGATCCCCGGCTTGCGCATTATGCCTCTTCTGTCGGTTCAACGCCCGCACGCTCATTTCATGGGTTGACTTTGGCATACAGAGTTCATTCCCAGTCTAAGATCGGACCGAACCGAACGTTACGGTAGCAGGATCGACAGCACGCAGGGGGGATCGGGTCGATCCCCGAGTTATGCATTCTGTCTCTCTGGTCGGCTGAACGCCCGTTCGCTCGTTTCATGGGTTGGCTTAGGCATACGAAGGTCAATCCATGTCTAAGCATACGGAGTTCATTCCCAGTCTAAGATCAAACCAGACCGAGGGTTGTGACAGTAGGACCAGCAGCAAGATCGACAGCACGCAGGGAGGGACCGGGCTGATCCCATACTTGCACATTCTGCCTCTCCGACCGACTGAGCACCTGCACGCTTGTTTTGTGGGTTGGCTTAGGCAAACAAAGTTCATTCCATGTCTAAGCCCCAGCCAGACCGAGGGTTGTGGCAGCAGGATTGACAGCGAGATCGACAGCACGTAGAGGGGGATCGGGCTGATCCTCGGCTTATGCATTATGCCTCTCTGGCCGGCTGAGTGCCCGCACTCTCATTTCGTGGGTTGACTTAGGCATACGGAGTTCATCGCCAATCTAAGCATATAGAGTTCATTCCCAGTCTAAGATCGGATCGGACTGAGGGTTGCGGCAGCAGGATCGGCAGCACACAGGGGGGACCGGGCCGATCCCTGGCTTACAAATTCTACCTTTTCGATTGGCTGAGCACCCACACGCCCGTTTCGTGGGTTGGCTTAAGCATAGGGAGTTCATTCCATGTCTAAGCCCCAACCGGACCGAGGGTTGTGGCAGCGGGACCGACAACACGCAGAGGGGGACCGGGCTGATCCCCAGCTTGCGCATTATGCCTCTTCGGCCGGCTCAGCGCCCGCACGCTCGTTTCGTGGGTTGACTTAGGCATATGGAGTTCATTCCCAGTCTAAGATCAGACCGGATCAAGGGTTGCGATAGTAGGATCGATAGCACACAGGGGGGACCGGGTTGATCTCCGGCTTGCGCATGCTACCTCTCCGATCGGTTGAGCGCCCGTACGCTTGTTTTGTGGGTTGGCTTAGGCATACGGAGTTCACTCCATGTCTAAGCATACGGAGTTCATTCCCAGTCTAATATTTTGAGCCATGGTGCACATGCTGGGCTCAGGCATGTGCTCGTGCCGCATTTTTTTCACCTGGGGCACCATCGTCGGAGCATCGCCGAAGAGCCTAACCGACGGCATTGAGGGTTCCGGTGATTGGGGGGGTGGGGGGGTGTGCACACATGATGTACGATGGGTGCTGGTACTTGGCCCTTATATTGGCCCCCTATCCCTCATCAAACCTCAAGAACTCACACCCCCTTAAAGAGCATTTGAGATTTTATAGGTTTGCTGCCAGTAGCCATTAAAGTGTTTGAAATGGGGACACTTTTTTCAAACGGGCACAAAATCTTCTCCACTTCGAGTTTTTAGCTGAATTTTTTTATGCAAGCCAAGAAAAATACAAGGATCACCTCTAACTAATTTGGGGACAAAAATCTTTCTAAAAAAATTTTAAAAAATCCTAAACCGTAAAAAGTTTCAAAAATCATAAAAAATAGAAAAATAGGTCGTCTTGCCATGAAACTTCACATGAAGGCTTAGGGGACCATTGTATGAATTTACAAGCCATGAAAATGGCATTGGCATGGCAGAAATATGAAGATGTGCTTGAACCCACCTACCACCTGTTCGATCCCCGGCTTGCGCATCTTGCCTCTCTGGTCGGCTGAGCGCCCGCACGCTCGTTTCGTGGGTTGACTTAGGCATACGAAGTTGATCCTGAGCCTAAGCATACAGAGTTCATTCCCAGTCTAAGATCAAACTAGACCGAGGGTTGTGGCAGTATGATCGACAGCACGTAGGGGGACCTGGCCGATCCTTGGCTTGCGCATTCTGCCTCTACGCCTGGTTGAGCACCCGCACACCCTTTTCGTGGGTTGGCTTAGGTATAGGGAGTTCATTGCATGTCTAAGCCCCAGTCGAATCGAGGGTTGTGGCACACCAGGCGCATCAGGTGCACCAGCAGGTGGGCCAGAAGTTAAGGCCCATAGACCAGGCGTGCTGGCGGGGAGCTATGCGCGATGCCTAGCCAACGAGTTCAGAACACCTACCTAACTTGCAGGCCAGCCTGTGAGACCAAGGCCTGGCATACAAGCTGCCCACACACATCCAGAAGGGCCCAAGGTGCTGGACACGCAAGGGAAGCTTTTGGAAGCAGGCAAGATCAGCTGGAGCATCCCGACAAATTTGGTTGACCCTAAAAATCAGGAGTTAGCATCCTGATTGGTTGTAATCTGTATAATCCCATGATTTTAGCCTTTATTCTAGGGATATGCCATTAAGTTGTAGCTGGAGCCTCAACTATAAATAGAGGGCTTCTCAACCCTCATTTGTACACCATCAAACACTTCTATTTCAGTGAATACAAGAGCATTTCCAAAATTCTGTTTTCTTATCCTGTTTCTCTTTAACTTGCATAATCAACCCTTCCCATTGTTCTAGTGCCCGCACGCTTGTGTTTTAGGCTGACTTAGGCATAAAGAAGGAGATTCCAAGCCTAAGGCCGCACGATTTTTGAGTCTAAGGTCGGAGCCCGTGACAGTTGGTATCAGAGCGAGTTCATTCTGTGTGTTTGTGTTGTGCAGGTTAGATCATGATTAAGGAGATGGCATCCCAAAGCGACGTTGCTAGCCAACAACCAGAGGCCCCAGAGCATGGGCGTGGAAGAGGCGAGTAAGCCAGTTCTAGAGATATCTCGTTTACCATGGACGGTAGGCTGGCCAAGGTAGAGGTGATCGTAGGCAACATGAGGGAGAAGCTTGAGGAGGTAGAGACTCACATTGCATCGCTAGACTCTATGGGGGAGGAGATCCAAAGTGAGATAAAAGCTGCTCTCAACAAAGGCATGGACGTGTTCACCCAAAAGAATCAGACCTTGAAGGCTGAAGTGCTGACCTTGCGCGATGGCATAGAGGCCATGCGCCAGCGGATGGAAGAGCTTGCCAGTGAGCTCATTGCTTGCAAGACTGCCATAGGGAATGGCATGTTTGTTAGAGTGTTCAAGTCCAGATTGGATGTCCCCAGGCCTAAGGAGTTCAAGGGGACTAGGGCAGCCAAGAAAGTAGACAACTACCTATAGGGTATGGAGCAGTACTTCCAGGCCATGGGCATGTAAGATGAGGCGATAAAGGTAAGCACCGCTGCTATGTATCTCACTAATGTAGCCTTATTGTGGTGAAGGCGCAGGTGTGATGATGTCAGGTGTGGGAGCGCCAAGATTGGAACCTAGGCAGAGTTCCAAAAGGAGTTCAGAGTTACCCGAAGTATGTCGATGATGAGGCGCGAACAAAGTTATGCAGGCTGAGCCAGCAAGGGGACATAAGGGAGTATGTCCAAAAATTCTCTGAACTGATGCTACAAATCTTGGATCTAGGTGATAAGGATGCCTTACTTGCTTTCATGGATGGGCTGAAGCCCTGGGTGAAGCATGAGCTTCAAAAGAGAGGAGTTCATGACTTGGCTAAAGCCATGACTACTGCTGAGGCCTTGATAGAGTTCAAACCTTTGAACAAGTTCGAGTCTACCAAGCCCAAGGGTAAGGGCAGGGACGATAGGGATCGAAAGAAGCAGTCCAAAGGGAAGGACCGTGACCAAGAGTCCAAGGATGGAGATCGAGACCATTCGACCAAGGATGGTGAGAGGAAGCCACCAGCAGGCAAGTGGAAAGCAAAAGGGGACCGAGAGCCACTAGCATGCTACCTACGTCGAGGGAGCCACATAGCACGTAATTGCCTACAGAAGGGCAAACTGGCTACTATAGACAAGGAGTCTGACGAAGAGCCAGAGTCAGGGGCAGCAAAGCTTGGGTCATTGGTGCTCAATGCTGTCCAGAGTAAGGGGAGTCGTAAGCCAAAGGGCTTGATGTTTGCGGATCTAATGGTTGTGGGTCAGAAGGTGAATGCACTGGTGGACACAGGTGCCTCACATCTTTTTATTTCAGGTGATAAAGCCCGGAAGCTCAGACTAAAGGTGTAGAAAGGGATTGGTACCATCAAAATGGTGAACTCTAAGGAGGTTCCAGCCATTGGAGTAGCACGGGGAATGGAGTTGCAACTTGGAGACTGGAAAGGCAAGGAGACCATAGAGGTAATACCCCTTGACGACTATGAGTTTGTGATTGGGTTGGATTTCCTTATTCGGATTAATGCCCTCTTTGTGCCTTTTGTCGATTGTGTTTGCATCTTGGATGCACAGTGCCAATGCCTAGTGCCATTGAGGAGAGGGTTTGAAGTTGGGTCACGGGTGGTGTCAACCATCCAATTTGCCAAGGTAGTAAGCAGACAAGAAGACACCTTCTTGGCAGCCTTGAAATATGATGAGCCAAGGGAGAAAGAGACCGAGTCACCCTTGGAGGTGTTAAAGGTGCTGAAGACCTTTAGTGATGTGATGCGCGCAAAGCTGCCTAACAAGCTACCACCTAAGAGGGAGGTGGACCACAAGATTGAGCTAGTGTTTGAGGCCAAGCGACCAGCGAGAGCCCCTTATCGAATGTCTCTACCAAAGTTGGAAGAGTTGAGGAAGCAGCTCAAAGAGTTAGTTGATGCTGGCTTCATCAGGCCATCGAAGGTGCCCTATGGTGCACTGGTTCTATTCCAGCACAAGCATGATGGGTCATTGCAGCTGTGCATAGACTACCGAGCTTTGAACAAGCTAACCATCAAGAATAAGTACCCCATCCCACTCATTGCGAACTTGTTCGATCAACTTGGGAGCGTAAGGGGGTTCACCAAGCTGGATTTGAGGTTGGGCTACTATCAAGTCAGGATCATGGAGGGAAATGAGCCAAAGACAGCATGTGTCACTCGGTATGGTTCGTATGAGTTCTTGGTGATGCCTTTCGGACTCACGAATGCCCCAGTAACATTTTTCACCCTTATGAACAAGGTACTTCAGTCGTTCCTTGATCGATTTGTTATGGTTTATTTGGATGACATTGTGATCTACAGCCAGACTTTGGGAGAGCATGTAGACCACTTGAGATACGTGTTCGAGGTGTTGTGGGTGCACAAGCTATTTGTCAAGAGGGAGAAGTGCTCATTCACCCAGCAAGAGATCCCGTTCCTAGGCCACATAGTGGGAGGTGGCAGGATACTCATAGATGAAGGCAAGATACACGCCATCCTGGAGTGGCAACCGCCAGCCAAGGTCACTGAGTTGAGATCATTCCTTGGGTTGGTTAACTACTATAGGCGCTTCATCAAAGGTCACTCAGCAATGGCCACGCCATTGACTGACTTGCTTAAGAAAGGGAGAGCATGGGAGTGGAGCGTAGGGTGCTAGGAAGCCTTTGATAGGTTAAAGCGGGCTATGACCGAGGAGCCAGTCTTGGCCTTGCCAGACCATGCCAAGTCGTATAAGGTACATACGGATGCATCAGACTTTGCCATAGGGGGGGTGTTGATATAGGAGGGACGTCCAGTCACGTTCGAGAGCAAGAAGCTGAACGAGACTGAATGCAAGTACACGGTCCAAGAGAAGAAGATGACTGCAGTGGTACACTGCTTGAGCACTTGGCACCATTACCTGTTGGGGTCGAGGTTCGTGGTGAGGACAGACAATGTGGTGACCAGCTACTTCCAGACGCAGAAGAAGTTGTCCCCCAAGTAGGCGAGATGGTAAGATTTTCTTACAGAATTTGATTTTCAGATAGAGTACAAGCCAGGACGGGCGAACCTAGTGGCAGACACCCTGAGCAGAAAGGCTAACCTTGCTGCCATTAGTTAACCAGAGGGGTCACTGGTGCCGCGCATCAAGAAAGGACTTACACATGATCTTATAGACAAGGCTTTGATGGAGTACGCCTAACAAGGTAAGACTAGGCAGTTTTGGTTGCAGGATGGGTTGCT
Source organism: Durio zibethinus (assembly GCF_047325235.1). Classification (NCBI taxonomy): domain Eukaryota; kingdom Viridiplantae; phylum Streptophyta; class Magnoliopsida; order Malvales; family Malvaceae; genus Durio; species Durio zibethinus. Next base: position 22,126,996 of record NC_143165.1, read on the forward strand.
GTACACCAGGGGTAGTAGACTATTTGTGTCGCAGCACGGAAAGCTCCACAAGGAAGTTTTGCAAGAATGCCATGATTCAAGATGGGCTGGACACCCCAGAGTGAGCCGCACCCTAGCGCTGATCAAGGACCGGTACTACTGGCTGCACATGAGGGATGATGTGGAGGCCTATGTGAAGACTTGTCTTGTGTGCCAACAGGACAACGTGGAGCTCAAAAAACCAGGGGGTCTCTTAGAGCCATTGCCAGTGCCAGAGCGACCATGGGAGAGTGTTTATCTAGACTTTATAGTTGGTCTACCTAAAGCAAAAGGGTTTGGAAGCATCATGGTAGTGGTGGACAGGTTTTCCAAGTATGGAATCTTCATTCCAGCAACCAAGGAGTGCCCAGTTGAGGAGGCAGCTCGATTGTTCTTGAAGAACATGGTTAAGTACTGGGGAGTGCCGAGGACCATTGTTAGTGATCGGGACGGGCATTTCACGGGCAGGTTCTGGACTGAGTTGTTCAAGCTGTTGGGGTCAGACTTGAACTTTTCCACCAGCATACATCTACAGACTGATGGGCAGATAGAGCGAGTAAATAGACTATTGGAGATTTACTTCAGGCACTATGTGAATGCCACACAAAAGGACTGGCCAAAGCTGCTAGATATTGCGCAGTTTTCCTACAACTTACAAAGGAGCGAGGCAATGAACCAGAGCCCATTTGAGGTTGTGATAGGGCAACAACCACTAACACCTGATTCGATTGCTGCAGGTTATACAGGGTCGAATCCAGCAGCATACAAGTTTGCCAAGGCATGGTAGGAGCAAACTAACTTGGCCAGAGTTTGTCTACACAAGGCGGCCAAGAGGTCGAAGAAGTGGGTAGACCAGAATAGGCGGGACGTGCAGTTCCAGGGTGGAGACTTGGTGTTGGTGAAGCTGCATCCCATTGTGCGCCATACGGGGCTACACAAAGGCCTAGTCCGGAGGTATGAGGGACCTTTTTGAGTAGTCAAGAGGGTAGGCAAGGTTGCTTACAAGCTGGATATGCCACCCAAGCCGAGGGTACACCCGATATTCCATGTGAGCATGCTTAAGCCGTTCCATAAGGATGAGGGAGATCCAGGATAGGCAGAGTCAAAGCATGCACCATTGGGAGCAAGGGCCTCATATGAGAAGGAGGTCCACAGCATCATAGCTGATCAAGAGGTGAGACGAAAGAATTATCAGCCAAGACAAGAGTACTTGGTGCACTAGAAAGGACTTCTAGACAGTGAGGTGAGCTGGGAACCAGCAGATGACTTTGGGAAGTTCGAGGACCAGATCAGGCAGCACCATGCAGAAGATGAAACAAGGGCATTGTGCAATCAGGTGGGGGAGAATGTCACACCCTGGACAGGCACGCCAGGCACATCAGGTGCACCAGCAGGCAAGCCAGAGGTTAAGGTCCGCAGACCAGGCATGCTGGCGAGTATCTGTGTGCAAAGCCTAGCAAACGAGTTCAGAACGCCCGCCCAACTTGCAGGCCAGCCCGTGAGACCAAGGCCTGGCATACAAGCTGCCCGTACCACATCCAGAAGGGCCCAAGGTGCTGGACACGCAAGGGAAGCTTCTGGAAGCAGGCAGGTTCAGCTGGAGCATCCCGACAGATTTGCTTGACCCTGAAAATCAGGAGTTAGCATCCTGGTTGATTGTAATCTGTATAATCCCATGATTTTAGCCTTTATTCTAGGGATATGCCATTAAGTTGTAGTTAGAGCCTTAACTATAAATAGAGGGCTGGTCCATCCTCATTTGTACACCATCAAACACTTCTATTTCAGTGAATACAAGAGCATTTCCAAAATTCTGTCTTCTTATCCTGTTTCTCTTTAACATGCGTAATCAGCCCTTCCCATTGTTCTAGTACCCGCACGCTTGTGTTTTAGGCTGACTTAGGCATAAAAGAGGAGATTCCAAGCCTAAGACCGCACGGTCTCTAAGTCTAAGGTCAGAGCCCGTGACAGTTGGTATCAGAGCGAGTTCGATTCTGCGTGTTTGTGTTGTGCAGGTTAGATCGTGATTGAGGAGATGGCATCCCAAAGCGACATTGCTAGCCAACAACCAGAGGCCCAAGAGCATGGGCGTGGAAGAGGCAAGAAAGCCAGTTTGCGCACGTAGGATCAAACTGGACCGAGGGTTACGACAGCAGGATCGACAGCACGTAGGTGGGACTGAGCCGATCCCCAGATTGGGCATTCTGCCTCTCCAGTCGACTGAGCGCCCGCATGCTTGTTTCATGCGTTGGCTTAGGCATAGGGAGTTCATTCCATGTCTAAGCCCCAGCCAGACCGAGGGTTGTGGCAGCGGGATCGGAGCACGTAGAGGGGGACTGGGCCAATCCCCAGCTTGCGCATTCTACCTCTCCACCCGATTGAACGCCCACACACTCGTTTCGTGGGTTGGCTTAGGCATACGGAGTTTATTCCATGTCTAAGCATACAGAGTTCATTCGCAGTCTAAGAGTTTGAGCCACGGTGTGCATGTTGGGCTCGAACATGTGCTGGTGCCATATTTTTTTCGCTCGGGGTACCATCACCGGAGCATCACCGCAGAGCCTAACCGGCGGCATTGGGGGTTTCGACGATTGGGGGGCCGGGGCGGTGTCCGCACATGATATGCGATGGGTGCTGGTACTTGCCCTTATATTGGCCCCCTATCCCTAATCAAACCTTGAGAACTCACACCCCCTTAAAGAGCATTTGAGATTTTATAGGTTTGCTGCCAGTAGCCATTAAAGTGTCTGAAATGGGGACACTTTTTTCAAACGGTCACAAAATTTTCTTCGCTTCAAGTTTTTAGCTGAAGTTTTTTATGCATGCCAGAAAAAATGGAAGGATCACTTCTACCAAATTTGGGGACAAAACTCTTTCTAAAAAAATTTTAAAAAATCCCAAATCGTAAAAAGTTTCAAAAATCGTGAAAAATAGAAAACGGGTCGTCTTGCCATGAAACTTCACATGAAGGCTTAGGGGACCATTGTATGAATTTACAAGCCATAAAAATGTCATTGGCGTGGCAATATGCTTAGGCATATGTAGTTTATTCCATGTGTAAGCATACAGAGTTCATTCCCAGTCTAAGATCAGACCGGACCAAGGGTTGCAGTAGCAGGACTAGCAGTAGGATCGGTAGCACGCAGGGGGGATCAGACTGATCCCTGGCTTACGCATTCTACCTCTCAGGCCAATTGAGCACCCGCACACTCGTTTCGTGGGTTGACTTAACCATACGGAGTTCATCCCCAGTCTAAGCATACGGAGTTCATTCCCAGTCTAAGATCTAACCAAATCGAGGGTTGTAGCAGTAGGATCGACAGTATGCAGGGGGGACCGGGCCAATCCTCGGCTTACTCATTCTGCCTTTCTGACCGGCTGAGCGCCTGCATGCCCATTTCTTGGGTTGGCTTAGGCATACAGAGTTCATTCCATGTCTAAGCATACGGAGTTCATTCCCAGTCTAAGAGTTTGAGCCACGGTGCACATGCTGAGCTTGGGCATGTGCTGGTGCTGCATTTTTTACGCCCGGGGCACCATTGTCAGAGCATGACTAGAGCATCACCGGAGAGCCTAACCGGCGGTATTAGGGGTTTCGATGATTGGGGGGCCCAGGGGGGTGTGCGCACATGATGTCCGATGGGTGCTGGTACTTGGCCCTTATATTGGCCCCCTATCCCTCATCAAACCTCGAGAACTCACCCCCCCTTAAAGAGCATTTGAGATTTTATAGGTTTGCTGCCAGTAGTTATTAAAGTGTCTGAAATGGGGACACTTTTTTCAAACTATCACAAAATCTTCTCCACTTCGAGTTTTTAGCTAAATTTTTTTGTGCATGCCAACAAAAGTGTAAGGATCACCTTTACCAAATTTGGGACAAAACTCTTTCTAAAAAAATTTTAAAAAATCCCGAACCGTAAAAAGTTTCAAAAATTGTGAAAAATAGAAAACGGGTCATCTTGCCACGAAACTTCACATGAAGGCATAGGGGACCCTTGTATGAATTTACAAGCCATAAAAATGGTATTGGCATGGCAGAAATATGAAGATGTGCTGGAACCCACCTACCACCCGTTTGATCCCCGACTTGCGCATCCTGCCTCTCTGGTCGGCTGACCGTTCGCACACTCATTTCGTGGGTTGACTTAGGCATACGAAGTTCATCCCCAGTCTAAGCATACAGAGTTCATTCCCAGTCTAAGATCAGACCGAGGGTTGCGGTAGCAGAATCAACAGCACGCAGGAGGGACCGAGCCGATACCAGGCTTGTGCGTTCTACCTCTCCGATCGGCTGAGTGCCCGCATGCCTGTTTCGTGGGTTGGCTTAGGCATAGGGAGGTCATTCCATGTCAAAGCCCCAACCGGACCGTGGGTTGTGGCAGCAGGATCGATAGAACGTAGAAGGGGATCAGGCTGATCCTCGGCTTACGCATTATGCCTCTCTGACCTGCTCATTGCCCGAACGCTCATTTCGTCTAATGACTTAAGCATACGGAGTTCATTCCCAGTCGAAGATCAGACCGAACCGAGGGTTGTGGCAACAGGATTGATAGCACGCAGGAGGGATTGGGCCAGTCCCTGACTTTTGCATTCTACCTGTCTGATCAAATGAGCGCCCGCACGCTCATTTCGTGGGTTGGCTTAGGCATATGGAGTTCATTCCATGTCTAAGCCCAAGCCGGAATGAAGGTTGTGGTAGCAGGACTGACAGCGGGATCGACAACATGCAGTGGGGGACCGGGTTGATCCCCGGCTTGTGCATTATGTTTTTACGATCGGTTGAGCGCCCACACGCTCGTTTCGTGGGTTGACTTAGGCATACGGAGTTCATCCCCAGTCTAAGCATATGGAGTTCATTCCCAGTCTAACATCAGACTGGATCGAGGGTTGCGGCAGCAGGATCGACAGCATGTAAGGGGGACCGGGCTGGTCCCTGACCTATGCATTCTGTCTCTCCGACTGGCTGAGTGCCCGCATGCTCATTTCATAGGTTGGCTTAGGCGTAGGGAGTTCATTCCATGTATAAGCCCCAGCCGGACTGAGGGTTGTTGTAGCAAGACCGACAACGAGATCGGTAGCACACAGAGAGGGACCGGGCTGATCCCCGACTTACGTATTATGCCTCTCCTGCCGGCCTCTACGGCCGGCTGAGCACCCGCACGCTCGTTTCGTGGGTTGACTTAGGCATACAAAGTTTATCCCTAATCTAAGCATATGGAGTTCATTCCTAGTCTAAGATCAGTCCAAACCAAGGGTTGCGACAGCAGGATCGGTAGCATGCAGGGGGGACTAAGCCGATCTCCGGCTTGCATATTCTACCTCTCTGGCCAGTTGAGGGCCCGTACGCCTATTTCGTGGGTTGGCTTAGGCATAGGGAGTTCATTCCATGTCTCAGCCCCAACTGGACCAAGGGTTGTGGTAGCGGGACTAGTAGCACGCAGAGGGGGATCGAGCCGATCCCCGACTTGCACATTATGCCTCTTCAGTCGGTTCAGCACCCGCACGCTCGTTTCATGGTTTGACTTTTGCATACAGAGTTCATTCCTAGTCTAAGATCGGATTGGACCGAGGGTTGCAGTAGTAGGATCGATAGCACCCAAGGGGGACCGAGTCGATCCTCAGCTTGTGCATTCTGCCTCTCCGACCGGTTGAGCGCCTGCACGCTCGTTTCATGGGTTGGCTTAGGCATACGGAGTTTATTCCATGTCTAAGCATACGGAGTTCATTCCCAGTCTAAGGTCAGACTGGACCAAAGGTTGCAGCCGCAGGACCAGCAGCAGGATTGGTAGCATGCAGGGGAGGATCGGGCCAATCCCCGGCTTGCGCATTCTGCCTCTCCGCCCGGCTGAGCTCCCGCACGCTCGTTTCGTGGGTTGGCTTAAGCATACGGAGTTCATTCCTTGTCTAACCCCCAACCGGACTGAGGGTTGTGGCAGCGAGAATGGCAGCACGCAAAGGGGGACCGGGTCGATCCCTAGCTTGTGCATTATGCCTCTCCGATCAGCTCAGTGCCTGCACACTCATTTCATGGGTTGACTTAGGCATACAGAGTTTATTCCTAGTCTAATATCGGACCGAAATGAGGGTTACAGTCATAGGATCGATAGCACACAAAGGGGACTGGGTTGATCCCCGGCTTGCGCATTCTGCCTCTCCGGTCAGCTGAACGCCCGCACGTTCGTTTCGTGGGTTGGCTTAGGCATACGGAGTTCATTCCATGTCTAAGCATACGGAGTTCATTCCCAATCTAAGATCAGACTGGACTGAGGGTTGGGGCAGCAGGACCACCAGTAGGATCGGCAACAAGCAAGGGGGGATCAGGCCAATCCCCGACTTGCGCATTCTACCTCTCCGATCGACTGAGCGCCTGCACGTTCGTTTCGTGGGTTGGCTTTGGCATACGGAGTTCATTCCATGTCTAAGCATACGGAGTTCATTCCCAGTCTAAAATTTTGAGTCGCGGTGCACATGCTGGGCTCGAGCTTGAGCTGGTGCCACATTCTTTTCGCTCGGTGCACTATCATCGGAGCATCACCGAAGCATCACCGGAGAGCCTAACCAGCGGCATTGGGGGTTTCGGCGATTAGGTGGGTCGGGGGGGTGTGCGCACATGATGTGCGATGGGTGCTGGTAATTGGCCCTTATATTGGCCCCCTATCCCTCATCAAATCTCACAAACTCATAGCCTTTTAAAGAGCATTTGAGATTTTATAGGTTTGCTGCCAGTAGCCACTAAAGTGTTTGAAATAGGGACACTTTTTTCAAACGGTCACAAAATCTTCTCCATTTCGAGTTTTTGGCTGAATTTTTTTGTGCATGCCAGCAAAAATACAAGGATCACCTCTACCACATTTAGGGATAAAAATCTTTCCAAAAAAATTTGAAAAAAAATCCAAAACCACAAAAAGTTTCAAAAATCGTAAAAAATAGAAAATGGGTCGTCCTGCCACGAAACTTCACATGAAGGCTTAGGGGACCATTGTATGAATTTACAAGCCAAAAAAATGGCATTGGCACGGTAGAAATATGAAGATGTTCTTGAACCCACCTACCACCCGTTTGATCCCCGGCTTGCGCATCCTGCCTCTCTGGTCGGCTGAACGCCCGCACGCTCATTTCGTGGGTTGACTTAGGCATACGGAGTTCATCCCTAGTCTAAGCATACAGAGTTCATTCCCAGTCTAAGATCGAACCAGACTAAGGGTTGTGGCAGCAGGATCGACAGCACGCAGGGGGGATCGGGCTGATCCCCGACTTACGCATTCTGCCTGTCCGACCGACTGAGCGCCCGTACACCGATTTCGTGGGTTGGCTTAGGCATAGGGAGTCCATTCCATGTCTAAGCCCCAGTCAGACCGAAGGTTATGGCAGCGAGACTGACAGGACGAAGAGTGGGACCAGGTCGATCCCTGGCTTACGCATTATGCCTCTTCGACCGGCTCAGCGCCCGCACGCTCATTTCGTGGGTTGACTTAGGCATACAGAGTTCATTCCCAATATAAGATCGGACTGGACTGAGGGTTGCGGCAGCAGGATCGACAGCACGTAGGGGGGATCGAACTGATCCCCATCTTGCTCATTCTGCCTCTCCGATCGACTGAGCTCCCGTACGCTCGTTTTGTGGGTTGGCTTAGGCATACGGAGTTCATTCCATGTCTAAGCCCCAGTCGGACCGAGGGTTGTGGCAGCAGGATCAGTAGCAGGATCGACAGCATGCAAAAGGGGACCGAGCTAATTCTCGGCTTGAGCATCATGCCTCTCCGACCGGCTGAGCGCCCGCACGCTCGTTTCGTGGGTTGACTTAGGCATATGAAATTCATCCCCAATCTAAGCATACGGAGTTCATTCCCAGTCTAAGATCAGATCGGATCAAGGGTTACGACAGTAGGATCGATAGCACGCAGGGGGGATGGGGCTGATCCTCGGCTTGCGCATTTTGCCTCTCCAACAGACGGAGCACCCGGACGCCCGTTTCATGGGTTGGCTTAGGCATAGGGAGTTAATTTCATGTCTAAGCCCCAACCAGACCGAGGGTTGTGGCAGCGGGACCGGCAGCACGTAGAGGGGGACCGGCCCGATCCCTGGCTTGCGCATTATGCCTTTTCGGCCGGCTCATTCGTGGGTTGACTTATGCATACGGAGTTCAATCCTAGTATAAGATCAGATTGGATCGAGGGTTGCGGCAGCAGTATCAACAGCACGCAGGGGGGATCGGGCCGATCCCCAGCTTGCGCATTCTGCCTCTCCAACCGGCTGAGCGCCCGCACGCTCGTTTCATGGGTTGGCTTAGGCATACGGAGTTCATTCCATGTCTAAACATACAGAGGTCATTCCCAGTCTAAGATTTTGAGCCTCGGTACACATGCTAGGCTCGAGCATGTGCTGGTGCCGCATTTTTTTCACCCATGGCACCATCATCGAAGCATTGTCCGAGAGCCTAACCGGCGACATTGGGGGTTTCGACGATTGGGGGGGTCGGGGGGTGTGCGCACATGATGTGCGATGGGTGCTGGTACTTGGCCCTTATATTGGCCCCCTATCTCTCATCAAACCTCGAGAACTCACACCCCTTAAAAAGCATTTGAGATTTTATAGGTTTGCTACCAGTAGCCATTAAAGTGTCTGAATTGGGGACACTTTTTTCAAACGGTCACAAAATCTTCTCCACTTCGATTTTTTAGCTGAATTTTTTTGTGCATGCCAAAAAAAATACAAGGATCACCTCTACCGAATTTGGGGTCAATACTCTTTCTAAAAAAAGTTTAAAAAATCCCGAACCGTAAAAAGTTTCAAAAATCATGAAAAATAGAAAACGGGTTGTCTTGCCATGAAACTTCACATGAAGGCTTAGGGGACCATTGTATGAATTTACAAGCAATAAAAATGGCATTGGCATGGCAGAAATATGTAGATGTGCATGAACCCACCTACCACCCGTTCGATCCCCAGCTTGTGCATCTTGCCTCTCTGGTCGACTGAGCGCCCGCACGCTCATTTCATGGGTTGACTTAGACATACGGAGTTTATCCCCAGTCTAAGCATATGGAGTTAATTTCCAGTCTAAGACTGAACCGGACAGAGGGTTACGATAGCAGGATCGACAGCATGTAGGGGTGACCGGGCTAATCCCCGGCTTGCGCATTATGCCTCTTCGGCTGGTTGAGCGCCCCCAATTTTGTGGGCTGGCTTAGGCATAGGGAGTTCATTCCATGTCTAAGCATATGGAGTTTATTCCCAGTCTAAGATCAGATCAGACCTAGGGTTGTTGCAGCAGGATCGACGGTGGGATCGGTAGCACGCAGGGGGGATCGGGTCGATCTTCGGCTTGTGCATTCTGTCTCTCCAGCCGGCTAAGCGCCCACCTGCCCATTTCGTGGGTTGGCTTAGGCATAGGGAGTTCATTCCATGTCTAAGCCCCAATCGGACCGAGGGTTGGGGCACCATCGCCGGAGCATCATCGGAGAGCCTAACCGACGGCATTGGGGGTTCCGGCGATTGGCAGGCAGGGGGTGTGCACACATGATGTGTGATGGGTGCTGCTACTTGGCCCTTATATTCGCCCCCTATCACTCATCAAACCTTGAGAACTCACACCCCCTTAAAGAGCATTTGAGATTTGATAGGTTTGCTGCCAGTAGCCATTAAAGTGTCTGAAATGGGGACACTTTTTTCAAACGGTGACAAAATCTTCTCCACTTTGAGTTTTTAGTTGAATTTTTTTATGCATGCCAACACGCCCGTTTCGTGGGCTACCTTAGGCATAGGGAGTTCATTCCATGTCTAAGCCCCAGCCAGACCGAGGGTTGTGACAGCGGGATCTGCAGTACGCAGTGGGTGATCAGGCCGATTCTTGGCTTGCGCATTTTGCCTCTCCGACCGGCTGAGCGCCCGTACGCTCATTTTGTGAGTTGACTAAGGTATATGGAGTTCATCCCCAGTCTAAGCATACAGAGTTCATTCCTAATCTAAGATTGGACCGGACCGAGGGCTGCGGTAGCAAGATCGACAGCACGCAGGGGGGATCGGGTCGATCCTCGGCTTGCGCATTCTGCCTCTTCGACTGGCTGAGTGCCCGCACGCCCGTTTCATGGGTTGGCTTAGGCATAGGGAGTTCATTCCATGTCTAAGCATACAAAGTTCATTCCCAGTCTAAGATCAGACCAAACCGAGGGTTGTGGTAGCAAGACTGATAGCGAGATCGATAGCACGCAGGGGGACCGAGCCGATCCCCGGCTTGTGGATTCTGCCTCTCCGGCCCGCTAGTGCCCACACGCCTGTTTCGTGGGTCGGCTTAGGCATAGGGAATTTGTTCCTTGTCTAAGCCCCAGCCGAATCGAAGGTTGGGGCACCATCACCAGAGCATCGTCGGAGAGCCTAATCGACGGCATTAAGGGTTTCGATGATTGGCGGGCCAGGGGGTGTGCGCACATGATGTACGATGGGTGCTGGTACTTGGCCCTTATATTGGCCCCCTATTACTCATCAAACCTTGAGAACTCACACCCCCTTAAAGAGCATTTTAGATTTTATAGGTTTGCTGCCGGTAGCCATTAAAGTGTCTGAAATGGGGACACTTTTTCAAACGGTCACAAAATCTTCTCCACTTTGAGTTTTTAGCTGAATTTTTTTATGCACGCCAACACGCCCGTTTTGTGGGTTGGCTTAGGCATAGGGAGTTCATTCCATGACTAAGCCCTAGTCGGACCGAGGGTTGTGACAGCGGGATCGACAGCATGCGGTGGGGGATCAGGTTAATCCCCGGCTTGCGCATTATGCCTCTCCGACCAGCTGAGCGCCCGCACGCTCGTTTCGTGAGTTGACTAAGCTATACGAAGTTCATCCCCAGTCTAAGCATGCGGAGTTCATTCCCAGTCTAAGATCGAACCGGACCGAGGGTTGTGGCAGCAAGATCGGCAGCAAGTAAGGGGGATCGGGCCGATCCCCGGCTTACGCATTCTGCCTCTTCGGCTGGTTGAGCGCCCGTACGCCTGTTTCATGGGTTGGCTTCGGCATAGGGAGTTCATTCCATGTCTAAGCATACGGAGTTCATTCCCAGTCTAAGATCAGACCAGACCGAGGGTTGTGACAGCAGAACCGACAGCGGGATCGGTAGCACGTAGGGGGGATCGAGCCGATCCCCGCTTGTGCATTCTGCCTCTTCGGTCGGCTGAGCGCCCACACGCCTGTTTCGTGGGTTGGCTTAGGCATAGGGAGTTCATTCAATGTCTAAGCCCCAACCGGACCGAGGGTTGGGGCACCATCGCTGGAGCATCGTCGGAGTATCGTCAGAGAGCCTAATCGACGGTATTGGGGGTTCGACGATTGGTGGGCCAGGGGGTGTACGCACATGATGTGCGATGGGTGCTGGTACTTGGCCCTTATATTGGCCCCGTATCACTCATCAAACCTCGAGAACTCACACCCCCTTAAAGAGCATTTGAGTTTTATAGGTTTGCTGCCAGTAGCCATTAAACTGTCTAAAATGGGGACACTTTTTTCAAACGATCACAAAATCTTTTCCCCTTCAAGTTTTTAGCTGAATTTTTTTGTGCATGCCAACACGCCCGTTTCGTGGGTTGGCTTAGGCATAGGGAGTTCATTCCATGTCTAAGCCCTAGCCGGACCGAGGGTTGTGAGAGCAAGATCAGCAGCACGCAGTGGGGATTGGGTCGATACCCGGCTTGCGCATTATGCCTCTCCGGCCGGCTCAACACCCGCACACTCGTTTCATGGGTTGACTTAGGCATACGGAGTTCATTCCCAGTCTAAGATCGGATCAGACCAAAGGTTGCAGCAGCAGGATCGACAGCACGTAGGGGGGATCGAGCCTGTCCCCAGCTTGCGTATTCTGCCACTCCGGCCGTTTGAGCGCCCAGACGCTCGGTTCGTGGGTTGGCTTAGGCATACGGAGTTCATTCCATGTCTAAGCATACAGAGTTCATTCCCAGTCTAAGATTTTGAGCCACGGTGCACATACTGGGCTCGGGCTTGTGCTGGTGCTGCATTTGTTTTGCCTGGGGCACCATCGTCGGAGCATTACCGGAGAGCCTAACCGACGGCATTGGGGGTTCCGGTGATTGGGGGCTGGGGGGTGTGCACACATGATGTGCGATGGGTGCTGGTACTTGGCCCTTATATTGGCCCCCTATCCCTCATCAAACCTCGAGAATTCAGACCCTCTTAAAAAGCATTTGAGATTTTATAGGTTTGCTGCCAGTAGCCATTAAAGTGTCTGAAATGGGGACACTTTTTTCAAACAGTCACAAAATCTTCTCCACTTCGAGTTTTTAGCTAAATATTTTTGTGCATGCCAACCGCAAAATTTGGGGACAAAACTCTTTCTAAAACAATTTTAAAAAATCCTGAACCGTAAAATGTTTCAAAAATTGTGAAAAATAAAAAACGGGTCATCTTGCCACGAAACTTCATATGAAGGCTTAGGGGACCATTGTATGAATTTACAAGCCATAAAAATGGCATTGGCACAGTAAAAATATAAAGATGTGCTTGAACCCACCTACCACCCGTTCGATCCCCGGCTTGCGCATCCTGCCTCTCTGGTCAGCTGAGCACGCACACACTCGTTTCGTGGGTTGACTTAGGCATACGGAGTTTATCCCCAATCTAAGCATACGGAGTTCATTCCCAGTCTAAGATCGGATCGGACCGAGGGTTGTAGCAGCAAGATTGCTAGCATGCAGAGGGGATCAGGTCGATCCCTAGCTTGCATATTCTGCCACTCCGATCGACTAAACGTCCGCACGCCTGTTTCGTGGGTTGATTTAGGCATAGGGAGTTCATTCCATCTCTAAGCCCCAATTGGATCGAGGGTTGTGCCAGCGGGACCGACAGCATGCAAAGGTGGATCGGGCCATCCCCCACTTTCGTATTATACCTCTCCGGTAGCTCATCACACGCACGCTCGTTTCGTGGGTTGACTTACGCATACGGAGTTCATTCCCAATCTAAGATCAGACCGGACTGAGGGTTGCAGTAGTAGGATCGACAGCATGCAACGGGGGACCGGGCCGATCCCCGACTTGCGCATTCTGCCTCTCCAGCCGGCTGAGTGCCTGGACGTTCGTTTCGTGGGTTGGCTTAGGCATATGAAGTTCATTCCATGTCTAAGCATATGGAGTTCATTCCCAGTCTAAGATCGGACCGGATCGAGGGTTGCGGCAACCGGACCAGTAGCAAGATCAACAGCACGCAGGGGGGATCGGGCCGATCTCCAGCTTGCACATTCAGCCTCTCCGACCGGCTAAGCACCCGCACACTTGTTTCATGGGTTGCTTTTGCCATACGAACTTAATTCGATGTCTGAGCCCCAGCCAGACTGAGGGTTGTGGTAGCAGAACCGACAGTGGGATCGATAGCACGCAGAGGAGGACCAGGCTAATCCCCGGCTTGCACATTATGCCTCTCCGACCGACCTCTCCGACCGACTGAGCGCCCGCACTCTCATTTCATGGGTTGACCTAGGCATACGGAGTTCATCCCCAGTCTAAGCATACGGAGTTCATTCCTAGTCTAAGATCGGATCGGACCAAGGGTTGCAGCAACAGGATCAGCAGCACGCAGGGGGGACCGGGTTGCTCCCCAGCTTGTGCGTTTTGCCTCTCCGACCGGTTGAGCGCCCGCACACCCATTTCATGTGTTGGCTTAGGCATAGGGAGTTCATTCCATGTCTAAGCCCCAGTTGGACCAAGGGTTGTGGCAGCGGGACTGGTAGCACGCAGAGGAGAACCAGGCTGATCTTCGACTTACGCATTATGCCTCTTCGATAGGCTCAGCGACCCCACGCTCGTTTCGTGGGTTGACTTATGCATACGAAGTTCATTCCCAGTCTAAGATCAGACTGGACCAAGAGTTGTGGCAACAGGATCGATAGCACGTAGTTGGGGACCGGGCCAGTCCCCGACTTGCGCATTCTGCCTCTCCGACCAACTGAGCGCCCGCACGCTCGTTTCGTCGGTTGGCTTAGGCATACGAAGTTCATTCCTTGTCTAAGCATATGGAGTTCATTCCCAGTCTATGATTTTGAGCCATGGTGCACATGCTGGGCTGGGGCATGTGCTGGTGCCACATTTTTTTCACCCGGGGCACCATCGTCGGAGAGCCTAACTGGCAGCATTGAAGGTTCCGACGATTGGGGGGGCCAGGGGGTGTGCGCACATGATGTGTGATAGGTGCTGGTACTTGGCCCTTATATTGGCTCCCTATCCCTCATCAAACCTCAGGAACTCCCATCCCCTTAAAGAGCATTTGAGATTTTAAAAGTTTGCTGCCAGTAGCCATTAAAGTGTCTGAAATGGGGACACTTTTTTCAAACGGTCACAAAATCTTCTCCACTTCGACTTTTTAGCTGATTTTTTTTATGCATGCCAACAAAAATACAAGGATCACCTCTAATAGATTTGGGGACAAAACTCTTTCTAAAACAATTTAAAAAAATCTCGAACTGCAAAAAGTATTGAAAATCGTGAAAAATAGAAAACGGGTCGTCTTGCCACGAAACTTCACATGAAGGCTTAGGGGACCATTGTATGTATTTACAAGCCATAAAAATGGCATTGGCATGGCAGAAATATGAAGATGTGCTTGAACCCACCTACCACCCGTTCGATCCCCGACTTACGCATCCTACCTCTCTGGTCGGCTAAGCGCCAGCACGCTCGTTTCGTGGGTTGACTTCGACATACGGAGTTCATCCCCAGTCTAAGCATACGGAGTTCATTCCCAATCTAAGATCAAACCAGACTGAGGGTTGCGATAGTAGGATCGGCAGCACAAAAGAGGGACTGGGCCGATCCCCGACTTGCACGTTTTGCCTCTCCAGCCGGCTGAACGCCCGCACGCCCGTTTAGTGGGTTGGCTTAGGCATTGGGAGTTCATTCTATGCCTAAGCCCTAGCCGGATCGAGGGTTGTGGCAGCAGGACTGGCAGCACGCAGAGGGGGACCGGGTCGATCCTCGGCTTACGCATTATTCCTCTTCAGCTGGCTCAGTGCCCACATACTCGTTTCATGGGTTAACTTAGGCGTATGAAGTTCATTCCCAGTCTAAGATCAGACCGGACCGAGGGTTACGACAGCTGGATCAACAGCACATAGGGGGGACTGGGCCGATCCCTGACTTACGCATTCTTTCTCTTCGACCGACTGAGCGCCCGTTCGCTCATTTCGTGGGTTGGCTTAGGCATACGGAGTTCATTCCATGTTTAAGCATACGAAGTCCATTCCCTATCTAAGATTGGACTGGACTAAGTATTGCGGCAGCAGGATCGGCAGCACGCAGGGGGTGACCGAGCTGATCCTCGGCTTGCGCATTATGCCTCTTCGGTCGGCTCGGTGCCCGTACGCTCATTTCGTGGGTTAGCTTAAGCATACAGAGTTCATTTCCAGTCTAAGATTGGATCGAACCAAGGGTTGCGGCAGTAGGATCGATAGCACACAGGGGGGATCGGGTCGGTCCCTGCTTGCACATTCTACCTCTCCGACCGGCTGATCGCCCGCACGCCCGTTTCGTGGGTTGGCTTAGGCATAGGGAGTTCATTCAATGTCTAAGCATACGGAGTTCATTCCCAGTCTAAGAGTTTGACCCATAGTGCACATGCTGGGCTCAAGCATGTGCTAGTGCCACATTTTTTTCACCCGGGGCACCATCGCCGGAGCATCGTCGGAGAGCCTAACCGGTGGCATTGCTAGTTTCAGCGATTAAGGGGTCGGGGGGTGTGCGCACATGGTGTCCGATGGGTGCTGGTACTTGGCCCCTATATTGGCCCCCTATCCCTCATCAAACCTTGAGAACTCACACCCCCTTAAAGAGCATTTGAGATTTTATAGGTTTGCTGCCAGTAGCCATTAAAGTGTCTAAAATGGGGACACTTTTTTCAAACGATCACAAAATCTTCTCCACTTCGAGTTTTTAGCTGAATTTTTTTATGCATGCCAACAAAAATACAAGGATCACCTCTACCAAATTTGGGAACAAAAATCTTTCTAAAAAAATTTTAAAAAATCCCAGACCATAAAAAGTTTCAAAAATCGTGAAAAATAGAAAACGGGTCGTCTTGCCACGAAACTTCACATGAAGGCATAGGGGTCCATTGTATGAATTTACAAGCCATAAAAATGGCATTGGAATGGCAGAAATATGAAGATGTGCTTGAACCCACCTACCGTCCGTTCGATCCCCGGCTTGCGCATCCTGCCTCTCTGGTCGGTTGAGCATCCGCACGCTCGTTTCATGGGTTAACTTAGGCATACGGAGTTCATCCCCAGTCTAAGCATACAGAGTTCATTCCCAGTCTAAGATCTGACCGGACCGAGGGTTGCGACAGTAGGATCAACAACACGCAGGGGGGACCGGGTTGATCCTCGGCTTGCGCATTTTGCCTCTCTGGCCGATTGAGTGGCCGCACGCCCGTTTTGTGGGTTGGCTTAGGCATAGGGAGTTCATTCAATGTCTAAGCCCCAGCCAGACCGAGGGTTGTGGCAGCCAGACTGAGAGCACGTAGAGGGGGATCGAGCTGATCCCCGGCTTGCGCATTATGCCTCTCCGGTCGGCTCAGCGCCTGCATGCTCGTTTGGTGGGTTAACTTAGGCATACAGAGTTCATTACAAGTCTAAGATCAGGTCAGACCGAGGGTTGCGGCAGCAGGATCGACAGCACGCAGGGGGGATCAGGTCGGCTCAGCGCCTGTACGCTCGTTTCGAGGGTTGGCTTAGGCATACGGACTTCATTCCATGTCTAAGCATTCGGAGTTCATTCCTAGTCTAAGATCAGACCGAACTGAGGGTTGCGGTAGCAGGACCAGCAGTAAGATTGATAGCAAACAGGGGGGACCGGGGCCGATCCTTGGCTTGCGCATTCTACCTTTCTGACCGACTGAGCACCCGCACGCTCGTTTCATCGGTTGGCTTAGGCATTCGGAGTTCATTCCATGTCTAAGCCCCAATCAGACCGAGGGTTATGGCAGCAGGACTGGCAGCGGGATCGGTAGCACGCAGAAGGGGACCGGGCTATTCCTCGGCTTGTGCATTATGCCTCTCTGACCAACCTCTCCAGTCGACTAAGCGCCCGTATGCTCGTTTCGTGGGTTGACTTAGGCATACAGAGTTCATCCCCAATCTAAGCATACGGAGTTCACTCTCAGTCCAAGATCGGACCAGTCTGAAGGTTGCGGTAGCAGGATCGACAGCACGCAGGCGGGATCAAGCCTATCCTCAACTTACGCATTCTGCCTCTCCGGTCGGCTGAGTGCCTGTACGCCCGTTTTGTGGGTTGGCTTAGGCATAGGGAGTTCATTCCATGCCTAAGCCCCAGTCGGACCGAGGGTGGTGGCAGCGGGACCGGTAGAACGCAGAGGGGGACCGAGCCGATCCTCGGCTTGTGAATTATGACTCTCCGACCAGGTCAGCGCCCGAACGCTCGTTTCATGGGTTGGCTTAGGCATACGGAGTTCATTCCCAGTCTAAGATCAGACCAAACCGAGGGTTACGGTAGTAGGATTGACAGCATGCAGGGAGCACCGGGTCGATCCCTGACTTGCGCATTCTACCTCTCCGATCGACTGAATGACCGCACGCTCGTTTCGTGGGTTGGCTTAGGCATACAGAGTTCATTCCATGTCTAAGCATACGGAGTTCATTCCTAGTCTATGATCGGACCAGATTGAGGGTTGCGACAGCAGGACCAGCAGCAGGATCGACAGCATGTAGGGGGGACCAGGTCGATCCTCGGCTTACGTATTCTGCCTCTCCGATCGGTTGAGCGCCCGCACGCTCGTTTCATGGGTTGACTTAGGCATACGGAGTTCATCCCCAGTCTAAGATCGAATCGGACCGAGGGTTGCGGTAGCAGGATCGACAGCACACAGGAGGGATCAGGTCGATCCTCGGTTTGCGTATTCTGCCTCTTCGATCGGTTGAGCGACCGCACGCCCATTTCGTGGGTTGGCTTAGGCATAGGGAGTTCATTCCATGTCTAAACCCCAGCAAGACCAAGGGTTGTGGTAGTCGTACCAGCAGCACGCTGAGGGGGATCGGATCGATCCTCGGCTTATGCATTATACCTCTTCGGCTGGCTGAGCGCCCGCGCGCTCGTTTGGTGGGTTGGCTTAGGCATACGGAGTTCATTCCATGTCTAAGCATACGGTGTTCATTCCCAGTCTAAGAGTTTGAGCCACGGTGCACATGCTAGGCTTGGGCATGTGCTGGTGCCGCTATTTTTTAGCCTGAGGCACCATTGTCGGAGCATCGTCGGAGAGCCTAACCGGCGGCATTGAGGGTTCCGACAATTGGGGGGCCGGGGGGTGGGCGCACATGATGTGCGATGGGTGCTGGAACTTGGCCCTTATATTGGCCCCCTATCCCTCATCAAACTTCGAGAACTCACACCCCCTTAAAAGGCATTTGAGATTTTATAGGTTTGCTGCCAGTAGCCATTAAAGTGTCTGGAATGGCGACACTTTTTTCAAACGATCACAAAATCTTCTCCACTTCGAGTGTTTAGCTGAATTTTTTGGTGCATGCCAAAAAAAATACAAGGATCACCTCTACCAAATTTGGGGACAAAACTATTTCTAAAAAAATTTTAAAAAATCTTGAACCGTAAAAAATTTTGAAAATCATGAAAAATAGAAAACAAGTCGTCTTGCCACGAAACTTCACATGGAGGCGTAGGGGACCATTGTATGAATTTACAAGCCATAAAAATGGCATTTGTATGGCAGAAATATGAAGATGTGCTTGAACCCACCTACCACCCGTTCGATCCCCGACTGAGCGCCCGCACGCTCGTTTCGTGGGTTGGCTTAGGCATACGGAGTTCATTCCATGTCTAAGCCCTAGCCTGACTGAGGGTAATGGTAGCAGGATTGGTAACGAGATCGACAGCACACAGAGGGGGATTGGGCTAATCTTCGACTTATGCATTATGCCTCTCCAACCGGCTGAGCGCTCGCACGCTCGTTTCATGGGTTGACTTAGGCGTAGTAGTTCATCCCTAGTCTAAGCATATGGAGTTCATTCCCAGTCTAAGATTGGACCAAACCGAGGGTTGCGACAGTAGGATTGGCAGCACGCAGGGGAGACCAGGTCGATCCCCCACTTACGCATTCTACCTCTCTGGTCGGCTGAGAGCCCACAGGCCCGTTTCGTGGGTTGGCTTAGGCATAGGGAGTTCATTCCATGTTAAGCCCCATTCGAACCAAGGGTAGTGGCAGCGGGATCGATAGCATGCAGAGAAGGACTGGGCTGATCCCCGGCTTGTGCATTATGCCTCTTCGGTCGGCTCAACGTCCGAACACTCATTTCATGGGTTGACTTAGGCATACGAAGTTCATTCCCAGTCTAAGATTGGATCGGACCGAGGGTTGTGGTAGCAGGATTGACAACACGCAGTGGGGACCGACCCGATCCCTGACTTGCGCATTCTACCTCTCCGGTCGGTTGAGCACCCGCACGCTCGTTTCGTGGGTTGGCTTAGGCATACGGAGTTCATTCCATGTCTAAGCATATAGAGTTCATTCCCAGTCTAAGATCGGACCAAACCAAGGGTTGCAGTAGCAAGACCAGTAGCAGGATCGGCAACACGCAGGGGGGATCGGGCTGATCCTCAGCTTACGCATTCTGCCTCTCCAATCGGTTAAGCACCCGCACGCTCATTTTATGGGTTAACTTAGGCATAAAGAGTTCATCCCCAGTCTAAGCATACGGAGTTCATTCCCAATCTAAGATCAAACCAGACAGAGGGTTGCAGCTACAGGATCAGCAGCACACACGGAGGATCGGGCTGATCCCGGCATGCGCATTCTGCCTCTCCGACCGGTTGAGCGCTCGTACGCCTGTTTCATGGGTTGGCTTAGGCATAGGGAGTTCATTCCATGTTTAAGCCCCAGTCGGACCGAGGGTAGTGGCAGTGGGACCAGTAGCACGCAGAGGGAGATCAGGCTAATCCCCAGCTTGTGCATTCTGGCTCTCCGGCCGGTTGAGTGCCCGCACGTTCGTTTCGTGGGTTGGCTCAGGCATACGGAGTTCATTCCATGTCTAAGCATACGGAGTTCATTCCCAGTCTAAGAGTTTGAGCCATGGTGCACATACTGGGCTCGGGCATGTGCTGGTGCCACATTTTTTTTGCACGGGGCACCATCGTCAGAGCGTCGTCGGAGAGCCTAACTAGCGGCATTGGGGGTTCCGGTGATTGGGAGGCCAGGGGGGTTTGCGCACATGATGTGCAATGGGTGCTGGTACTTGGCCCTTATATTGGCCCCCTATCCCTCATCGAACCTTGAGAACTCACACCCCCTTAAAGAGCATTTCAGATTTTATAGGTTTGCTGCCAGTAGCCATTAAAGTGTCTGAAATGGGGACAATTTTTTCAAATGGTCACAAAATCTTCTCCACTTCGAATTTTTAGCTGACTTTTTTTGAACATGCCAAAAAAAATACAAGGATCATCTCTACCAAATTTGGGGACAAAACTCTTTCTAAAAAAATTTTAAAAAATCCCGAACCGCAAAACGTTTTGAAAATCGTGAAAAATAGAAAATGGGTCGTCTTGCCACGAAACTTCACATGAAGGCATAGGGGACCATTGTATGAATTTACAAGCCATAAAAATGGCATTGGCAAGGCAGAAATATGAAGATATGCTTGAACCCACCTACCACCCGTTCGATCCTCGACTTGCACATCCTGCCTCTCTGGTCATCTGAGCGTCCGCACGCTCATTTCATGGGTTGACTTAGAAATACGGAGTTCATCCCCAGTCTAAGCATACAGAGTTCATTCCCAATCTAAGATCGGATCGGACCGAGGGTTGCGATAGCAAGATCGACAGCAAGTAGGGGGGACCAGACCGATCCCCGACTTGCACATTATGCCTCTCCGACCGATTGAGCGCCCGCGTGCCCGTTTTGTGGGTTGGCTTAGGCATAGGGAGTTCAATCCATGTCTATGCCCCAGTCGGACCAATGGTTGTGGCAGTGAGATTGGCAGCGCGCAGAGGGGGATCGGGCTGATCCCCGACTTGCGCATTATGCCTCTCTGACCGGCTCAACGCCTGCATGCTCGTTTCATGGGTTGACTTAGGCATACGGAGTTCATTCCCAATCTAAGATCAGACCAGACTGAGGGTTGCGGTAGCAGGATTGACAGCATGCGGAGGGGATCGGGCCGGTCCCCGACTTGCGCATTCTGCCTCTTCGATCAGCTGAGCGCCCGCACGCTCATTTCGTGGGTTGGCTTAGGCATACGGAGTTCATTCCATGTCTTAGCATACGAAGTTCATTCCCAGTCTAAGATTGGACCGGACCGAGGGTGGCAGCAGCAGGATCGACAGCACGCAGGGGGGGACCAGGTTGATCCCTGGCTTGCGCATTCTGCCTCTCCGGCCAGCTAAGCGCCCGCACGTTCACTTCGTGGGTTGGCTTAGGCATATGGAGTTCATTCCATGTCTAAGCCCTAACCAGATCGAGGGTTGTGGTAGCAGGACTGGCAGTAGGATCGACAGCACGTAGAGAGGGACCGGGCTGATCCCCGGCTTGCATATTATGCCTCTTCGATTGACCTTTCTGACTGACTGAGCGCTCGTATCCTCGTTTCATGGGTTGACTTAGGCATACGGAGTTCATCCCTAGTCTAAGCATACCGAGTTCATTCCCAGTCTAAGATCGAACCAGATCGAGGGTTACGACAACAAGATCGGTAGCATATAGGAGGGATCGGGCTGATCCTCGATTTACGCATTCTGCCTGTCTGGTCGGCTGAGTGCCTGCATGCCCGTTTTGTGGTTTGGCTTAGGCATAGGGAGTTCATTCCATGTCTATGCCCCAGCCGGACTGAGCATTGTGGCATCGAGATCGGCAGCACGCAGAGGGGGATCGGGTCGATCCCTGAAGTGCGTATTATGCCTCTCCAGTCGGCTCAGCGCCCGAACGCTCATTTCATGGGTTATCTTAGGCATATAGAGTTCATTCCCAGTCTAACATCAGATCGGACTAAGGGTTGTAGTAGCAGGATCGATAGCACACAGGGGGAGACTGGGCCGATCCTTGGCTTGCACATTTTGCCTCTCCGGTCGACTGAGTGCCCGCACGCTCGTTTCATGGGTTGGCTTAGGCATACAGAGTTCATTCCTTGTCTAAGCATATGGAGTTCATTCCCAGTCTAAGATCAGACTGGACCAAGGGTTACGGTAGCAAGACCAGTAGCAGGATTGGTAGCATACAGGGGGGGACCCGGCCGATCCCCGACTTGCGCATTCTGCCTCTCCGACCGACCTCTTTAGTCGGTTGAGCGCCTGCACGCTCATTTCGTGGGTTGACTTAGGCATACGGAGTTCATCCCCAGTCTAAGCATACGGAGTTCATTTCCAGTCTAAGAGTTTGAGCCACGGTGTACATGCTGGGCTCGAGCATGTGCTGGTGCCGTATTTTTTTCGCTCGGGGCACCATCACCGGAGCATCGCCTGAAAGCGTAACCGGCGGCATTGGGGGTTCCAATGATTGGGGGGCCGGGGGGTGTGCACACATGATGTGCAATGGGTGCTGGTACTTGGCCCTTATTTGGCGCTCTATCCCTCATTGAACCTCGAGAACTCACACCCCCTTAAAGAGCATTTGAGATTTTATAGGTTTGCTGCCAGTAGCCATTAAAGTGTCTAAAATGGGGACACTTTTTTCAAACGATCACAAAATGTTCTCCACTTCGAATTTTTAGCTGAATTTTTTTGAACATGCCAAAAAAAAAATACAAGGATCATCTCTACCAAATTTGGGGACAAAACTATTTCTAAAAAAATTTTAAAAAATCCCGAACCGCAAAAAGTTTTAAAAATCATGAAAAATAGAAAACGGGTCATCTTGCCACGAAACTTCACATGAAGGCATAAGGGACCATTGTATGAATTTATGAGCCATAAAAATGGCATTGGCAAGATAGAAATATGAAGATGTGCTTGAACCCACCTACCACCCGTTCAATCCCCGGCTTGCACATCTTGCCTGTCTGGTTGACTGAGCGTCCGCACGCTCATTTCATGGGTTGACTTAGAAATACGGAGTTCATCCCCAGTCTAAGCATATGAAGTTCATTCCCAGTCTAAGATTGGACCGGACCGAGGGTTGCGACAGCAGGATCGGCAGTAAGTAGGGGGAACCGGATCGATCCCCGACTTGCGCATTATGCCTCTCCGACCGACTGAGTGCCCGCACGCCCGTTTCATGGGTTGGCTTAGGCATAGGGAGTTCAATCCATGTCTATGCCCCAGTCAGACCGATGGTTGTGGCAGTGAGATTGGCAGTGCGCAGAGGGGGATCGGGCTGATCTCTGACTTGCGCATTATGCCTCTCCGACCGGCTCAAAGCCTGCATGCTCGTTTCATGGGTTGACTTAGGCATACGGAGTTCATTTCTAATCTAAGAGTTTGAGCCACGGTGTACATGCTGCGCCCGGGCATATGCTGGTGTCATATTTTTTTCGCTCGGGGCACCATCACCGGAGCATCGCTAACCGGCGGCATTGGGGGTTCCAATGATTAGGGGGCCGGGGGGTGTGCGCACATGATGTGCGATGGGTGCTGGTACTTGGCCCTTATATTGGCCCCCTATCCCTCATCGAACCTCGAGAACTCACACCCCCTTAAAGAGCATTTGAGATTTTATAGGTTTGCTGCCAGTAGCCATTAAAGTGTCTGAAATGGGGACACTTTTTTCAAACGATCACAAAATCTTCTCCACTTCAAGTTTTTAGCTGAATTTTTTGTTGCATGCCAAAAAAAATACAAGGATCACCTCTACCAAATTTAGGGACAAAAATCTTTCTAAAAAAATTTAAAAAAATCCCGAGCCGCAAAAAGTTTCAAAAATCATGAAAAATAGAAAACGGGTCGTCTTGCCACGAAACTTCACATGAAGGCATAGAGGACCATTGTATGAATTTACAAGCCATAAAAATGGCATTGGCATGGCAAAAATATGAAGATGTGCTTGAACCCACCAACCACTCGTTCGATCCCCAGCTTGTGCATCCTGCCTCTCTGGTCGACTGAGCGTCCGGATGCTCGTTTCGTAGGTTGAGTCTAAGCATACGAAGTTCATTCCCAGTCTAAGATCGGATCAGACCATGGGTTACAGCTGTATCAGAATGTTTAGATCTGGGGATCTATCGCTAGTCGTTGACTTTTAGGAGTCGCCACTAATCTTTTTTTATCTAGGTGCGATTGGCCACCTATGGAATCTGTCCTTTTAGGGAACATCTAAGTTTAAGGGTCCCTAAAAGAATAGGTTCAGGTCTACTAACCAGAACAGGGTTCGGGACTTCGGTTACGTGTGAGGAAGGTTATAGCACCATCACAACGCCCATCAAAAGATGGTACCAACTGAAATTTGTGTTATCCAATGAGCCTTAAAATTTTACCAAGTAATTAATTATTGGAAATTATTCTCAATTGACTTTAATACTTTTAGCAGAAAATTAAAAAAATCCCCTCACCTCAAGAGTATGCAAGAAAGACTACTGTTTCACTTGCAGAGGCTCCATGGTCGAATTATTTAAAAAAAATCGAAATCAAAATCAAAATAAAAAGGAAGGAAAGAATGATTGTTTTTGTGCAGGAAAAATTGATACTTTCAACTTTTCCCTAAAAATATTTTTTTTGAAATTTTAATTTCGAGGAAAATTGATACTTTCAATTTTTCCCCAAAAATATTTTTTGGAAACTTTTATTTTCAAGGAAAATTGATACTTTCAACTTTTCCTAAAAAAAAGCCCTTTTCTGAAATTTTATTTTTAAGGAAAATTGATACTTTCAACTTTTCTCCAAAAATATTCTTTTTTGATTTTTATTTAAAGAAAATAAAATAATAAAACAAAATAAAAGTGAAAATAAAAAAAATAATAAAGAAAAGTAAAACCAAGATAAAAAATAAAATAAAGGTAAAAAGGATACTAAATAAACCTAATCTAATAAATAAAAAATAAATAAATAAATAAAACAAATAAAAAAAAAACTTGGAGCGGCTCTGAGTACGGCTCGGCTCAAGGAAGAAAAAACGGCTCGGAGAAGCGGCTTTGGAGCTCGGCTCGGCTCAGCTCAGAGGGGGCAAACACGCGTGGGTCAGGAAGCGGGTCGACGCTCGGGTCAGGTCGGATCTCGACAAAACACGCGGATCCTCTGGGTCACTTAAGGCAAAAATGACGTCGTTTTGGGAGGGTATATAAGGCTCTTCCCTCTGTTTTTGGACAGAAAGCTCTTTCCCTCTCTCTCTCTTCTTCCCCTTCTCTCCCGCTTCTCTCTAAACTGCTGAAGAACTCGGGTTGAATGTACGTCGGATTCTGAAAAATTTCACTGGAATCTAGATTTTTGGCTGGAAGTTGGCCGAAAGTTGGTCGAAAGGTGGTCGATTTCTGGGAAAGGTTATCGAAAACTGGGCAGCTCATCGGAAACTTCAAAGTTGGCCGAAATTTTCGTCGAAAAATTCAACTTTTGCCAAAAAATTCAACCGAAATCTGGAATTTTCCAGAAATTCCCAGAAAAAAATCTCCCAAAATCTTCAAAAAAATTTCTACTAACTCCCAGAATACTTAGCCTTCTATACTCTTCTATCTCTCAAATCAGTAGCTTTGCTCACATTTTTTCTCTCTGTGTGTTTCTGTTCCAGGAGGTCCCCTTTATAGGGATTGATCAGGAGTTTCTGATCAATCCCAATTCCTCTTTGGACGTGGATTCAATCTTTGAATCCAATCTGGACTCTTCTGATTGAATCCCCATTCCCAGTAGGATTCTTCAGCCTTCAATTTCAACCTTCCAAAATAAAAATCAAATAAAAAAATAATAGATAATTAGAAAAGATAAATAAAAAAATATTATAGGATAAATAAAAAAATAATAATAATAACAGATATATAATTAGATAAATAAAAATACAAAAATAAAAAAATATATATTAATAAATAGTAATAATAAATAAATAATAAATACATAGGATATAAAGGAAAATATATACATAAAATATAGAATAAAAAAATAAAAAAATAAAAATAACAAAAATAAAATTGGACTTACCCATTTGGACCAGGCCCAATTGATCCGGGCCTGGACCAAATTGGGTGTCTATAGCTGCCCCTTTTTGCACATTTTCTGTAAAACAGAAATTGTGCAAAGACGTAGACACCCAATCAAAATTCAACTCAACATTTTCATTTTTTTATTTTTTTTATATTTTTTGTTTTTTTTGTTTGCTTTTGTTTTTGGTTTTGTTTTTTTTTTTTAACCAAAGCTCGTCTAAACAAAGGCTCAACGACTTTGAAAAAATAAATTGCTCCTCTAAACAAAGGCTCAACGACTTTGAAAAAATAAATTGCTCATCTAAACAGAGGCTCAACGAGTTTGAAAGTAAATTGCTCCTCTAAACAGAGGCACCACGACTTTTGAAAGTAAATTGCTCCTCTAAACAAAGGCACCACGACTTTGAAAAGTAAATTGCTCTTCTAAACAGAGGCACCACAACTTTGAAAAGTAAATTGCTCCTCTAAACAGAGGCACCACGACTTTTGAAAAAATAAATTGCTCCTTGACAATCATGTCCAAAGCAGTTGAAAGTTGTGTTTGAAGGAATTTCAGGAGATTACGCCCAAAGGTCTTATAAATCAACCCTGATACCAAAAGACATCATATTTCAAGGATTAGGAACTTACCTGACAAGCTTTTCCTTTTTCAATTTTGCAAAATATCTTGATATCTGTCTTCTCTATGTGGGATGTTGGAACACCCCTGCTTCTTGAATCTATACACTATACTTTCCTAAAAGTAGTGTATGCTATGCAAATGCATATGAATTTCAATGCATGCTATGCAAATGTTGGCCAATTAATTCCTGTTCAGTGTATGGTACTCAAGTTTCTCAAGCTTTCTCTTGGGCATCAAGCCTTTTGATTATTTAGAGATCCAATTACACTGCTCTTCTAAGATTGAACCAATGTAGCTCTTAATTGTTTCTTCCACTCATAATCTTCCTGTAAAAAAATCTCTTCCCAGATTCAATGTCCTAATCAGGAACTGAACATCTCGATTCTACCTTTATCACTCTTGATTTATTCAATGTAATGTAAAAAATCCTTTTATGTTGTTATTCATTCATCAATCATTATTTCAAACTCAAAAAGTAAGAATGCATTTGCACATTTCTTCCATGGTGTGGTACTAAGAAGAAAGGAATATGAATGATTGGGAAACAATCATCAGAAAAAGGCACAAAGAATGTAATAAAATGTTTTTTTTTATTAGTAAAATGTTGGCAAACTTTGGCCAAGAAAGAATTACAAGGATAGGTATGGGGAAAAAGCCCAAAATGAACAATCAGATAATCATGATAACACATCTCAAAGTTCTTTCTGAAAACTCAATCCTCTTATGTATTTAACAACTTGGAACTCTTCCGAATTTGCTAGCCTCTATATCAGCGGACTTTTAAATTCAATGTTGTATTCTCCTTATCTAAGCTGCCTTTTCAGGTTTTCAACTTAGACAAACCCCCTATGACTCAAATCGCCCTTTTAGGGTTTTCGCCTTGAGTCCTTTTTTTTCACTTTTTCTTTTTTCATTTTTTTATTTTTTCTATTTTTTCATTTTTTCTCTTTTTTTTATTTCATCATTTTTTTTCTTTTTTTTCATTTTTTTCAAGCATAGTATTTCTTCACAGCATCAGAATTTATAAGATGGGGTAAATCATTTCCATCCATCTCAGTCAGTATCAGCACTCCACTCGAAAAAGCCTGTTTCACCACATACGACCCTTCCTAATTTGGAGTCCATTTTCCTCTACTATCATGTTGGATTGGGAAATTCTTTTCAAAACCAACTCTCCTTCTCGAAAGCAACGGGGTCGAATCTTCTTATCATGAGCCCTCATCATTCTCCTTTGATATAGCTGACCATGGCACAATGCAGTCAATCTCTTTTCTTCTATGAAATTTAACTGCTCATAATGTTCTCGGATCCATTTAGCTTCTTCCAACTCAACTTCTTTTAAAACTCTCAAAGAGAGGATCTCTACTTCCACTGGTAGTACAGCTTCCATCCCATAAACCAAAGAAAAATGGGTTGCCCCAGTAGAGGTGCGAACTGACGTTCGATATGCATGCAATGCAAATGGCAACTTCTCATGCCAATCTTTGTAAGTCTCGATCATCTTCTCTAAAATCCTTTTTATGTTCTTATTGGCTGCCTCAACTGCCCCATTCATTTTCGGACGGTATGGTACCGAGTTATGATGCTTGATCTTGTATTGAGCACATATTTCTTACATCATCTTACTATTTAGATTCTTAGCATTGTCTAAAATAATTCTCTCCGAAAGTCTATATCTACAGATGATCTCCTTTTTTATGAACTTGCAAAACACGGAGCATGTCACATTTGCATATGATGTTGCTTCTACCCATTTTGTGAAATAATCTATCATCACAAAAATGAATCTGTGCTGGTTAGAGGCCTTTGGGGTGATTGGGCTAATGACATCCATGCCCCATATTGAAAATGGCCATGGTGGTGCCATAACATGTAAAGCAGATGGTGGAGCATGGATCTTATCAGCATATATCTGGCATTTATGGCATTTACGAGCATAGTCAATGCAATTATTCTCCATCGTCAACCAGTAATATCCCGCTCTCATGATCTATCTTGCCATCATATGTCCACTAGTATGTGCCTCACATATTCCATCATGCACCTCTTTAATGATTTTCTTTGCTTCAGTCTCATTTAAGCACCTCAATAATACTTGATCCTTACTTCTTTTGTACAGGACATCCCCATCCAGGAAAAAGCTCATAGCCAATCTTCGAATGACCCTTTTATCATTTTTTGTTGCTTGAACTGGATACTGCTGATCCTTGACATACTTTAAGATGTCATAATACCAGGGCTTTCCATTTTCTTCTCCCTCTACATTAGAATAATAACTTGGTATATCTTTAACATCTAACTTGATAGGCTGAATGTCGGTATTATCATTAACTCGAATCATTGCAGCCAGAGTAGCCAATGCATCAACAATCAAATTCTTTTCTCAAGATAAGTGATCAAACTGGATATTTTCAAATTATTTCATCAACTCTAGAATATACTTATGATACAGAACGAGTTTTGAATCTCTCGTCTCCCATTCTCCTTTCAACTGATATATGACTAGAGTTGAGTCTTTAAACACTTTCAGTACTTTCACTCTTCTATCTATAGCAGCTTGCAAGCCCAGGACACATGTCTCATATTCAGTGATGTTATTTGTGCAATTAAAATTTAACCTCGCTGTTACAGGACAGTATTGTTCTTCTGGAGAAATTAGAATTGCCCCAATTCCATGCCCCAAGGCATTAGCAGCTCCATCAAAGTACATTCTTCAACATTTTTCTACATGTTCCCCTTCCTCCGGTTGGGAAATAGTCATTAAGTCTTCGTCAGGGAATTTCAGCTTTATCGGCTCATAGTCTTCAGTAGCACGATCAGTAAGAAATTCTATTATAGCGCCTCCTTTTATTGCTTTTTGGCTCATGTATATAATATCATATTTTGAGAGCATTACTTGCCATCTAGTGATTTTCCCAGATAAAGAAGGTTTTTTTAAGATATACTTAATTGGATCCAGTTTCGCTATGAGCCATGTAGTATGATAGAGCACATACTATCTGAGTCTTTTGGCAGTCCACGCTAATGCACAACACATTTTCTCCAATGAAGAATACTTGGATTCATATTTAGTGAACTTTTTACTCAGATAGTAAATAGCTCTCTCCTTTCGGTTGGCCTCGTCTTGTTGTCCCAGCACATATCCCATTGAATTTTCACATACGGTTAAGTATAAGATTAAAGGTTTCCTTGGAACAGGTGGCACCAATACTGGAGGGTTCGATAAATATTGCTTAATTTTATCAAACACCTCTTGACATTCTTCATTCCATTTCCCAGGATTATTCTTACGGAGAAGCTTAAATATGGGATCACATTTATAAGTAAGCTGAGAGATGAACCGAGAAATGTAGTTCAATCTCCCCAGAAAACCTTGAACTTCTTTTGGTGTGCTAGGAGGTGACAAATTCTGGATGGCCCGTATCTTATCGGGATCGACTTTAATTCCTCTTTCACTGACCACAAAGCCTAGCAACTTCCCTGACTTTACCCCAAAGGTGCACTTGGCTGGGTTTAATTTGAGCTGAAATTTTCTCAATCCTTCAAATAACTTTCTGAGGCTAGTAACATGATCTTCATCCTCACAAGACTTTGCAATCATATCGTCTACATACACCTTAATCTCTTTGTGCATCATGTCATGGAAAAGTGTTACCATGGCTCTTTGATATGTTGCCCCAGCATTCTTTAGCTCGAAAGGCATGACTTTATAGCAGAAGGTTCCCCACATGGTCACAAAAGTAGTCTTTTCCATATCCTCCATAGCCATTTTTATCTGATTATACCCCGAAAAACCATCTATAAAGGAGAAAATCGAATGCTTAGCCATGTTATCTACCAGTGTGTCAATATGAGGCAAAGGAAAGTTATCCTTTGGACTAGCCTTATTCAAGTCCTGATAGTCTACACATATTCATACTTTTCCATCTTTCTTAGGAATTGGGACTATATTGGCTACCCATTCTGGATACTTAGCCACTTGTAGAAAACTTGCATCAAATTGTTTCTTCACCTCCTTTTTAATCTTTAGTAGCATTTCGGGCTTCATCCATCTCAGTTTCTGCTGAACTGGCTTACATTCTGGCTTTAAAGGTAACCTGTGCTCCACTATTTCTGTGCTTAGCCCTGACATATCCTGGTAAGACCAAGCAAATATATCTACAAATTCTTGAAGTAGGTCTGCCTTCATTACCTATCTCCAGATGAAAGTGAAGTGCCCATTCTAACCTCTTTCTTATTTTTTTCATCTTTCAGATTCACTAAGTCCACTACCTCCTGATGAGGCTCAATTGGCTTATTCTCTTGTTCAATCATCCTCATTAGGTCCAGAGGCATAACATATTCTTTAGAATTTTCTTCATTGTCAAGTTCATCAGTGTTAATTGAATTCTCAAAGCTAACCTCTTGATTGTTATCATGATTATCTTCATGTTCATTTAAAGACCTGCAATTGAATGAAATAGGATATGTTGGCAAGATGTGCTTGGAGAGATAAAAATAATGAAGACACAAGAAGAAATGAATGAAAATGCATACTTCCTAATTTTTATTAAAAATAATAAATGATGAATGGCCCGAACAAAAAAGATCACCCCAATGCCTTGGGCAATAGCTATTGGGATGTTACAATTACATTGTATCAAAATCAAAAGTCAAAGGCATCTCGATGGCACTCCAATTATTGAGCTCAAAATTTGGTGGACAAAGGCGAACCCACTCTTCTTGATTAACCCTCACTTTATCTTCAACAGCATTAATGGCTAACTGGGCAAAATCGTCTTCCACACTTTTACTTGCATCTGGGTATATGAATCCTCTAGGTCTGAAGGTTTCATACAAGTGTGGGATAAACATTAGTCTTGCTGTCTTTCTTGATGGCCTTCTTTTGACTTCCCACTCTACCATCTCGTAGCCTAGGCCCACTTTGTCGCTATTGTCTATTATTGTTGGAGGTTCTTTAATTCCATCAAGTTTTTGCCTAGCCCAAGTCCTGGATACCAGCCCTTGTTGATGACTTGGCTCACCACTATCTTTGAAAAAAATTGACTTTGAAATCCTTCCCCTATAGAATTGACCAATTCAAAAGATCGATAGGAGCATTCCAATGCTTCTTCGACAGCCTCTACGTATGGAGTGTTCAATGGTTGGGTCACTAGCATGTCTTCCTCCCTAACTACCACTACCAATTGACCTTCTACATTGAACTTGATCTTTTGGTGCAAAGTAAAAGGCACAGCTCTTGCCATGTGAATCCATGGTCTTCCTAACAGACAGTTGTAGGATGGAGAGATATCCATCACTTGAAATTTTATATTGAAGGTGCAAGGCCCAATTTGTAAAGGCATTTCAATATCTCTCAAGATTTCTTTTCTGGTCCTATCAAAGGCTCTCACAATCATCTTACTATCCCTCATATGGGAATAATCAATGGGTAGCCTTGCCAAAGTTGACATAGGCATGACGTTGATAGCAGAGCCATTATCGATAAGGACCTTGGCTATAATATGGCTCTTGCACTTGACTGTGATATGTAGAGCCTTGGCATTTCTTTTTCCCTCCAAAGGAATCTCATCATCGCTGAATGAAATGTGATTTGGCATGACTAAATTTCCAGCCAGGTGGTTCACATATTCAATAGATACATTATGTACCACATATGCCTGATTCAACACTTTTAGTAGGGCGTTTCGGTGTGGCTCTGAGTTCAGCAATAGTGATAATAATGAGATTCGAGCTGGCATTTTATTCAACTGTTCCATAACAGAATACTCACTATGTTTTACCAGCTTTAGAAATTCATAAACCTCTCTTTCTGATACTGGCTTTGGCTGATCTTCTTTAGGTTCTATCTCAAGATTATTTCATCTTTCTCCTTCTTTAGCTTTCTCCCTTCTAGCTTTTTCTAACATTTCTAGAGTGTAACATCTCCCACTTCGGGTAATGCCTCCTACACCAGTTATATTGGAAGCATCGGCTTTGGAGACCTTTTCTTTCTACCCCTAAACTACAGTGTCATAGCCATATCTCTAAGGTACAGCTTTATCATCTTTGTATGGAAAAAGAGTTGGGACTTTAAAAGTTACCAGCCTGGGGAAGAGTTTATCTATGAATGACTTTGGTTTGTTCCCACATTGAATTGTCACTGGTTTTGGAAATAACTTTATAGGCCTATCAGTCATGTACACTTCAGTATTCTTCAAGTCTTTTCTTTCTTCATAAATCTCCATTTGATGTGAATCCAAGAGTTTTTGCACCTCTTGGTGAAACTACTCACAGGTCTCAATGGAATGGCCCATTGCCCCACTATGATACTTACAACTAGTGCCAGCTATATATGCTCCATGATAGCTGTGTGGACTTACTAGTTGTATCATGTCTGCTCTTCATAAAATATCGAACAGTTGGCTGAGAGGTGTCTTAATATCTACCACTTCCTTCTTCACATGGCGCTCCTGTTCTTTACCTATAGCATTCACATTATGATTTGGCAAAGGATTGCCACTAACATTCGGTGCAGTCATCCCTCCAGTATCAAAGCAAATCATCCCATCCTTGATCAACCGTTGCACTTTGTGTTTCAGGGTAGTGCAATTTTTGGTAGAATGACCAGCAATCCCATAATGGTAGTCACAGTGGGCGGTGGGATCATACCACTTGGGGTAAGGTGGCTTGAGGGGTTCCAATTTACTTGGAGCAATCAAATGATTGTTGTAGAGCTCCTTATATAATTCTGAATAGGTCATTGGAATTGGGTCAAAAATAGGTTTCTCATGAGTAGTTCGTTGCTCCCGCGAGCCACCAATAGGGTTAGTTGGGCGATTTTGGTGTCTTTGAATGTTAGGACTGTACATGGTATTTTGGGGTCTATGGGGGGCTTGATATGTTTGGGGGTATGGTGGTTGTGTAAATGGTTGGTATGGGTGAAAGGAAGTGTTATTTACAGTGGGGTGATATGGCAGATATTCTGGTAGTGGGTAAGGTGAATAACCTCTAAGTTGTTGTCTATCAAAGCTCACAGCCTGAGTTTCAGTTTCTTTTTTCTTTGGGACTCTTTTGCTAGATGCTTCATTTCCTTCTAGTTTGCCATTTTTTATGGCACTCTCAATGATTTCTCTTGAGATTACCATATCAGCAAAATTTTTCATTGCATTCCCTATCATCTTTTCATAATATGGAGGTTTTAAAGTGCTAACAAACAGCACTATAGTTTCTTTCTCAGTCAGAGGAGGTTGTACCTGAGAAGGAACATCCCTCCATCTCTGGGCATACTCTTTAAAAGACTCGTTTGCCTTTTTCTCCAGATTCTATAAAGACAAACGATCAGGGGCCAAATTGATGATATGTCGATATTGACTGATAAAGTCATGTGCCATATCACTCCAAGAGCGAATGCGAGTCTTGTCCAACTGAACATACCATTTGGCTACAGAGCCAGTAAGACTGTCTTGGAAAACATGCATCAATAGTTTTTCATCATGTGCATGAGCTGCCATCTTCCTACAATACATGGTGATATGGGTTTTGGGGCACTTTATACTGTTATATTTTTCAAATTTTGGTGCTTTGAACTTATGGGGGATAACCACATCAGGAACTAAGCAGAGCCCAACAGCATCAATCGACCCATAAAAGCTAAATCCTTCCACAGCCCCTAGCCTTCGCTCTAGCATGCTAATCTTGGAACTTTCCTGAACTTTCACTCTCATTTTTTCCTTCTCCTTCTCTTTTAAATCATCTAGATCAGGAATTGGTTCTACTGCCTTTTCAGTGAAGATAGGATTTATATAACTATTATACTACCCTGGGTTGAAAGTTGATGGCATTCCAGGATATGTTGGATATGCGAAGTGTTATGGCGGGACCTCTTGGGTAGATTGGGCTTGAGGTGGGTTAAAACTTGAAGGGTACAAAGGGTCAGCCACTTCTTGTAATGGGGGAACTTGCTGGCTTGTATTTTCTACAACTCATTTTCCTTTATTCATATTATTAAGAGCCTCCAGAATCTTGCTTAGATCACTTTCAGTCTTCTCTTGTGCTTTTTCTATCTTTTCAAATCTATGGGAACTTTTTTCCTCCATTTACCTTGCTCTGGATCTTGTGTTGTATCGATAGGTAGGATTTTCACTAGATGGAGCTATCCTGGGACCTTGAGTACCATATCTCAGAATTAGTAAATTTGCATGATCATCACATGGTTGCTTTGTTAAGTGTAATGAATGAGAATGCAATGAATGAAAAATGCATGTATGCAGAGAACATTTGCCTTAAAACAGTATTCAACTAAAAAATTTCATTTATTCCAAAAAAACTTTGATCTACATTGAGTTTATCATCCTAGAATTATAACTATAAAATTGTTTGATCTGTTCATACTGGGCTTTGGCTTCTTCTATGAAGTTCAAGAGACGCTGTCCATGTTCTCCTACTGGGGCCACCACTTGTCTTAATGCCTTTGCCTCTTCCACCATCTCTCTTGCCTTACACACCCCTTTATGAATTTGGGTTGTTAAGTGCTCAATGTATTTCTGCCTTCCTAGGTTCTCTCTTTTACCACACCAGACTTGGTATGATAATTCTCTATGTTCTCTAACCAATGCAGTGATATGGTCTCCTTCTTCATCCAACTTTTGACTTAACCTACTCAAATAACTGTTTAGCATGTTAATTTTTGCCTGTGCTTCGGTACTTTCTTCTTCCAATTCGGCATACTCTTGTTTTAATCTTGTATTTTCCTCAGTCAGCTCGATAATGGTTATTGCTTTGGCCCTTTCTCTCACACATAGCCTCTTATTCTCCTGGTGTAACTTTACTAGATCTTCAGTAGCTGTATCACGTTCTCTAGCAATCTTATGAACTTTAACTTCATAACTTTCAGCTCTACCTTTCCACTGGGCTTTTTCTTCTTGAAGTTCCTAAATTTTTTTCTTTAACTTGATCTTTTCAAACTCAAATTCTTTTGTTGCCAGCTCTAACTCTGATGGTGTCTCTTCAAGTTTTTCTTTTGTTGGTGGTTGAGAGATTTCATAAGTGAATACCATTTCTTGTCTTTTCTTTGTTCTCCAAACCAAGTACCCTGGGGTGACTTTTTCAGTGAACGGTCCAGGACTAACTCTTTGGGGATTTTTCCATGCTTTAATCTTCTCATTCATCCTTTGAAATGCTTTAGGCTCACTGTAAGAGAAGTCTAACTGATGAAGCCCATAAGTCATAGGAATAAACTGTTCTCCCCTGAATTGCCTTCTCACTAAGAGTGGTGCATAATTTGTTACTCCCCATAAACCCAGAAGTGGAACCACTATACTATCCCCACATTGATACAACATAGGCTCACGATTCATCCATGGGGCCAACCATCTCACCCTGGCACTTTCCAACTTTTGTAAGAAAGTTATCCATTCTTGTTTAGACTTTCGCTTTGACCACCCATTTTCACAGAATTCTTTGATCGAAAAATGATTACAGATATAAAGCTTCGAGAAAGCACCATTTCCTTGTTCAAAATGGCTTTTCATTCATAAGTACAATAACTGTATGCATCCTATGAAGTGCCTTCCATTCCGACGATAATAACTCAAAGATTTGATAGTCTCTGCTAATATTACCATTGAAGGATTACAACCATTGATCACACTCTCGAAGAAATCAACCACCGCTATTTCAACATACCCTAAAACCTTTGGAAAGATTACTAGTCCGTATATAGCCAAGGCAAATATGTCTAACCCCCGTTCTTCATTGGCATGCTGTATCAAAAACTCATGAAAGAACTTTCAAGGTAGGCAGACTTGTTCTTGTTTCTTCTTTGTATGAGAATCCATAACTTCCTTGTCTATCCCCATGAGTTGAGCCAGACTTTTACGAAATCCTGACTTATGTTTTTTGACATATATCTTGTCAGGAGTCTTGAGGTGTAGACCCAACAAAATCAAGTATTCTTCAATGGAGGGAGTCATATCAGCTTCATTAAAGATGAAGCACTTGTATGTAGGATCCCAGAATTATGCTGCAACTCTGATTAGTTGATCATCGACAACCACTGCTAGAAGGTGTGCTATATGCCCATGTTTTTGACAAAAGTACTCTTGTTTTGACGGACTCATCTTCTTCCAGATATCAACCAAATCCTCTAACTTATTCTGTTTGTGGAGGATAGATGTTTCTTAAGATAGAGTAGAGTCATACCTAATTGGCAAGCAATCTCCCATCTTCAGTTGAATCTTTTTTGACTGGGCACTTACTTCATTAGGTGTCCCACAGGGTGCTAATACTGATGAAGAACAAACTAAACGTTCATTGGCGTCCATGAAAAAAAATTTGTTGAAGACCGTTTTTCAAGCTAATGTTCTTTATGCAACTTTATGATATGCATATGAACCAATGCAAAAGAATAAGGCTTAGGCGTACGGAGTTCATTCCATGTCTAAGCATACGGAGTTCATTCCCAGTCTAAGATTTTGAGCCATGGTGCAGATGCTGGGCTTGGGCATGTGCTAGTGCCATATTTTTTTCGCCCGGGGCACCATCGCAATAGCATCGTCGGAGAGCCTAACTGACGACATTGGGGGTTCCGACGATTGGGGGGCCGGGGGGTGTGCACACATGATGTGCGATGGGTGCTGGTACTTGGCCCTTATATTGGCCCCATATCCCTCTTCAAACCTCGAGAACTCACACCCCTTAAAGAGCATTTGAGATTTTATAGGTTTGCTGCCAGTAGCTATTAAAGTGTCTGAAATGGGGATACTTTTTTCAAATGATCACAAAATCTTCTCCACTTCGAGTTTTTAGCTGAATTGTTTTGTGCATGCCAACAAAAATAGAAGGATTACCTCTACCAAATTTGGGGACAAAACTCTTTCTAAAAAAATTTTAAAAAATCTCGAGCCGTAAAAAGTTTCAAAAATCGTGAAAAATAGAAAACGGGTCGTCTTGCCACGAACCTTCACATGAAGGCCTATGGGACCATTGTATGAATTTACAAGCCATAAAAATGGCATTGGAATGGCAGAAATATGAAGATGTGCTTGAACCCACCTACCACCCGTTCGATCTCCGACTTGCGCATTCTGCCTCTCCGGCCGGCTGAGCACCCGCACGCTCGTTTCATGGGTTGCTTAGGCATACGGAGTTCATTCCATTTCTAAGCCCCAGCCAGATCGAGGGTTGTGGCAGCAGGACCGGCAGTGGGATCGATAGCACACAAAGAGGGATCGGGCTGATCCCCGGCTTACGCATTATGCCTCTCCGATCAACCTCTCCGGTCGGTTGAGCACCTGCACGCTCGTTTTGTGGATTGACTTAGGCATACGAATTTCATCCTCAGACTAAGCATACGAAGTTCATTCCCAGTCTAGGATCGGATCGAACCGAGGGTTACGACAGCAAGATCGGCAGCACGCAAGGGGGACTGGGTCGATCCCTGGCTTATGCATTCTGCCTCTCCGGTCGGCTGAGTACCCGCACGCTCGTTTCGTGGGTTGGCTTAGCCATAGGGAGTTTATTCCATGTCTAACCCCTAGCCGGACCGAGGGTTGCGGCAGTGGGACTGACCGCTCGCAGAGGGGGACCGAGCCGATCCCCAGCTTACGCATTATGCCTCTTCGGCCGACTCAGTGCCTGCACGCTCGTTTCGTGGGTTGACTTATGCATACGGAGTTCATTCCTAGTCTAAGATTGAATCGGACTGAGGGTTGCGATAGTAGGATCGACAGCACGCAGGGGGGACCAGGCCGATCCTCGACTTGTGCATTCTGCCACTCTTACTGACTGAGCACCCGTTTCGTGGGTTGGCTGAGCGTCCGTACGCCCGTTTCATGGGTTGGCTTAGGCATAAGGAGTTCATTCCATGTCTAAGCCCCAGCCAAATCGAGGGTTGTGGTAACGGGACCGACAGCACACAGAGGGGGATCGGGTCGATCCCCAGCTTGTGCATTCTGCCTCTCCGATCGGTTGAGCGCCCGTACGCTCGTTTTGTGGGTTGGCTTAGGCATACGGAGTTCATTCCCAGTCTAATATTTTGAGCCATGGTGCAGATGCTGGGCTTGGGCATGTGCTGGTGCCACATTTTTTTCGCCCGGGGCACCATCGCAAGAGCATCGCCAGAGAGCCTAACCGACGACATTGGGGGTTCCAGCGATTGGGGGGCCGGGGGGGTATGCTCACATGATGTGCGATGGGTGCTGGTACTTGGCCCTTATATTGGCCCCATATCCCTCATCAAACCTCGAGAACTCACACCCCTTAAAGAGCATTTGAGATTTTATAGGTTTGCTGCCAGTAGCTATTAAAGTGTCTGAAATGGGGACACCTTTTTCAAACGATCACAAAATCTTCTCCACTTTGAGTTTTTAGCTGAATTGTTTTGTACATGCCAACAAAAATACAAGGATTACCTCTACCAAATTTGGGGATAAAACTATTTCTAAAAAAATTTAAAAAAATCTCGAGCCGTAAAAAGTTTCAAAAATCATGAAAAATAGAAAACGGGTCGTCTTGCCATGAAACTTCACATGAAGGCCTATGGG
Organism: Durio zibethinus; assembly: GCF_047325235.1. NCBI lineage: Eukaryota > Viridiplantae > Streptophyta > Magnoliopsida > Malvales > Malvaceae > Durio > Durio zibethinus. Next base: position 22,166,231 of record NC_143165.1, read on the forward strand.
ACCATTGTATGAATTTAGAAGCCATAAAAATGGCATTGGCATGGGAGAAATATGAAGATGTGCTTGAACCCACCTACCACTCTTTCGATCCCCGGCTTGGGCATCTTGCCTCTCCGGTCGGCTGAGCGCCCACACGCTCATTTCGTGGGTTGACTTAGGCATACGGAGTTCATCCTGAGTCTAAGCATAAGGAGTTCATTCCCAGTCTAAGATCAGACCGGATCGAGGGTTGCGGCAACAGGATCGATAGCACGCAGGGGGGATCGGGCCGATTCCCAGCTTGCGCATTCTACCTCTCCGACCGGCTAAGTGCCCACACGCCCGTTTCGGTGGTTGGCTTAGGCATAGAGAGTTCATTCCATGTCTAAGCCCTAGCTGGATCGAGGGCTGTGGTAGTGGGACCGGCAGCACACAGAGGGGACCGGGCCGATCCCTGGCTTGCGCATTATGCCTCTCCGGCCGGCTGAGTGCCCGTACACTCGTTTCGTGGTTTGGCTTAGGCATACGGAGTTCATTCCATGTCTAAGCATATGGAGTTCATTCCAGTCTAAGATCGGACCAGACCGAGGGTTGTGACAGTAGGTCCAGCAGCAGGATCGGCAGCATGCAGAGGGTGACCGGGCCGATCCTCGACTTGCATATTCTGCCTCTCCGGTCGGTTGAGCACCCGTACGCTCGTTTCGTGGGTTGGCTTAGGCATACGGAGTTCATTCCATGTCTAAGCCCCAACCGGACCGAGGGTTGTGGTAGCAGGACCAGCGACAGGATCGGTAACACGTAGAGGGGGATCGGGCTGATCCCTGGCTTGCGCATTATGCCTCTCAGGCCGGCCTCTCCGGCCAGTTGAGCGCCCGTACGCTCATTTCGTGGTTTGACTTAGGCATATGGAGTTCATCCCTAGTCTAAGCATACGAAGTTCATTCCCAGTCTAAGATCAGACCGGACCGAGGATTGCAGCAGTAGGATCGATAGCACGGAGGGGGGACCGAGCCGATCCCCGACTTGCGTATTCTACCTCTCTGGCCGGCTGAGCGCCCGCACACCCATTTCATGGGTTGGCTTACGCATAGGGAGTTCATTCCATGTCTAAGCCCCAATCGAACCGAGGGTTGTGGCAGCGGGACCAGTAGCACGTAGAAGGGGATCGGGTCGGTCCTCGATGTCACGGACTAAGCTTTCTCTCAGCAAGCAATAGATCGTGCGGTACTTGAATGGGTGCTCCCAACTAAGTCAACCTTCAATAGATCGATATCTGAATAAATAACCATAAGCCATGGTTAGTCCCAAGCATTCACAATAAGACACAATATATCGAGATCGATCTCAAGCATACACACAAGAAGGCATATTCGCATCGAGAAAAAGAAAAACACATCAAGGCAACAATCAGGACATTCAATCGGGGTGAGTTTTATTATAGTCGGGAATCATACGTCGAGACCTCCCACCATCACCAGGGCCAGGGGGCAGCCCTTGGTGGGTGGCCTAGGCTCGCATAGCAACTGATGAGATAGCCCAACACTACACTGCCGGCTCACCCCCCTTAAAGAGCCTTAGAGATTTTAGAGCTATGCTACCAGTAACCATTACAATGTTTGAAATGGGGACACTTTTCCTAGCACAAGGGATCTACCCGGCCATGGCCCTATACATGGGTGGCTTATGGCAACCTAAGTCCTGGTCATGGCCCTATACAAGGTTGGCTCATGACATCCTTCCCCACCTATTCTATTGACGTCCTCGTTGACTTGCTGGCTTGAAATTCTTTGATCTTCCTTAGAAATCTCTGGAGGTCGTGTTCTCTCTCCCAGCTGGTTTCTTCTAGTCCTAATCCCTCCCACTTCACTAAGTACTCCTGAACTAGTCTTTGAGATATCTTGGATTCCCTATCAACTAAGATCTCTTCAACTCGATGCTCTAAGGGTGGCTTCATGGTGATGGCGACTCTGGTTGGCTCCCTTTGGCTAGCATCTGTAGGATCTACATGGAAAGGTTTCAAGTTGCTCACATGAAATACTGGGTGCACCTTCATCCACTTTGGTGGGTTGATTTTGTAAGAAGCATTCCCCACTTTGGAAAGGACCCTTATTGGACCTTCATATTTGCGCACCAGTCTACGATCTCTCTTTCTCAAGAACCTGGTTTGTTCAGGAACTAGTCGGACAAGAACCAAATCACCAACTTGAAATTGTTGAGCCTTACGACCCTTGTCTGCCCATTTCTTCATTCGCTTTGATGCTTTCTCTAGGTAAGCTTGTGCAATCTCTGTGTGCAATCTCTAGGAGAGCCTAACCGACGGCATTTACGATTCCGATGATTGGGGGGCCCGGGGGGTGTGCGCACATGATGTGTGATGGGTGCTGGTACTTGGCCCTTATATTGGCCCCCTATCCCTCATCAAACCTCCAGAACTCACACCCCCTTAAAGAGCATTCGAAATTTTATAGGTTTGCTGCCAATAGCCATTAAACTGTCTGAAATGGGGACACTTTTTTCAAACGGTCACAAAATCTTCTCTACTTCGAGTTTTTAGCTGAATTGTTTTGTGCATGCCAACAAAAATACAAGGATCACCTCTACCAAATTTGGGGACAAAACCCTTTCTAAAAAAGTTTTAAAAAATCCCGAACCGTAAAAAGTTTTGAAAGTCGTGAAAAATAGAAAACGGGTCGTCTTGCCATGAAACTTCACATGAAGGCTTAGGGGACCATTGTATGAATTTTCAAGCCATAAAAATGACATTGGCATGGCAAAAATATGAAGATGTGCCTAAACCCACCTACCACCCGTTCGATCCTCGGCTTGCGCATCCTGCCTCTCTAGTCAGCAGAGCGCCCGTACGCTCATTTCGTGGGTTGACTTAGGCATATGAAGTTCATCTCCAGTTTAAGCATATGGAGTTCATTCCCAATCTAAGATCAGACCGAACCGAGGGTTACGGTAACAGGATCGACAGCACGTAAGAGGGATCGGGTCGATCCCCAACTTACGCATTCTGCCTCTCCGACCGGCTGAGTGCCCATAAGCCTGTTTCATGGGTTGGCTTAGGCATAGGGAGTTCATTCTATGTCAAAGCCCCAGTCAGACCGAGGGTTGTGGCAGCGGGACTGGCAGCACGCAGATGGGGACCAAGCCAGTTCCCTATTTGCCCATTATGCCTCTCCGGTTGACTCAACGCCCGTATGCTCGTTTCATGGGTTGGCTTAGGCATACGGAGTTTATTCCCAGTCTAAGATCGGATCGGACTGAGGGTTGTAGCAGCAAGACCAGCAGTAGGATCGATAGCAAGCAGGGGGGGATCGGGTCGATCCTCGGCTTACGCATTCTGCCTCTCCGATCGGCTAAGCGCCCGCACGCTCATTTCATCGGTTGGCTTAGGCATACGGAGTTCATTCCATGTCTAAGCATACGGAGTTCATTCCCAGTCTAAGATCGGACTGGACTGAGGGTTGCGACAGCAGGAGCAGCATCAGGATCGAGAGCACGCAGGGGAGGACCGGGCCGGTCCCTGGCATGCGCATTCTGCCTCTCCAGTCGGTTGAGTGCCCGCACGCTCATTTCATGGGTTGGTTTAGGCATACGGAGTTCATTCCATGTCTAAGCATACAGAGTTCATTCCCAGTCTAAGACAGATCAGACCGAGGGTTGTAGCAATAGGACCAACAGTAGGATCGGTAGCAGGCAGGGGGGATCGGGTCGATCCTCGACTTACGCATTCTGCCTCTCCGATCGGCTGAGCGCCCGCACGCTCATTTCGTCGGTTGGCTTACGCATACGGAGTTTATTCTATGTCTAAGCATACGGAGTTCATTCCCAGTCTAAGATCGGACTGGACTGAGGGTTGCAGCAGCAAGACCAGCAATAGGATCGATAGCACGTAGGGGAGGATCGGGCCGGTCCCCGGCATGCGCATTCTGCCTCTCCAGTCGACTGAGCACCCGTACGCTCATTTCGTGGGTTGGTTTAGGCATACGGAGTTCATTCCATGTCTAAGCATACAGAGCTCATTTCCAGTCTAAGATCGGACTGGACCAAGGGTTGTAGCAGCAGGACCAGCAGTAGGATCGACAGCAAGTAGGGGGGGATCGGGTCGATCCCCGGCTTACGCATTCTGCCTCTCTGATCGGCTAAGCGCCCACTCGCTCGTTTCGTCGGTTGGCTTAGGCATACGGAGTTCATTCCATGTCTAAGCATACAGAGTTCATTCCCAGTCTAAGATTGGACTGGACTGAGGGTTACGACAGTAAGACCAACAACAGGATCGATAGCACGCAGGAGAGGACCGAGCCGATCCCCGACTTACGCATTTTACCTCTCGACCGACTGAGCACCCGCACACTCGTTTTGTGGGTTGGCTTAGACATACGGAGTTCATTCCATGTCTAAGCATACGGGGTTCATTCCCAGTCTAAGATAGAACCAGACTGAGGGTTACGGTGCAGGACCAGCAACAGGATCGACAGCACGCAGGGGGGACCGGGTCGATCCCCGACTTGCGCATTCTGCCTCTCCGACCAATTGAGTGCCCGCACACTCGTTTCGTGCGTTGACTTAGGCATACGGAGTTCATCCCCAGTCTAAGCATACGGAGTTCATTCCCAGTCTAAGATCGAATCGGACCGAGGGTTGCGACAGTAGGATCGATAGCACGCAGAGGGGACCAGGCCAATCCCCAACTTACGCATTCTACCTCTCCGATTGGTTGAGCGCCCGCGTGCCCGTTTCGTGGGTTGGCTTAGGCATAGGGAGTTCATTCCATGTCTAAGCCCCAACCGGACCGAGGGTTGTGGCAACGGGATCGGTAGCATACAGAGAGGGACCGGGTCGATCCCCGGCTTGTACATTCTGCCTCTCCGACAGGCTGAGCACCTATGTCATGCCCTGGGTGGGTGCGCCAGGCACATTAGGCAGACCAACAGGTGAGCCAGAGGTTGAGGCCCGTAGACCAGGCGTGCTGGCGGGTATCTGTGCGAAAAGCCTAGTAAATGAGTTCAGAACGCCCGGCCAACTTGCAGGCCAGCACGTGAGATCGAGGCCTGGCATACAAGCTGCCCGCACCACATCTGGAAGGGCCCAAGGTGCTGGACACGAAAGGGAAGCTTTTGGAAGCAGGCAAGATGAGCAGGAGCATCTTGATTGATTGTAATCTGTATAATCCCATGATTTTAGCCTTTATTCTAGGGATATTGCCATTAAGTTATAGCTGGAGCCTCAACTATAAATAGAGGGCTGCTCCACCCTCATTTGTACACCATCAAACACTTCTGTTTCAGTGAATACAAGAGCATTTCCAGAATTCTGTCTTCTTATCCTGTTTCTCTTTAACTTGCGTAATCAGCCCTTCCCATTGTTCTAGCACCCGCACACTTGTGTTTTTTGCTGATTTAGGCATAAAGGAAGACACTCCAAGCCTAAGGCCGCATGGTTTCTGAGTCTAAGGTCAGAGCCCGTGACAGTTGGTATCAGAGCAAGTTTGATTCTGCGTGTTTGTGTTGTGCAGGTTTGATTCTACGTGTTTGTGTTGTGCAGTTTGGCTTCGGCATACGGAGTTCATTCCATGTCTAAGCATACGTAGTTCATTCGTAGTCTAAGATTAGATCGGACTGAGGGTTACGGTAGTAGGATCAGTAGCAGGATCGGTAGCATGCAGAGGGGATCGAACCGAGCCTCAGCTTGCGTATTCTGCCTCTCCAGTGGGCCTCCCTGACAGGTTGAGCACTCGCACGCTCGTTTCATGGGTTGGCTTAGGCATACGTAGTTCATTCCATGTCTAAGCATACGGAGTTCATTCCCAGTCTAAGAGTTTGAGCCATGGTGCACATGCTAGGCTCAGGCATGTGCTGGTGTCGCATTTTTTTTACCCGGGGCACCATCGTTGGAGCATCGTCGGAGAGCCTAACCGGTGGCATTGGGGGTAACGGTGATTAGGGGGCCGGGGGGTTGTGCGCACATGATGTGCGATGGGTGCTGGTACTTGGCCCTTATATTGGCCCCCTATCCCTCATCGAACCTTGAGAACTCACACCCCCTTAAAGAGCATTTGAGATTTTATTGGTTTGCTGCCAGTAGCCATTAAAGTGTCTGAAATGGGGACACTTTTTTCAAACGGTCACAAAATCTTCTCCACTTCGAGTTTTAAGCTGAATTTTTTGTGCATGCCAACAAAATACAAGGATCACCTCTACCAAATTTGGGGACAAAAATTTTTCTAAAAAAATTTAAAAAAATCTCGAATCGCAAAAAGTTTTAAAAATCATGAAAAATAGAAAACGGGTCATCTTGCCACGAAACTTCACATGAAGGCGTAGGGGACCATGGTATGAATTTACACGCCATAAAAATGGCATTGGCATGGCAGAAATATGAAGATGTGCTTGAACACACCTACCATCCGTTCGATCCTCAGCTTGCACATCCTACCTCTCTGGCCGGCTGAGCGTCTGCATGCTCGTTTCATGGGTTGACTTAGGCATACAGAGTTCATCCCCAGTTTAAGCATACGAAGTTCATTCCCAGTATAAGAGCGGACTGGACCGAGGGTTACGGCAGTAAGATCGATAGCACGCAGGGGGGATCGGGTCGGTCCCCGGCTTGCACATTCTGCCTCTCCGACCGACTGAGTGCCCGTACGCCCGTTTCATGGGTTGGCTTAGGCATAGGGAGTTCATTCCATGTCTAAGCCCCAGCCGGACCCAGGGTTGTGGCAGCGGGACCTACAGCACGTAGAGGGGGACCGAGCCGATCCCCGGCTTGCGCATTATGCCTCTACGGCCGGCTCAGAGCCTGAACACTCGTTCCGTGGGTTGACATATGTGTAAAGAGTTCATTCCCAGTCTAAGATCAGACCAGACCGAGGGTTGTAGTAGCAGGATCGACAACACATAGGGGGGATCGGGCCGGTCCTCGGCTTACGCATTCTGCCTCTCCAACCGGATTAGCGTCCACACGCTCGTTTCGTGGGTTGGCTTTGGCATACGGAGTTCATTCCATGTCTAAGCATACAGAGTTCATTCCCAGTCTTAGATCGGATCAGACTGAGGGTTACGATAGTAGGACCAGCAGTAGGATTGGCAGCATGCAGGGGGGATCGGGCCGATCCTTGGCTTACGCATTCTACCTCTCCAGTCGGCCTCCCCGACAGGCTGAGCGCTTGCACGCTCGTTTCATGGGTTGACTTAGGCATATGGAGTTCATCCCAAGTCTAAGCATACGTAGTTCATTCCCAGTCTAAGATCGAACTGAACCGAGGGTTACGGTAGCAGGATCGACAGCACGCAAGGGGGATCGGGCCGATCCCCGGCTTACGCATTCTGCCTCTTTGACCGGCTGAGCGCCCGCACACCTGTTTCATGGGTTGGCTTAGGCATAGGGAGTTCATTCCATGTCTACGCCCCAGCCAGGCTGAGGGTTGTGGCAATGGGATTGACAGCACGCAGAGGGGGATCAGGCCAATCCCCAGCTTGCGCATTCTGCCTCTCCGACCGACTGAGCGCCCGTACGCTCATTTCATGGGTTGGCTTAGGTATACGGAGTTCATTCCATGTCTAAGCATACGGAGTTCATTCCCAGTCTAAGCGTTTGACCCACGGTGCACATGCTGGGCTCGGGCATGTGCTGGTGCCACATTTTTTTCACCCGGGGCACCATCGTCGGAGCATCACCGGAGCATCACCGGAGAGCCTAATCGACGGCATTGGAGGTTCTGACGATTGGAAGGGCCGGGGGGTGTGCGTACATGATGTGTGATGGGTCCTGGTACTTGGCCCTTATATTGGCCCCTATCCCTCATCAAACCTCGAGAACTCACACCCCCTTAAAGAGCATTTGAGATTTTATAGGTTTGCTGCCAGTAGCCATTAAAGTGTCTGAAATGGGGACACTTTTTTCAAACAGTCACAAAATCTTCTCCACTTCGAGTTTTTAGCTGAATTTTTTTATGCATGCCAACAAAAATACAAGGATCACCTACAATTTTGGGGACAATCTTTCTAAAAAATTTTTAAAAAATCCCGAACCGTAAAAAGTTTTAAAAATCATGAAAAATAGAAAATGGGTCGTCTTGCCACGAAACTTCACATGAAGGCTTAGGGGACCATTGTATGAATTTACAAGCCATAAATATGGCATTGGCATGGAAAAAATATGAAGATGTGCTTGAACCCACCTACCACCCATTCAATCCCCGGCTTACGCATCCTGCCTTTCTGGTCGGCTGAGCGTCCGCACGCTCGTTTCGTGGGTTGACTTAGGCATACAAAGTTCATCCACAGTCTAAGCATACGGAGTTCATTCCCAGTCTAAGGTCTGACCAGACCGAGGGTTACAGTGGTAGGATCGACAGAACGTAAGGGGGATCGGCCTGATCCTCGGCTTGGGCATTTTACCTCTCCGATCGGCTAAGCGCCCGCACGCCCGTTTCGTGGGTTGGCTTAGGCATAGAGAGTTCATTCCATGTCTAAGCTGAAGCTGGATTGAGGGTTGTGGCAACGAGATCGGCAGCACGCAGAGAGGGATCGGGTCGATCGCCGGCTTGCGGATTATGCCTCTCCGGCCGGCTCAGCGCTCGTACGCTCGTTTCGTGGGTTGACTTAGGCACATGGAGTTCATTCCCAATCTAAGATCAAGCTGGACCAAGGGTTGTGGTAGCAAGATCGATAGCACACAGGGGGGATCGGCTCGATCCCTGGCATGCACATTCTGCCTCTTCGGTTGGCTGAACACCTGCATGCTCGTTTCGTGGGTTGGCTTAGGCATACAAAATTCATTCCATGTCTAAGCATACAGAGTTCATTCCCAGTCTAAGATCGGACCGGACCGAGGGTTGCGACAGCAGGACCAGTAGCAGGATCGATAGCACGTATGATGGGATCGAGTCGATCCTTGGCTTGCGCATTTTACCTCTCCAATCGGTTGAGCACCCGCACGCTCCTTTCATGGGTTAGCTTAGGCATACGGAGTTCATTCCATGTCTAAGAAACAACCGGACTGAGGGTTGTGGTAGTAGGACAAGTAGCGGGATCGGCAGCACGCACATGGGGCCAAGATGATCCCCGACTTACGCATTATGTCTCTCCGACTGCCTGAGCGCACGAATGCTCGTTTCATGGGTTGACTTAGGTATATGGAGTTCATCCCCAGTCTAAGCATATGGAGTTTATTCCCAGTTTAAGATCAGACCGGACCGAGGGTTGCGATAGCAAGATCGGTAGCACGTAGGGGGGATCGAGCTAATCCTCGACTTGCGCATTCAGGCTCTTCGGCTGGCTGAATGTCTGCACGCCCGTTTCGTGGGTTAGCTTACATATAGGGAGTTCATTCCATATCTAAGCCCCAGCTGAACCGAGGGTTGTAGCAGTGGGGGTGACAACACGCAGAGGGGGATTAGGCCGATCCTCGGCTTACGCATTATGCCACTCCGGCCAGCTCAATGCCCAAATGCTCATTTCATGGGTTGACTTAGGCATACGGAGTTCATTCCCAGTCTAAGATGGGATCGGATTGAGGGTTTCGGTAGCAAGATCGACAGCATGCAGGGGGGACCGGGCTGATCCCCGTCTTGCGCATTCTACCTCTCTGATCGACTGGGCGCCCACATGCTCATTTTGTGGGTTGGCTTAGGCATACGAAGTTCCTTCCATGTCTAAGCATGCAGAGTTCATCCCCAGTCTAAGATCGGATCAGACCAAGGGTTACGATAGCAGGACCAGCAATAGGATCGGTAGCACGTAGGGGGGGATCGGGTCGATCCCCGACTTGTGCATTCTGCCTCTCCGGTCAGCCTCTTCGATCGTTTGAGCGCCCGTATGCTCGTTTCATGGGTTGACTTAGGCATACAGAGTTCATCCCCATTCGAAGCAAACAGAGTTCATTCCCAGTCTAAGATCAAACCGGACCGAGAGTTACGACAGCAGGATTGGCAGCACGCAGAGGGGACCGGGCCGATCCCCGACTTGCGCATTCTGCCTCTTTGGCCTGCTGAGTAGTCGCACGCCCGTTTCATGGGTTGGCTTAGGCATAGGGAGTTCATTCCATGTCTAAGCCCTAGCCAGACCGAGGGTTGTGGCAACAGGATCGGCAGCACGTAGAGGGGGACCGGGCCGATCCTCGGCTTGTGCATTCTGCCTCTCCATCCGGTTGAGCGCCCGTACGCTCGTTTCATGGGTTGGCTTAGGCATACGAAGTTCATTCCATGTCTAAGCATACGGAGTTCATTCCCAGTCTAAGAGTTTGAGCCACGGTGCACATGCTGGGCTCGGGCATGTGCTGGTGTCGCATTTTTTTTGCACGGGGCACCGTCATCGGAGCATCACCGGAGCATTGTTGGAGAGCCTAACCGGTGGCATTGGGGGTTCTGATGATTGGGGTTGACTTAGGCATATGGAGTTCATCCCCAATCTAAGCATACGGAGTTCATTACCAGTCTAAGATCGAACTGGACCAAAGGTTGCGACAGCAGGATCGACAGCACGCAGAGGGGGATCGAGCTGATCCCCGACTTGCTCATTCTGCCTCTCCGGCCGGCTGAGCGCTTGCACGCTCATTTCGTGGGTTGGCTTAGACATACGAAGTTCATTCCGTGTCTAAGCCCCAGCCAGACCAAGGGTTATGGCAGCAGGACCGGCAGTGGGATCGACAGCACGCAGAGGGGGACCGGGCTGATCCCCGGATTGTGCATTATGTCTCTTCGATCGACTTGTCCGATCAGTTGAGCGGCCGTACGCTCGTTTCATGGGTTGACTTAGGTATACAGAGTTCATCCCCAGTCCAAGCATACGGAGTTCATTCCCAGTCTAAGATCGGACCGGGTCGAAGGTTATGGCAGTAGGATCAGCAGCATACAGGGGGGACCGGACAAATCCCCGGCTTGCGTATTCTTCCTCTCCGATCGATTGAGCGCCCGTACGCCCGTTTTGTGGGTTGGCTTAGGCATAGGGAGTTCATTCCATGTCTAAGCCCCAATAGAATTGAGGGTTGTGGTAGTGAGACCGACAGCATGCAGAGGGGGACCGGGTCGATCCCTGGCTTGTGCATTATGCCTCTCTGGTCGGCTCAGCACCCGAATGCTCTTTTCATGGGTTGACTTAGGCATACAGAGTTCATTCCTAGTCTAAGATCAGAATGAACTGAGGGTTACGGTAGCAGCATTGACAGCATGCAGGGGGGGACCAGGTCGGTCCCTAACTTACGCATTCTGCCTCTCCGGTCGACTGAGCACCCGCACACTCGTTTCGTGGGTTGGCTTAGGCATACAGAGTTCATTCCATGTCTAAGCATACGGAGTTCATTCCCAATCTAAGATTGGTTGGGATAGAGGCTTACGGTAGCAGGACCAGCAACAGGATTAGCAGCACATAGGGGGGGACTGGGTGGATCCCCGGCTTACGCATACTACCTCTCCGACCGACTGAGCGCCCGCACGCTCGTTCCGTGGGTTGACTTAGGCATACGGAGTTCATCCCCAGTCTAAGCATACGAAGCTCATTCCTAGTCTAACATCAAACCGAACTGAGGGTTGCGACAGCAGGATCGACAGCATGCAGGGGGATCGGGCCGATCCTCAGCTTCCGCATTCTGCCTCTCTGACCGACTGAGCGCCCGCACGTTGGTTTTGTGGGTTGGCTTAGACATACGGAGTTCATTCCATTTCTAAACATACGGAGTTCATTCCCAGTCTAAAAGTTTAAGCCACGGTGGACATGCTAGGCTGCAGGTGCCGCATTTTTTTTGCCCGGGGCACCATCGTCAAAGCATTGTAGGAGAGCCTAACCGACGGCATTAGGGGTTCCTGTGATTGGGGGGTCGGGGGGCTGTGCGCACATGATGTACGATGGGTGCTGGTACTTCACCCTTATATTGGCCCCCTATCCCTCATCAAACCTCGAGAACTCACACCCTCTTAAAGAGCATTTGAGATTTTATAGGTTTGCTGCCAGTAGCCATTAAAGTGTCTGAAATGGGGACACTTTTTTCAAACGGTCACAAAATCTTCTCCACCATGAGTTTTTAGCTGAATTTTTTTATGCATGCCAACAAAAATACAGGGATCACCTCTACCAAATTTGGGGACAAAACTCTTTCTAAAAAAATTTGAAAAAATCCCGAACCGTAAAAACTTTCCAAAATCGTGAAAAATAGAAAACGGGTTGTCTTGCCTTGAAATTTGACATGAAGGCATAGGGGACCATTGAATGAATTTACAAGCCATAAAAATGGCATTGGCATGACAGAAATATGAAGATGTGCTTGAACCCACCTACCACCCGTTCGATCCCCGGCTTACGCATCCTGCCTCTTTGGTAGGCTGAGCGTCCGCACGCTCGTTTCATGGGTTGACTGAGGCATACAGAGTTCATCCCTAGTCTAAGCATACAGAGTTCATTCCTAGTCTAAGATCGAACGGGATAAAGGGTTATGGCAGCAGGATTGACAGCAGTAGGGGGATCGAGCTTGCATATTTTGCCTCTCCACCTTACGCATTCTGCCCCTCGGTCATCACGTAGGGCTGATCCCCAGCTTGCACATTCTGCCTCTCCGACCGGTTGAGCACCCGCATGCTCATGTCATGGGTTGGCTTAGGCATACGAAGTTCATTCCATGTCTAAGCCCCAGTCGGACCGAGGGTCATGGCAGCAAGTAGAGGGGAATCGGGCTGATCCCCGGCTTGCGCATTATGCCTCTCCGACCAGCCTCTCCAGCCTGCTGAGCGCCCGCACGCTCATTTCATGGGTTGACTTACGCATACGAAGTTCATCCCCAGTCTAAGCATACGGAGTTCATTCCCAGTCTAAGATCGAACCGGACCGAGGGTTGCGGTAGCAGGATCGACAGCACGCGGGGGGGACCGGGCCAATTCTCAGCTTACGCATTCTGCCTCTCCGGTCGACTGATCGCCCGTACGCCCGTTTCGTGGGTTGGCTTAGGCATAGGGAGTTCATTCCATGTCTAAGCCCCAGTCGGATCGAGGGTTGTGGCAGCGGGATCGATAGCATGCAGAGGGGGACCGGGCCGATCCCCAGCTTGTGCATTATGCTTCTCCGACCAGCTGAGCACCCAAACGCTTGTTTCATGGGTTGACTTAGGCATACGGAGTTCATTCCCTGTCTAAGATCATATCAGACCGAGGGTTGCAGCAGCAGGATCGATATCACGCAGGGGGGACCGAGCCGGTCCCTGGCTTGTGCATTCTGCCTCTCCGACCGGTTGAGGGCCCGTACAGTCGTTTCGTGGGATGGCCTAAGCATACGGAGTTCATTCCATGTCTAAGCATACGGAGTTCATTCCGAGTCTAAGATCGGTAGCACACAGGGGAAGACCAGGCGGATCCCCGACTTGCGCATTCTACCTCTCCAACTGGCCTCTCCGATCGGCTGAGCGCCCACACACTCGTTTCGTGGGTTCACTTAGGCATACAGAGTTCATCCCCAGTCTAAGCAAACGAAGTTCATTCCCAGTCTAAGATCGAACCAGACCGAGGGTTGTGGCTGTAGGATCGACAGCACATAGGAGGGATCGGGTCGATCCTCGACTTGCGCATTCTGCCTCTCAAACCGGCTGAGCACCCGCATGCCCGTTTCGTGGGTTGGCTTAGGCATAGGGAGTTTATTCCATGTCTAAGCTCCAGCCGAACCGAGGGTTATGGCAACGGGACTGACAGCATGCAAAGGGGGACCGGGTCGATCCCTGGCTTTTGCATTCCACCTCTCTGGTCGGTTGAGCGCCCGTACGCTCGTTTCATGGGTTGGCTTAGGCATACAGAGTTCATTCCATGTCTAAGCATGCGGAGTTCATTCCTAGTCTAAGAGTTTGAGCCACGGTGCACATGCTAGGCTCGGCCCTGTGCTGGTGCTGCATTTTTTTTGCCTGGGGCACCATCGTCGAAGCATCGTCGAGCATCACCGGAGAGCATAACCGGCGGAATTGGGGGTTCCGGTGATTGGGGGGCCGGGGGTGTGCGCACATGATGTGCGATGGGTGCTGGTACTTGGCCCTTTTATTGGCCCCCTATCCCTCATCAAACCTCAAGAACTCACACCCCCTTAAAGAGCATTTGAGATTTTATAGGTTTGCTACCAGTAGCCATTAAAGTGTCTGAAACGGGGACATTTTTTTCAAACGGTCACAAAATCTTCTCCACTTCGAGTTTTTGGCTGAATTTTTTTATGCAAGCCAACAAAAATACAAGGATCACCTCTAATAAATTTGGGGACAAAACTCTTTCTAAAAAAATTTTAAAAAATCCCGAACCGTAAAAAGTTTCAAAAATCATGAAAAATAGAAAACGAGTCGTCTTGCAACGAAACTTCACATGAAGGTGTAGGGACCATTTTATGAATTTACAAGCCATAAAAATGGCATTGGCACAACACAAATATGAAGATGTGCTTGAACCCACCTACCACCCGTTCGATCCTCGGTTTGCGCATCCTGCCTCTCTGGTCGGCTGAGCGTCCACACGCTTGTTTCGTGGGTTGACTTAGGCATACGGAGTTCATCCCTAGTCTAAGCATACGGAGTTCATTCCTAGTCTAAGATGGAATCGGATCGAGGGTTGCGGCAGCAGAATCGGTAGCACATAGAGGGGACCGAGCCGATACCTAACTTGCGCATTCTGCCTCTCCGACCAGCTGAGTGCCCGCATGCCCGTTTCATGGGTTGGCTTAGGCATAGGGAGTTCATTCATGTCTAAGCCCCAGCTAGACTGAGGGTTGTGGTAGCAGCACTGACAGCATGCAGAGGGGGATCGGGCTTGCGCATTATGCCTCTCCGGCCGACTTAGTGCTCGTGCACTCATTTCGTGGGTTGACTTAGGAATACGGAGTTCATTCCGAGTCTAAGATCAGACCAGACCATGGGTTTCGATAGCAGGACTAGTAGCAGGATCGACAGTACGTAGGGGGGATCGGGTCGATCCCTGACTTGTGCATTCTACCTCTTCGATCAGTTGAGTCCCTACACGCTCGTTTCGTGGGTTGGCTTAGGCATACGGAGTTCATTTCTTGTCTAAGCCCCAGTCGGACCGAGGGTTGTGGTAGTAGGATCGACAACGAGATCGACAGCATGTAGAGGGGGATTGGGCTGATCCCCGACTTACGCATTATGCCTCTTCGGCTGGCTGAGCACTCGCATGCTCGCTTCATGGGTTGACTTAGGCATATGGAGTTCATCCCCAGTCAAAGCATACGGAGTTCATTCCCAGTCTAGGAGTTTGAGCCACGGTGCACATACTAGGCATGAGCATGTGCTGGTGCCGCATTTTTTTCACCCGGGGCACCATCGCTGGAGCATCTTCGAAGCATCGTCGGAGAGCCTAACCGGCGGCATTGGGGTTTTCGGCGATTGGGGGGGCCGGGGGTGTGTGCACATGATGTGCGATGGGAGCTAGTACTTGGCCCTTATATTGGCCCCATATCCCTCATCAAACCTCGAGAACTCACGCCCCCTTAAAGAGCATTTGAGATTTTATAGGTTTGCTACCAGTAGCGATTAAAGTGTCTGAAACGGGGACACTTTTTTCAAATGGTCACAAAATCTTCTCCACTTCGAGTTTTTGGCTGAATTTTTTTATGCAAGCCAACAAAAATACAAGGATCACCTCTAATAAATTTGGGGACAAAACTCTTTCTAAAAAAATTTTAAAAAATCCTGAACCGTAAAAGTTTTAAAAATCGTGAAAAATAGAAAACGAGTCATCTTGCAACGAAACTTCACATGAAGGTGTAGGGACCATTTTATGAATTTACAAGCCATAAAAATGGCATTGGCACAACACAAATATGAAGATGTGCTTGAACCCACCTACCACCCGTTCGATCCTCGACTTGCGCATCTTGCCTCTCTGGTCGACTGAGCGTCCACACGCTTGTTTCGTGGGTTGACTTAGGCATACGGAGTTCATCCCTAGTCTAAGCATACGGAGTTCATTCCTAGTCTAAGATGGAACCGGACCGAGGGTTGCGGCAACAGAATCGGTAGCATATAGAGGGGAACGAGCCGATCCCTAACTTGCGCATTCTGCCTCTCCGGCCAGTTGAGTGCTCGTATGCTCGTTTCGTGGGTTGGCTTAGGCATAGGGAGTTCATTCATGTCTAAGCCCCAGCTAGACCGAGGGTTGTGGTAGCGGCACTGATAGCATGTAGAGGGGGATCGGGCTTGCGCATTATGCCTCTCCGGCCGACTTAGTGCCCGCGCACTCGTTTCGTGGGTTGACTTAGGCATACGGAGTTCATTCCGAGTCTAAGATCAGACCAGACCATGGGTTTTGATAGCAGGACCAGTAGTAGGATCGACAACACGTAGGGGGGATCGGGTCGATCCCTGACTTGCGCATTCTGCCTCTCCGACCGATTAAGTGCCTGCACGCTCGTTTCGTGGGTTGGCTTAGGCATACGGAGTTCATTTCATGTCTAAGCCCCAGTCGGACCGAGGGTTGTGGTAGTAGGACCGACAGCGAGATCGATAGCACGTGGAGGGGGATCGAGATGATCCCCGACTTACGCATTATGCCTCTTCGGCCGGCTGAGCACTCGCATGCTCGCTTCATGGGTTGACTTAGGCATATGGAGTTCATCCCCAGTCAAAGCATACAGAGTTCATTCCCAGTCTAGGAGTTTGAGCCACGGTGCACATACTAGGCATGAGCATGTGCTGGTGCCGCATTTTTTTCACCCGGGGCACCATCGCTGGAGCATCTTCGGAGCATCATCGGAGAGCCTAACCGGCGGCATTGGGGGTTCCGGTGATTGGGGGGCCGGGGGTGTGTGCACATGATGTGCGATGGGAGCTAGTACTTGGCCCTTATATTGGCCCTATATCCCTCATCAAACCTCAAGAACTCACACCCCCATAAAGAGCATTTGAGATTTTATAGGTTTGCTGCCAGTAGCCATTAAACTGTTTGAAGTGGGACACTTTTTTCAAACGGACACAAAATCTTCTCCACTTCGAGTTTTTAGTTGAATTGTTTTATGCATGCTAACAAAAATACAAGGATCATCTCTACCAAATTTGGGGACAAAAATCTTTTTTAAAAAATTTTAAAAAATCTCGAACCGCAAAAAGTTTCCAAAATCATGAAAAATAGAAAACGGGTCATCTTGCCACAAAACTTAACATGAAGGTGTAGGGGACCATTGTATGAATTTACAAGCCATAAAAATGGCATTGGCATGGCAAAAATATGAAGATGTGCTTCAACCCACCTACCACTCGTTCGATCCCGGGCTTACGCATCCTGCCTCTCTTGTCGACTGAGCGTCCGCACACTCGTTTCATGGGTTGACTTAGGCATACGGAGTTCATCCCCAGTCTAAGCATACAAAGTTCATTTTCAGTCTAAGATCAGACCGAACCGAGGGTTGCGATAGTAGAATCGACAGCACGCAGGGGGGATCGGGCCGATCCCCAACTTGCCTATTCTGCCTCTTCGGTCGGCTGAGCATCTACACACCAGTTTCATGGGTTGGCTTAGGCATAGGGAGTTTATTCCATGTCTAAGCCCCAACCAGACCGAGGGTTGTGGCAGTAGGACCGGTAGCACGCAGAGGGGGATCGGGTGGATCCCTGACTTGCACATTAAGCCTCTCCGATCAGCTCAACGCCCGCACGCTCGTTTCGTGGGTTGACTTAGGCATACGGAGTTCATTCCCAGTCTTAGATCGAACTGGACCGAGGGTTATGGCAGTAAGATCGATAGTACATAGAGGGATCGGGTCGTTCCCCAGCTTACGTATTCTGCCTCTTCGGCCAGCTGAGCACCCGTACGCTCATTTCATGGGTTGGCTTAGGCATATGGAGTTCATTCCATGTCTGAGCATAAAGAGTTCATTCCTAGTCTAAGATCAGACCGGACTAAGGGTTACGGCAGTAGGACCAGCAGCAGAATCGGCAGCACGCAGAGGGGGACCGGGTAGATCCCTGGCTTGCGCATTCTACCTCTCCGATCGGTTGAGCGCCCGTACGCTCGTTTCATGGGTTGGCTTACGCATACGAAGTTCATTCCATGTCTAAGCCCCAGCTGGACCGAGGGTTGTAACAGCAGGATCGGCAGCGGGATCGACAGCCCGTGAAAGGGGACCGGGCTAATCCCAGGGTTACGCATTATGCCTCTACGGCTGGCTGAGCGCCCGTACGCTTGTTTCATCGATTGACTTAGGCATACGGAGTTCATCCCCAGTCTAAGTATACGGAGTTCATTCCCAGTCTAAGATCGGATCGAATCGAGGGTTACGGCAGTAGGATCGGTAGCACACAGAGGGGACCGGGTCGATTCCTGGCTTACGCATTCTGCCTCTCCGACCAGCTGAGTGCCTGCACGCCCGTTTCATGGGTTGGCTTAGGCATAGGGAGTTCATTCCATGTCTAAGCCCCAGCCAAATCGAGGGTTGTGGCAGCGGGACCTGCAGCATACAGAAGGGGACCGGGTCGATCCCCGGCTTGCACATTCTGCCTCTCTGACCGGTTGAGCACCCGTACGCTTGTTTCACGAGTTGGCTTAAGCATACGGAGTCCATTCCATGTCTAAGCATACAGAGTTCATTCCCAATCTAAGAGTTTGAGCCAGGGTGCACATGCTGGGCTCGAGCATGTGCTGGTGCCGTATTTTTTTTGCTCGGGGCACCATCACCGGAGCATCATCGGAGAGCCTAACCGACGACATTGGGGGTTCTGGCAGTTGGGGTGGTCGGGGGGGTGTGCGCATTAAGCCTCTCTGATCGACTCAGCTCCCAAACGCTCGTTTCATGGGTTGACTTAGGTAGACAGAGTTCATTCCCAGTCTAAGATCTGACCGGACCGACGGTTGTGGCAGTAGGATCAATAGCATACAGGGAGGGATTGGGTCGATCCTCAGCTTGCGCATTCTGCCTCTCCGGATGGCTGAGCGCCCGCACGCTCCTTTCATGGGTTGGCTTTGGCATATAGAGTTCATTCCATGTCTAAGCATACGGAGTTCATTCCCAGTCTAAGATCGGACCGGACCGAAGGTTACGGTAGCAGGACCAGTAGCAAGATCGACTACATGCAGGGGGGGTCGGGTAATCCTCGATTTACGTATTCTCCCTCTCTGGCTAGCTGAGCGCCCGCACGCTCGTTCCGTGGGTTGGCTTAGGCATACGGAGTTCATTCCATGTGTAAGCCCCAATCGGACCGAGGGTTATGGCTGCAAGATGGCAGTGGGATCGATAGCACACAGAAGGGTACCGAGCTGATCCCCGACTTGTGCATTATGCCTCTCCGATCGACCTTTCTGGCCGGTTGAGTGCCCGCATGCTCATTTCGTGGGTTGACTTAGGCATATGGAGTTCATCCCCGGTCTATGCATATGGAGTTCATTCCCAGTCTAAGATCGAATTAGATCGAGGGTTGCGGTAGTAGGATCGACAGCACGCAGGGGGGATCGGATCGATCCTCAGCTTACGTATTCTGCCTTTTTGATCGGTTGAGCACCCACACGCCCGTTTCATGGGTTGGCTTAGGCATAGGGAGTTCATTCCATGTCTAAGCCCTAGCCAAACTGAAGGTTGTGGTAGCGAGATCGATAGCACGTAGAGGGAGACCAAGCCAGTTTTTGACTTGCGTATTATGCCTCTTCGACCAGCTCACGCAATGGGGATCGAGTTGATCCCCGGCTTACGCGTTCTACCTCTCCGATCGACTGAGCGCCCGCACGCCTGTTTCATGGGTTGCCTTGGCATAGGGAGTTCATTCCATGTGTAAGCCCTAGCCGGACCGAGGGTTGTGGCAGTTGGACCAACAGCACGCAGAGGGGGATCGGGCCGATCCTCGGCTTGCGAATTATGCCTCTTCGGCCCGCTCAATGCCTGCACGCTCGTTTCGTGGGTTTACTTAAGCATACAGAGTTCATTCCCAGTCTAAGATCGAACTGAAACGAGAGTTGCGGCAGCAGGATCGACAGCACGTAGGAGGGACCGGGCCGATCCCTAGCTTGCACATTTTGGCTCTCCGATCGACTGAGCACCCGTACGCTCATTTTGTGGGTTGGCTTAGGCATACGGAGTTCATTCCTTGTCTAACCATACGGAGTTCATTCCCAGTCTAAGATTGGACCGGACCGAAGGTTGCGGCAGCAGGACCAGCAGCAGGATCGGTAGCATGCAGGGGGGACTGAGCCGATCCCCGACTTGTGCATTCTGCCTCTCCGACCGGCTGAGCACCCCCAAGCTCGTTTTGTGGGTTGGCTTAGGCATACGGAGTTCATTCCATGTCTAAGCCCCAGTCAAACCGAGGATTGTGGTAGCAAGACCGGTAGCGAGATCGACAGCACGCAGAGGGGGACTGGGCTGATCCTCGACTTGCGCATTATGCCTCTCCGACCGGTTGAGTGCCCGCACTCTCGTGTCATGGGTTGACTTAGGCATACGGAGTTCATCCCTAGTCTAAGCATACGGAGTTCATTCATAGTCTAAGATCAGACCGAATGGAGGGTTGCGACAGTAGGATCGACAGCACGTAAGGGGGATCGGGTCGATCCCCGGCTTGTGCATTTTGCCTCTCCGGTCGGCTGAGTGCCCGCATGCCCGTTTTGTGGGTTGGCTTAGGCATAGGGAGTTCATTCCATGTCTAAGCCCCAGCCGGACCGAGGGTTGTGGCAGCGAGACAGGTAGCATGCAGAGGGGGACTGGGCCGATCCTCGGCTTGTGCATTATTCCTCTCCAACTGGCTCAGTGCCTGAATGCTCGTTTCGTGGGTTGACTTAGGCATACGGAGTTCATTCCCAGTCTAAGATCAGACTGGACTGAGGGTTGCGGCTGCAGGATCGACAGCACGCAAGGGGGACCGGGTCGATCCCTAGCTTACGCATTTTGCATCTCCGACCGTCTGAGCGCCTGCATGACCGTTTCATAGGTTGGCTTAGGCATAAGGAGTTCATTCCATGTATAAGCCCCAGTCGGATCGAGGGTTCTGGCAGTGGGACCGATAGCACATAGAGGGGGATCGGGCCGATCCCCGACTTGTGCATTATGCCTCTCCGACCGACCACTTCGGCCGACTAAGCACCCACACGCTCATTTCATGGGTTGACTTAGGCATACAGAGTTCATCCCTAGGTTAAGCATACGGAGTTCATTCCCAGTCTAAGATTGAACCAGACCGAGGGTTACGACAGTAGGATCGGCAGCACACAGGGTGGATCAGGTCGATCCTCGGCTTGCGCATTTTGCCTCTCTGGCCGGCTAAGTGCCCACACGCCCGATTCGTTGGTTGGCTTAGGCATAGGGAGTTCATTCCATGTCTAAGCCCCAGCCAGACCGAGGGTTGTGGCAGCGGGATGGGCAGCACACAGAGGGGGACCGGGCTGAACCCCGGCTTACGCATTCTGCCTCTCCGGTCAGTTGAGCGCCCGCACGCTCGTTTCATGGGTTGGCTTAGGCATTCTGAGTTCGTTCCATGTCTAAGAGTTTGAGCTATGGTGCACATGCTGGGCTCGAGCATGTGCTAGTGCCACATTTTTTTTTGCCCGGGGCACCATCGTCGTAGCATCGTCGGAGAGCCTAACCGGCGGCATTGGGGTTCCAACGATTGGGGGGGCCGGGGGGTGTGCACACATGATGTGCGATGGGTGCTGGTACTTGGCCCTTATATTGGCCCCCTATCCCTCATCAAACCTCGAGAACTTACACCCACTTAAAGAGCATTTGAGATTTTATAGGTTCGCTACCAGTAGCCATTAAAGTGTCTGTAATGGGGGCACTTTTTTCAAACGGTCACAAAATCTTCTCAACTTCGAGTTTTTAGCTGAATTATTTTATGCATGCCAACAAAAATTCAAGGATCACCTCTACGAAATTTGGGGACAAAACTCTTTTTAAAAATCATGAAAAATAGAAAACGGGTCGTCTTGCCATGAAACTTCATATGAAGGCATAGGGGACCATTGTATGAATTTACAAGCCAGAAAAATGGCATTGGCATGGTAGAAATATGAAGATGTGCTTGAACCCACCTACCACCCGTTCGATCCCCAGGTTACGCAGCCTGCCTCTCTGGTCGGTTGAGCGTCCACAGGCTCGTTCTGTGGGTTGACTTAGGCATACGAAGTTCATCCTCAGTCTAAGCATATGGAGCTCTTTCCCAGTCTAAAATCAGATTGGATCAAGGGTTGCGACAGCAGGATCGGCAGCACGTAGGGTGACCAGGCGATCCCCGTATTACGCATTCTGCCTCTCCGATCGGCTGAGCGCTTGCACGCTCGTTTCGTGGGTTAGCTTAGGCATAGGGAGTTCATTCCATGTCTAAGCCCTAGCCGGACCGAGGGTTGTGGCAGCAGGATCGATAGCACGCAGAGGGGGATTGGGTCGATCCTCAGCTTGCGCATTATGCCTCTCCGGTCGGCTCAACGCCCACACGCTCATTTCATGGGTTGACTTAGGCATACAGAGTTCATTTCCAGTCTAAGATCAGATCGGATTGGGGGTTACGGCAATAGGATCGACAGCACGCAGGGGGAGATCGGGCTGGTCCCTGGCTTACGCATTCTGCCTCTCCGACCGACTGAGCACCTGTATGCTCATTTCGTGGGTTGGCTTAGGCATACGGAGTTCATTCCATGCCTAAGCATACAGAATTCATTCCCAGTCTAAGATCAGATTGGATCGAGGGTTACGACAGCAGGACCAGCAACAGGATCGGCAGCACGCAGGGGTGGACCGGGCTGATCCCCAACTTCTACATTCTGCCTCTCCGATCGGCTGAGTGCCCGCACACTCGTTTCGTGGGTTGGCTTAGGCATACAGAGTTCATTCCATGTCTAAGCCCCAGCCGGATTGAGAGTTGTGGTAGTAAGACCGGTAACAGGATCGGCAGCACGCAGAGGGGGATCGAGCTGATCCCTGGCTTACGCATTATGCCTCTCTGATTGGCCTCTCCGGTCGGTTGAACGCTTGCATGCTCGTTTCATGGGTTGACTTAGGTATACGGAGTTCATCCAAAGTCTAAGCATACGAAGTTCATTCCCAGTCTAAGATCGAACCGGACCGAAGGTTGCAGCAGTAGGATCGATAGCATGAAAGGGGGACCGGGCCGATCCCCGGATTACGCATTCTGCCTCTCCGGCCGACTGAGCACCCGCACACCCCTTTCGTGGGTTGGCTTAGGCATAGGGAGTTCATTCCATGTCTAAGCCCCAGTCGGACCGATGATCGTGGGAACGGAATCGGCAGCACGCAAAGGGGGATCGGGTCGATCCCCGGCTTGCGCATTAGGCCTCTCCGGCCGGCTCAGCGCTCGAACGCTCATTTCATGGGTTGACTTAGGCATATGGAGTTCATTCCCAGTCTAAGATCGGATCGAACTGAGGGTTGCAGCAGTAGGATCGACAGCACGCATTCTACCTCTCTAGCCGACTGAGCGCCCACATGCTTGTTTCGTGGGTTGGCTTTGGCATAGGGAGTTCATTCAATGTCTAAGCATACAGAGTTCATTCCCAGTCTAAGATCAGACCAGACTAAGGGTTGCGGCAACAGGATCAATAGCACGTTGGGGGGACCAGGTCGGTCATCGGCTTGCACATTCTGCCTCTCCGACTGGCCTCTCCGACTGGCCTCTCCGGCCGACTGAACACCCACACGCTCGTTTCGTGGATTGACTTAGGCATACGGAGTTCATCCCTAGTCTAAGTATACGGAGTTCATTCCCAGTCTAAGATCAGATCGGATTGAGGGTTACGGTAGTAGGATCGGTAGTACGTAGAGGGGACCGGGCTGATCCCCAGCATACGCATTCTGCCTCTCCGGTCGACTGAGCGCCCGTACGTCCATTTCGTGAGTTAGCTTAGGCATAGTGAGTTCATTCCATGTCTAAGCCCTATCCAGACCAAGGGTTGTGGTAGCGAGACCGACAGCACGTAGAGGGGGATCGGGCCGATCCCCAGCTTGTGCATTCTGCCTCTCCGGTCGACTGAGTGCCTATACGCTCGTTTCGTGGGTTGGCTCAGGCATACAGAGTTCATTCAATGTCTAAGCATACGGAGTTCATTCCCAATCTAATAGTTTGAGCCATGGTGCACATGCTGGGCTCAGGCATGTGCTGGTGCCACATTTTTTTCGCCCGAGGCACCATCGCCGGAGCATCATCAGAGAGCCTAACCGACGGCATTGGGGGTTCCGGCGATTGGGGGGGCCGGGCGGTGTGCGCACATGATGTGGGATGGGTGCTGGTTCTTGGCCCTTCTATTGGCCCCCTATCCCTCATCAAACCTCGAGAACTCACAACCCCTTAAAGAGCATTTGAGATTTTATAGGTTTGCTGCCAGTAGCCATTAAAGTGTCTGAAATGGGGACACTTTTTTCAAACGGTCACAAAATCTTCTCCACTTCGAGTTTTTAACTGAATGTTTTTGTGCATGCCAACAAAAATAAAAGGATCACCTCTACCAAATTTGGGGACAAAACTCTTTCTAAAAAAATTTTAAAAAATCTCGAACCGCAAAAAGTTTCAAAAATCATGAAAAATAAAAAATGGGTCGTCTTGCCATGAAACTTCACATGAAGGCTTAGGGGACCATTGTATGAATTTACAAGTCATAAAAATGGCATTGTCACTATAGAAATATGAAGATGTGCTTGAACTCACCTACCACCCGTTTGATCCCCGACTTACACATCTTGCCTCCCTGGTCGGCTGAGCGCCCGCACGCTCGTTTCATGGGTTGACTTAGGCATACAGAGTTCATACCCTGTCTAAGCATATGGAGTTCATTCCCAGTGTAAGATCGAATCAGACCGAGGGTTGCGACAGTAAGATCGGCAGCACGCAGGGGGGATTGGACCGATCCTCGACTTGTGCATTCTGCCTCTCCGGTCGGCTGAGTGCCCGCATGCCCATTTCGTGGGTTGGCTTAGGCATAGCGAGTTCATTCCATGTCTAAGCCCCAGTCGGACCGAGGGTTGTGGCAGCGAGACCCACAGCATGTAGAGGGGGACCAAGCCGATCCCCAACTTGCTCATTATGCCTCTCCGGTCGGCTCAGCGCCCACACGCTCATTTCGTGGGTTGACTTAGGCAAACGGAGTTCATTTCCAGTCTAAGATCAGACCAGACTGAGGGTTGCGATAGTAAGATTGACAGCACGCAGGAGGGATCGGGCTGATCCCCGGCTTGCTCATTCTGCCTCTCCAGCCGGCTGAGTGCCAGCATGCTCGTTTTGTGGGTTGGCTTAGGCATACAGAGTTCATTCCCAGTCTAAGATCAGACTAGACCGAGGGTTGTGACAGCAAGACCAAAGCAGGATTGGCAGCACGTAGGGGGGATCGGGCCGATCCCCGACTTGTGCATTTTTCATCTCCGGTTAGCTGAGTGCCCGCACGCTCGTTTCGTGGGTTGGCTTAGGCATACGGAGTTCATTCCATGTCTAAGCCCTAGCCGGACTGAGGGTTGTGGTAGCAGGACCGGCAGCGGGATCAACAGCACGTAGAGGGGGACCTGGTTGATCCCCGACTTGCACATTATGCCTCTCCGATCGACCTCTCTGGCCGACTGAGCATCCGCACGCTCATTTCATGGGTTGACTTAGGCATACAGAGTTCATCCCCAATCTAAGCATACAGAGTTCATTCTCAGTCTAAGATCGGATCGGACCGAGGGTTGCGATAGCAGGATCGGTAGCACGCAAGGGGGACCGGGCCAATCCTCGACTTGCGTATTCTGCCTCTCCGACTGGCTGAGTGCCCTTCACGCTCGTTTCGTGGGTTGGCTTAGGCATAGGGAGTTCATTCCATGCCTAAGCCCCAGCCGGACCGAGGGTTGTGGCAGCGGGACCGATAGTACACAGAGGGGGACCAGGTCGATCCCCGTCTTGCGCATTATGCCTCTTCGGCCAGCTCAGCACCCGTAAGCTCGTTTCATGGGTTGACTTATGCATACGGAGTTTATTCCCAGTGTAAGATCGGAACGGACTGAGGGTTGTGGCAGCAAGATCGACAGCACACAGGGGGGACCAGGCCTCTCTCCGGCTTGCGCATTTTGCCTCCCTGGCCGACTGAGCGCCTGCACGCTCGTTCCGTGGGTTGGCTTAGGCATACGGATTTCATTCCATGTCTAAGCATACGGAGTTCATTCCCAGTCTAAGATTTTGACCCATGATGCACATGCTGGGCTCGGGCATGTGCTGGTGCCACATTTTTTTCACCCGGGGCACAATCGTCGGAGCATCATCGGAGAGCCCAATCGACGGCATTGGGGGTTCCGACGATTGGGGGTCCGGGGGGTGTGCACACATGATGTGCGATGGGTGCTGGTACTTGGCCCTTATATTGACCCCCTATCCCTCATGAAACCTCGAAAACTCACACCCCCTTAAAGAGCATTTGAGATTTTATAGGTTTGCTGCCAGTAGCCATTAAAGTGTCTGAAATGGGGACACTTTTTTCAAACGGTCACAAAATCTTCTCCATTTTGAGTTTTTAGCTGAATTTTTTTGTGCATGCCAAAAAAAATACAAGGATCACCTCTACTAAATTTTCGGAGAAAACTCTTTCTAAAAAAATTTTAAAAAATCCGAAACCGTAAAAAGTTTCAAAAATCGTGAAAAATAGAAAACGGGTCGTCTTGCCACGAAACTTCACATGAAGGCTTCGGGGACCATTGTATGAATTTACAAGCCATAAAAATGACATTGGCATGGCAGAAATATGAAGATATGCTTGAACCCACCTACCACCCGTTCGATCCCCGGCTTGCGCATCCTCATGTCTCTGGTCGGCCGAGCGCCCGCATGCTCGTTTCATGGGTTGACTTAGGCATACGGAGTTCATCCCCAGTCTAAGATCAGACTAGATCCTGGGTTGTAGTAGCAGGATCGACAGCACGAAGGGGGGATCGAGCCGATCCCCGGGTTGTGCATTCCACCTCTCCCGCTAGTCAAGGGCCCGCACGCTCGTTTCGTGGGTTGGCGTAGGCATACAGAGTTCATTCCATGTCTAAGCATGCGGAGTTCATTCCCAGTCTAACATCAGAAGATGGGTTGTCTTGCCACGAAACTCATGTCTAAGATCAGACCGGATCGAGGGTTGTGGCAGCAAGATCGACAGCACACAGGGGGGACTAGGCCTCTCTCTGGCTTGCGCATTTTGCCTCTTCGGCCGGCTGAGTGCCCGCACGCCCGTTTTGTGGGTTGGCTTAGGCATAGGGAGTTAATTCCATGTCTAAGCCCCAGCCAGATCGAGGGTTGTGGCAGTAGGACCGGCAGCACGTAGAGGGGGACCGAGCCTATCCCCGGCTTGTGCATTATACCTTTTCGACCGACTCAGCGCCCGTACGCTCGTTTCATGGGTTGACTTATGCATACGGAGTTCATTCCAATCTAAGATTGGACCGGACCGAGGGTTGCAGTAGCAGGATCGACAGTACGTAGGGGGGACCGGGTCGATCACTGACTTGTGCATTCTGCCTCTCCGGCCGGCTGAGCGCCCGCACGCTCGTTTCGTAAGTTGGCTTAAGCATACGGAGTTCATTCCATGTCTAAGCATACGGAGCTCATTCCCAGTCTAAGATTTTGAGCCACGGTGCACATGCTGGGCTCAAGCATTTGCTAGTGCAGCATTTTTTTTGCCCGGGGCACCATCGCCAGAGCATCGCCGGAGAGCCTAACCGGTGGCATTGAGGGTTCCGGTGATTGGGGGGTCCGAGGGGTGTGTGCACATGTGGGGCTCGGGCATGTGCTGGTGTCGCATTTTTTTCGCCCGGGGCACTATCGTCGGAGCATCACTGGAGAGCCTAACAGGCGGCATTGGGGGTTCCGACGATTGGGGAGGCCAAGGGGGTGTGCGCACATGATGTGCGATGGGCGCTGGTACTTGGCCCTTATATTGGCCCCCTATCCCTCATCAAACCTCGAGAACTCACACCCCCTTAAAGAGCATTTGAGATTTTATAGGTTTGCTGCTAGTAGCAATTAAAGTGTCTGAAATGGGGACACTTTTTTCGAACGGTCACAAAATCTTCTCCACTTCAAAATTTTAGCTGAATTTTTTCACGCATGCCAAAAAAATACAAGGATCACCTATACCAAATTTGGGGACAAAACTCTTTCTAAAAAAATTTTAAAAAATCTCTAACAGTAAAAAGTTTTGAAAATCGTGAAAAATAGAAAACGGGTCGTCTTGCCACGAAACTTCACATGAAGGCTTAGGGGACCATTATATGAATTTACACACCATAAAAATGGCATTGGCATGGCAGAAATATGAAGATGTGCTTGAACCCACTAATCACCCGTTCGATCCCCGGCTTACGCATCCTGCCTCTTTGGTCAACTGAACGCCCGTACGCTCGTTTCGTGGGTTGACCTAAGCATACGGAGTTCATCCCTAGTCTAAGAATACAAAGTTCATTCCCAGTCTAAGATTGAACTGGATCGAGGGTTGCGGTAGTAGGATCGACAGCACGCAGGGGGGACCGAGTCGATCCTCGGCTGCGCATTCTGCCTCTCCGGTCGGCTAAGTGCCTGCACGCCCGTTTCGTGGGTTGGCTTAAGCATAGGGAGTTCATTCCATGTCTAAGCCCCAGCCAGATCGAGGGTTGTGGTAGCAGGACCGGCAGCATGTAGAGGGGGACCGGGTTGATCCTCGACTTGCGCATTATGCCTATCCGATCGGCTCAGCGCCCACACGCTCATTTCGTGGGTTGACTTAGGCATACGAAGTTCATTCTCAGTCTAAGATCGGACCGGACCGAGGGTTGTGACAGCAGGATCGACAGCACAAAGGGGGGACCGAGCCAATCCTTGGCTTGCCCATTCTGCCTCTCCGGTCGGCTGAGCGCCCGCACGCTTGTTTTATGGGTTGGCTTAGGCATACGGAGTTCATTCCATGTCTAAGCATACGGAGTTCATACCCAGTCTAAGATTGGACCGGATCGAGGGTTACGATCGCAGGACCAGCAGTAGGATCGACAGCATACGGAGGGACCGGGTCGATCCCCAGCTTGCGCATTCTGCCTTTTCGACCCACTGAGCACCTACACGCTTGTTTTGTGGGTTGGGTTAGGCATACAGAGTTCATTCCATGTCTACGCCCCAGCCGGACCGAAGGTTATGGTAGCAGGATCGACAGCATGTAGAGGGGGATCGGGCTGATCTTCGGCTTATGTAATATTCCTCTCCGACCGGCTGAGCGCTCGCACACTCGTTTTATGGGTTGACTTAGGCATATAGAGTTCATCCCCAGTGTAAGCATACGGAGTTCATTCCCAATCTAAGATCGGACCGAATCAAAGTTTGAGGCAGCAGGATCACAGCATGCAGGGGGGACCGAGCTAATCCTCGACTTGCGCATTCTACCTTTCTGGCTGACTAAGTGCCCGCACGCTCCTTTTGTGGGTTAGCTTAGGCATACGGAGCTCATTACATGTCTAAGCCCCAGTCGGACCAAGGGTTGTGGCAGCTGGACTGACAACAAGCAGAGGGGGACCGAGTCGATCCCTGGCTTGCGATTATGCCTCTCTGGCTGGCTCAGCGCCCGCACGCTCGTTTCGTGGGTTGACTTAGGCATACGGAGTTCATTCCTAGTCTAAGATTGGGCCGGACCGAGGGTTACAGCAGGATCGACAGCACGCAGGGGGGATCGGGCCAATCCTCGGCTTACGTATTTTGCCTCTCCGACCGGTTGAGTACCCGCATGCTCGTTTTATGGGTTGGCTTAGCCATACGGAGTTCATTCCATGTCTAAGCATACGGAGTTCATTCCAAGTCTAAGATCGGACCGGACTGAGGGTTGCGGCAGCAGGATCTGCAGCAGGATCGGCAGCACGTAAGGGGGACCAGGCCAATTCCCAGTTTGCACATTCTGCCTCTTCGGTCGGCTGAGCACCCGCACGCTCGTGTCTTGGGTTGGCTTAGGCATACGGAGTTCATTCCATGTTTAAGCCCTAGCCGAAAAGAGGGTTGTGGCAGCAGGACTGATAGCGGGATCGGTAGCACGTAGAGGGGGACCTTGTGCATTATGCCTCTCTGATCGACTGACCGCTTGCATGCTCGTTTCGTGGGTTGACTTAGGCATACGGAGTTCATCCCCAGTCTAAGCATACGAATTTCATTCCCAATCTAAGATCGAACCGGACTGAGGGTTGCAGCAGTAGGATCGACAGCACGCAAGGGGGACCAGGTCCATCCCTGGCTTATGCATTCTGCCTCTCCGATCGGCTGAGCTCCCGCACGCCCGTTTTGTGGGTTGGCTTAGGCATAGGGAGTTCATTCCATGTCTAAGCCCCAGCTCGACCAAGGGTTATGGTAGCGGGACCAACAGCGCACAGAGGGGGATTAGGCCGATCCCCGGCTTGCGCATTATGCCTCTTCAGTCGGCTCAGTGCCCGCACGCTCGTTTCGTGGGTTGATTTATGCATACGAAGTTCATTCCCAGTCTAAGATTAGACCGGATCAAGAGTTAAGGTAGCAGGATCGACAGCATGCAGGGGGGACCAGGTCGATCCTCGATTTTTGCATTCTGCCTCTCCGGCTTCTCAAGCTTCCGCGCGATCGTTTCGTGGGTTGGCTTAGGCATATGGAGTTCATTCCATGTCTAAGCCCCAGTCGGACCGAGGGTTGTGGCAGCAGGACCGACAGCGGGATCGACAGCACGCAGAGGGGGACTGGGCTGATCCCCGACTTGCGCATTATGCCTCTCTGGCCGGCTAAGCGCCCGCACGCTGGTTTCGTGGGTTGAGTTAGGCATATGGAGTGCATCCCCAGTCTAAGTATACAGAGTTCATTCCCAGTCTAAGATCAGATCGGATCGAGAGTTACGGTAACAGGATCGACAGAACATAGGGGGGATCGGGCCGATCCCCGTCTTACGCATTCTGCCTCTCCGGTTGGCTGAGCGCCCGCACGCCCGTTTCGTGGGTTGGCTTAGGCATAGGGAGTTCATTCCATGTCTAAGCCCCAACCGGACCAAGGGTTGTGACAGCGGGATCAGCAGCATGTAGAGGGGGATCAGGCTGATCCCTAGCTTGCGCATTATGCCTCTCCAGCCAGCTGAGTGCCTGCACGCTCGTTTCATGGGTTGACTTAGGCGTACGGAGTTCATCCCTAGTCTAAGCATACGGAGTTCATTCCTAGTCTAAGATCACATCAGACCGAGGGTTCTGGCAGCATGTAGGGGGAACCAGGCCGGTCGTTGGCTTGCGCATTATGACTCTCCGGTCGGCTGAGCGCCCGCTTGGCTTAGGCACACGGAGTTCATTCCATGTCTAAGCATACAGAGTTCATTTGCAGTCTAAGATTTTGAGCCATGATGCACATGCTAGGCTCGGGCATGTGCTGCTGCCGTATTTTTTTTGCCCGGAGCACCATCGCCGAAGCATCACTGGAGAGCCTAACAGGCGGCATTGGGGGTTCCGATGATTGGGGAGGCCGAGGGGGTGTGCGCATATGATGTGCGATGGGTGCTGGTACTTGGCCCTTATATTGGCCCCCTATCCCTCATCAAACCTCGAGAACTCACACCTCCTTAAAGAGCATTTGAGATTTTATAGGTTTGCTGCCAGTAGCCATTAAAGTGTTTGAAAAGGGGACACTTTTTTCAAACGGTCACAAAATCTTCTCCACTTCAAGTTTTTAGCTGAATTTTTTTTGTGCATGCCAAAAAAAAATACAAGGATCACCTCTACCAAATTTAGGGACAAAACTCTTTCTAAAAAAATTTAAAAAAATCTCGAACCGTAAAAAGTTTTAAAAATCGTGAAAAATAGAAAACGGGTCATCTTGCCACGAAACTTCACATGAAGGCTTAGGGGACCATTGTATGAATTTACAAGCCATAAAATGGCATTGGCACGGCAAAAATATGAAGATGTGCTTGAACCCACCTACCACCCGTTCGATCCCCGACTTGCACATCCTGCCTCTCTGGTCGACTGAGCGTCCATACTCTCGTTTCGTGGGTTGACTTAGGCATACAGAGTTCATCCCCAGTATAAGCATACGGAGTTCATTCCCAGTCTAAGATCAGACCGGATCGAGGGTTGCGGCAGCAGGATCGGCAGCACATAGGGGGGACCGGATTGATCCCCGACTTGCGCATTCTGCCTCTTCGGCCAGCTGAGCACCCGAACGCCCGTTTCATGGGTTGGCTTAGGCATGTGTGATGGGTACTGGTACTTGGCCCTTATATTGGCCCCCTATCCCTCATCAAACCTCGAGAACTCACACCCCCTTAAAGAGCATTTGAGATTTTATAGGTTTGCTGCCAATAGCAATTAAAGTGTCTAAAATGGGGACACTTTTTTCAAATAGTCACAAAATCTTCTCCACTTCGAGTTTTTAGCTGAATTTTTTTGTGCATGCCAAAAAAAGTACAAGGATCACCTCTACCAAAGTTGCGAACAAAAATCTTTCTAAAAAATTTTTAAAAAATCCCGAACCCAAAAAGTTTCAAAAATCGTGAAAAATAGAAAACAGGTCATCTTGCCAAGAAACTTCACATGAAGGCTTAGGGGACCATTGTATGAATTTACAACTCATAAAAATGGCATTGGCATGGTAGAAATATGAAGATGTGCTTGAACCCACCTACCACCCGTTCGATCCCCGGCTTGCGCATCCTGCATCTCTCTTCAGCTGAGCGCCCGCATGCTCGTTTCGTGAGGGGACTTAGGCATACGGAGTTCATCCCCAGTCTAAGCATACGGAGTTCATTCCCAGTCTAAGATCAGATCGAACCAAGGGTTGTAGCAGTAGAATTGATAGCACGTAGGGTGGACCGGGCTGATCCCTAGCTTACGCATTCTACCTCTCCGGTCAGCTGAGCGCCCGCATTCTCGTTTCATGGGTTGGCTTAGACATGGCAAGTTCATTCGATGTGTAAGCCCCAGCCAGACCGAGGGATGTGGTAGCTGGACCGGCAGCACGCAGAGGTGGACTGGGTCGATCCCTGGCTTGCACATTATGCCTCTTCGGTCGGCTCAACACCCGCACGCTCGTTTCGTGGGTTGACTTGGGCATACAGAGTTCATTCCCAGTCTAAGATCGAATTAGATCGAGGGTTGCGGTAGCAGGATCGACAGCTCGCAGGGGGGACCGGGTCGATCCCCAGCTTGCGTATTTTGCCTCTCTGGCCAGCAGAGCACTCATATGCTCGTTTCATGGGTTGGCTTAGGCATACGAAATTCATTCCATGTCTAAGCATACGGAGTTCATTCCCAGTGTAAGATCGGACCAGACCAAGGGTTACGACAGCAGGACCAGTAGTAGGATCGACAGCATGTAGGGGGTGACCGGGCCGATCCCTGGCTTGCACAATCTCCCTTTCCAATTGACTGAGCGCCTGCACGCTCATTTGATGGGTTGGCTTAGGCATGCGGACTTCATTCCATGTCTAAGCCCCAATCGGACCGAGGTTTGTGGCAGTAGGACCGACAGTGGGATCGGTAGCACTTCGAGGGGGACTTAGCTGAGTGCCCACACGCTCATTTCGTGGGTTGGCTTAGGCATAGGGAATTCATTCCATGTCTAAGCCCCAGCCGGACTAAGGGTTGTGGCAACGGGACCGACAGCACGTAGAGGGGGATCGGGTTGGTCCCCGGCTTGGTCATTATGCCTCTTTGGCCAGCTCAGCACCCGCACACTCGTGTCATGGGTTGATTTATGCAGACAGAGTTCATTCCTAGTCTAAGATCAAATCGGATCGAGGGTTGCGGTAGAAGGATCAACAGCACACAGGGGGGACTAGGCCGATCCCCGGCTTGCGCATTCTGCCTCTCTGGTCGATTGAACGCCCGCACGCTCGTTTCATGGGTTAGCTTAGGCATACGGAGTTCATTCCCAGTCTAAGATTTTGAGCCACGCTCCACATGTTGGGCTTGGGCATGTGCTGGTGCCGCATTTTTTTTTCGCTCGGGGCACCATCATCGGAGCATCGTCGGAGAGCCTAACCGACGGTATTGGGGGTTTCGGCAATTGGGGGGGACCGGAGGGGTGTGCGCACATGATGTGCAATGGGTGCTCGTACTTGGCCCTATATTGGCCTCCTATCCCTCATCAAACCTCAAGAACTCACACCCCCTTAAAGAGCATTTGAGATTTTATAGGTTTGCTGCCAGTAGCCATTAAAGTGTCTAAAAGGGGGACACTTTTTTCAAACGATCACAAAATCTTCTCCACTTCGAGTTTTTAGCTGAATTATTGTGGGCATGCCAACAAAAATACAAGGATCACCTCTACCAAATTTGGGGACAAAACTCTTTCTAAAAAAATTTTAAAAAATCCCGAACCGTAAAATGTTTAAAAAATCATAAAAAATAGAAAACGGGTCGTCTTGCCATGAAACTTCACATGAAGGCTTAGGGGACCATTGTATGAATTTACAAGCCATAAAAATGGCATTGGCATGACAGAAATATGAAGATGTGCCTGAACCCACCTACCACCCGTTCGATCCCCGGCTTGTGCATCCTGCCTCTCTGGTCGGCTGAGCGCCCACACGCTCATTTCGTCAGTAGGATTAACAGCACGCAAAGGGGATCGGACCGATCCCTGGCTTGCAAATTCTACCTCTCCGGGCGGTTGAGTGCCCGCACGCCCGATTCATGGGTTGGCTAAGGCATAGGGAGTTCATTCCATGTCTAAGCCCCAACCGGACCGAGGGTTGTGGCAGCGAGACTAGCAACACGTAGAGGGGGACCGAGTCGATCCCCAGCTTATGCATTATACCTCTTCAGCCAGGTCAGCACCCGTATGCTCGTTTCATGGGTTGAATTTTGCATACGGAGTTCATTCCTAGTCTAATATCAGACCAGATCAAGGGTTGCGACAGCAGGATCGACAGCACGTAAGGGGGACCGGGCCGATCCCTGTCCTGTGCATTCTGCCTCTCCGACCGACTGAGCGCCCGCACGCTCATTTCATGGATTGGCTTAGCCATACAGAGTTAATTCCATGTCTAAGCCCCAGTCGGACTGACGGTTGTGGCAGCGGGACCGACAGCATGTAGAGGTGGACTGGGCCGATCCTTGGCTTGCACATTATGCCTCTCCGGCCAGCTCAATGCCCGTACGCTAGTTTCATGGGTTGAGTTAGGCATATGGAGTTCATTCCCAGTTTAAGATTGGACCGGACTAAGGGTTGCGACAGTAGGATCGATAGCACGCAGGAAGGGACTGAACGGGTCCCCGGCTTGCGCATTCTACCTCTCCGACTGACTGAGCTACCGTACGCCCGTTTCATGGGTTGGCTTAGGCATAGGGAGTTCATTCCATGTCTAAGCCCCAGTCGGACTGAGGGTTGTGGTAGTAGGACCGGTAGCACGCAGAGGGGGACCGGGCCGATCCCCAGCTTAGGCATACGAAGTTCATTCCATGTCTAAGCATACGGACTTCATTCCCAACCTAAGATCGAATTGGACCATGGGTTGCGGTAGCAAGGCCAGTAGAAGGATCGACAGCATGCAGGGGGGGATCAGGCCAATCCTCGGCTTATACATTCTACCTCTCCAGTCGGTTAAGTACCCGCACGCTCATTCCGTAGGTTGGCTTAGGCATACAGAGTTTATTCCATGTCTAAGGCCCAGCCGAACTGAGGGTTGTGGCAGCAGGACCGGTTGTGGGATCAGTAGCACGTAGAGGGGGATCGGGCTGATCCCCAGCTTGCGCATTATGCCTCTCCGGTCGGCCTCTCCGACCAGCTGAGTGCGACAGCAGGATCGGTAGCACGTAGGGGGATCAGGCCAATCCCTAGCTTCCACATTCTGCCTCTCCAGCCGACTAAGCGACTGCACGCCCGTTTCGTAGGTTGGCTTAGGCATAGGGAGTTCATTCCATGTCTAAGCCCCAACCAGACCGAGGGCTGTGGTAGCGGGACCGGCAGCACGTAGAAGAGGACCGGGTCGATCCCCAGCCTGTGCATTATGCCTCTTCGACCGGTTCAGGGCCCGCACGCTCGTTTCGTGGGTTGACTTATGCATACGAAGTTCATTCCCAGTCTAAGATTGGATCAAACTGAGGGTTGCGACAGCAGGATCGACAGCACGCAAGGGGGCTGGGCTGATCCCCATCTTACGCATTATGCCTTTCGGACCGGTTGAGCGCCCGTACGTTCCATTCGTGAGTTGACTTAGGCATACAGAGTTCATCCCCAGTCTAAGCATACGGAGTTCATTTCCAATCTAATATCAGACCGGATCGAGGGTTGCGATAGTAGGATCGATAGCACGTAGGGGGGACCGGGCTGATCCCCGGCTTATGCATTCTGCCTCTTCGACCAGCTAAGCGTCGACACACACGTTTCATGGGTTGGCTTAGGTATAAGGAGTTCATTCCATGACTAAGCCCCAGCTGGACCGAGGGTTGTGGCAGTAGGACTGGCAGCACGTAGAGGGGGACCGGGTCGATCCCCGGCTTATGCACTATGCCTCTTCGGTCGGGTCAGTGCCCACACGCTCGTTTCGTGGGTCGACTTTTGCATATGGAGTTCATTCCCAATCTAAGATCAGATCGGACCGAGGGTTGCGGCAGCAGGATCGACAGCACACAGGGGGGATCGGGTCGATCCTCGGCTTGCGCAATCTACCTCTCCGGTCGGTTGAGCGCCCACACGGTCGTTTCGTGGGTTGGCTTAGGCATATGGAGTTCATTCCATGTCTAAGCATATGGAGTTCATTCCCAATCTAAGATTTTGAGCTGCGGTGCACATGCTGGGCTCGGGCTTGTGCTGGTGCCACATTTTTTTCGCCCAGGGTACCATCGTCGGGGCACCGTCGGAGAGCCTAACTGGCGGTATTGGGGGTTTCGGCGATTGGAGGGGTCGGGGGGTGAGCGCACATGATGTGCAATGGGTGCTGGTACTTGGCCCTTATATTGGCCCCCTATCCCTCATCAAACCTTGAGAACTCACACCCCCTTAAAGAGCATTTGAGATTTTATACGTTTGCTGCCAGTAGCCATTAAAGTGTCTGAAATGGGGACACTTTTTCAAACGGTCGCAAAATCTTCTCCACTTTGAGTTTTTAGCTGAATTTGTTTGTGCACACCAAAAAAAATACAAGGATCACCTCTACCAAATTTGGGGGCAAAACTCTTTCTAAAAAAATTTAAAAAAAACCCGAACCGTAAAAGGTTTTGAAAATAATGAAAAATAGAAAGCGGGTCGTCTTGCCACGAAACTTCACATGAAGGCTTAGGGGACCATTGTATGAATTTACAAGCCATAAAAATGGCATTGGCATGGCAGAAATATGAAGATGTGCTTGAACCCACCTACCACCCGTTCGATCCCCGGCTTGCGCATCCTGCCTCTTTGGTCGGCTGAGCGTCCTCACTTTCATTTCGTGGGTTGACTTAGGCATACGGAGTTCATCCCAAGTCTAGGCATACGGAGTTTATTCCCAGCCTAAGATCAGATTGGATCGAGGGTTGCGGCAGTAGGACCGATAGCACGTAGGGGGGATCAGGTTGATCTCGACTTGCGTATTCTACCTTCCAGTCGGCTGAGCGCCCGCACACCCGATTCGTGGGTTGGCTTAGGCATATGGAGTTCATTCCATGTCTAAGCATACGAAGTTCATTCCTAGTCTAAGATTTTGAGCCACGATGCATATGCTATGCTCGGGCATGTGCCGGTGCCGCATTTTTTTTGCCCGGGGCACCATCGTCGGAGTATCGCCAGAGAGCCTAACCAGCGGCATTGGGGGTTTCGACGATAGGGGGGTTGGGGGTGTGCGCACATGATGTGCGATGGGTGCTGGTACTTGGCTCATATATTGGCCCCCTATCCCTCATCAAACCTCCAGAACTCACACCCCTTAAAGAGCATTTGAGATTTTACAGGTTTGCTGCTAGAAGCCATTAAAGTGTTTGAAATAGGGACACTTTTTTCAAACGGTCACAAAATCTTCTCCACTTTAAGTTTTTAGCTGATTTTTTTTTGCACGCCAACAAAAATACAAGGATCACCTCTACCAAATTTGGGGACAAAACTCTTTCTAAAAAAATTTTCAAAAATAGTGAAAAATAAAAAGCGGATCGTCTTGCCACGAAACTTCACATGAAGGCTTAGGGGACCATTGTATGAATTTACAAGCCATAAAAATGGCATTGGCATGGCAGAAATATGAAGATGTGCTTGAACCCACCTACCACCCGTTCGATCCCCAGCTTGTGCATCTTGCCTCTCTGGTCGACTGAGCACCCGCACTTTCGTTTCGTGGGTTGACTTAGGCAAACGGAGTTCATCCCCAGTCTAAGCATACGGAGTTCATCCCCAGTCTAAGCATACGGAGTTCATTCCCAGCCTAAGATCAGACCGGACCAAGGGTTGCGGCAGCAGGACCGGTAGCACGCAAGGGGGATTAGGTTGATCTCACCTTACGCATTCTGCCTCTCTGACCGACTGAGTGCCCGCACGCCCGATTCGTGAGTTGGCTTAGGCATAGGGAGTTCATTCCAAGTGTAAGCCCCAGCCGGACTGAGGGTTGCTGCAGTGGGACCGACAGCATGCAGAGGGGGACCAACCCGATCCCCGGCTTGCACATTATGCCTCTCCGGTCAGCTCAGTGCCCGCACGCTCGTTTCATGGGTTGACTTAGGCATACGGAGTTCATTCCCAGTCTAAGATCGGATCGGACCGAGGGTTGTGGCAGCAGGATCGACAGCACGCAGAGGGGATCGGGCCGGTCCTCGGCTTGTGTGTTCTACCTCTCCGACCAGCTGAGTGCCCGCATGCTCATTTCGTGGGTTGGCTTAGGCATACGGAGTTCATTCCCAGTCTAAGATCAGACCAGACCGGACGAAGGCTGCTGTAGCAGGATCGACAGCACGCAGGGGGGATCGGGCTGGTCCTCGGCTTGTTCGTTCTGCCTTTCCGACCGGCATACTAGCCTCGGGCATGTGCTGGTGCCGCATTTTTTTCACCCGGGGCACCATCGTCGGAGCATCGCCAGAGAGCCTAATCAGCGACATTGGGGGTTCCGACGATTAGGGGGCTGGGGGGTGTGTGCACATGATGTGTGATGGGTGCTAGTACTTGGCCCTTATATTGGCCCCCTATCCCTCATCAAACCTCAAGAACTCACACCCCCTTAAAGAGCATTTGAGATTTTATAGGTTTGCTGCCTGAGACATTAAAATGTCCGAAATGAGGACACTTTTTTCAAACGGTCACAAAATCTTCTCCACTTCGAGTTTTTAGCTGAATTTTTTTGTGCATACCAAAAAAAATACAGAGATCACCTCCACCAAATTTGGGGACGAAACGCTTTCTAAAAAAATTTTAAAAAATCTCGAACCTCAAAAAGTTTTGAAAATTGTGAAAAATAGAAAACGGGTCGTCTTGCCACGAAACTTCACATGAAGGCTTAGGGGACCATTGTATGAATTTACAAGCCATAAAAATGGCATTGGCATGGCAAAAAAATGAAAATGTGCTTGAACCCACCTACCACCCGTTCCATCCCCGGCTTGCGCATCCTGCCTCTCTTGTCGATTGAGCGCCCGCACGCTCGTTTCGTGGGTTGACTTAGGCATACGGAGTTGATCCCTAGTCTAAGCATACGAAGTTCATTCCCAGTCTAAGATTAGACCAGACCGAGGGTTGCGGCAGCAGGATCGGTAGCACGCAGGGGGGACCGGGCCGATCCCCAACTTGCGCATTTTGCCTCTCCGACCGACTGAGCGCCCGCACACCCGTTTCCTGGGTTGGCTTAGGCATAGGGAGTTCATTCCATGTCTAACCCTGGCCGGAGCGAGGGTTGGGGTAGTGGGACCGGTAGCACACTGGGGGGATCGGGCCGATCCCCGGCTTACGCATTCTGCCTCTCCAATCGGTTGAGCGCCCGCACGCTCATTTCGTGGGTTGGCTTAGGCATACAGAGTTCATTCTTTGTCTAAGCATGCGGAGTTCATTCCCAATCTAAGATCAGATCGGACCGAGGGTTGCGGCAGTAGGACTAGCAGTAGGATCGACAGCACGCAGGGGGGATCGGGTCGATCCCCGGCTTGCACATTCTGCCTCTCCGACTAGCTGAGCGCCCGCACGCTCGTTTCATGGGTTGACTTAGGCATACGGAGTTCATTCCCAATCTAAGCATACAGAGTTCATTCCCATTCTAAGATCTAACTAGATCGAGGGTTACGGTAGTAGGATTGGAAGAACTAGGGGGGACCGGGCCGATCCCCGACTTGCGCATTCTGCCTCTCTGACCGACTAAGTGCCCGCATGCCCATTTCGTGGTTTGGCTTAGGCATAGGGAGTTCATGCCATGTCTAAGCCCCAACCTGACTGAGGGTTGTGGCAGCGGGACTGGCAGCACGCAGAGGGGGACTGGGCTGATCCTCGACTTGCCCATTCTGCCTCTTCGGCCGGTTGAGCACCCGCACGTTCGTTCCGTGGGTTGGCTTAGGCATACGGAGTTCATTCCCAGTCTAAGAGTTTGAGCCACGGTGCACGTACTGGGTTTGGGCATGTGCTGGTGCTGCATTTTTTTCACCCGAGGCACCATCTCTGGAGCATCGTCGAAGAGCCTAACCGACGGTATGGGGGTTCCGACGATTGGGGGGCCGGGGGGTGTGCGCACATGATGTGTGATGGGTGCTGGTACTTTGCCCTTATATTGGCCCCCTATCCCTCATCAAACCTGGAGAACTCACACCCCCATAAAGAGCATTTGAGATTTTATAGGTTTGGTGCCAGTAGCCGTTAAAATGTCTGAAATGAGGACACTTTTTTCAAACAGTCACAAAATCTTCTCCACTTCGAGTTTTTAGCTGAATTTGTTTGTGCATGCCCAAAAAAGTAGAAGGATCTGCTCTACCAAATTTGGGGACAAAACTCTTTCTAAAAAAATTTTTAAAAATCCCGAACCTCAAAAAGTTTCAAAAATCATGAAAAATAGAAAACGGATCATCTTGCCACGAAACTTCACATGAAGACGTAGGGGACCATTGTATGAATTTACAAGCCATAAAAATGGCATTGGCATGGCAGAAATATGAAGATGTGCTGGAACTCACCTACCACCCATTCGATCCCCGGCTTACGCATCCTGCCTCTCTGGTCGGTTGAGCATCCGCATGCTTGTTTCGTGGGTTGATTAAGGCATACAAAGTTCATCCCCAGTCTAAAGATACAGAGTTCATTCCCAGTCTAACATCAGATCGGATCAAAGGTTGTGATAGCAAGATCGGTAGCACGCAGGGGGGACCGAGCTGATCCCCAGCTTGTGCATTCTGCCTCTTCGGTTGGCTGAGCGCTCGCAGACCCGTTTCATTGGTTGGCTTAGGCATAGGGAGTTCATTCCATGTCAAAGCCCCAGCTGGACCGAGAGTTGTGGCAGCGGGACCGACAGCACGTAGAGGGGGACCGGGCTGATCCCTGGCTTTCGCATTATGTCTCTCCGGCCTACTCAGCGCCTGAATGCTCCTTTCGTGGGCTAACTTAGGCATACAGAGTTCATTCCCAGTCTAAGATCGAATCGGATCGAGGGTTGTGGCAGCAGGATCGACAGCACGGGGGACCGGGCCAGTCCCCGTCTTGTGCATTCTGTCTCTTCGATTGACTGAGTGCCCGCATGCTCGTTCGTGGGTTGGCTTAGGCATACAGAGTTCATTCCATGTCTAAGCATATGGAGTTCATTCCCAGTCTAAGATCAGACCGGATTGAGGGTTGCGGCAGTAGGATCGACAACATGCAGGGGGGATCGGGCCGATCCCCGGCTTGCGCATTCTTCCTCTCCGGTCGGCTGAGCGCCCGCATGCTCATTTCGTGGGTAGGCTTAAGCATACGGAATTCATTCCTAGTCTAAGAGTGGATTGGACTGAGGGTTGCGGTAGCAGGACCAGCAGGAGGATCGACAACATGCATGGGGGGACCGGGCTGATCCCCAGCTTGCACATTCTACCTCTCCGACCGACTAAGCACCCGCACGCTCGTTTCATGGGTTGGCTTAGGCATACGGAGTTCATTCCATGTCTAAGCCCCAGCCAGACTGAGGGCTGTGGCAACAGGACTGACAGCGGGATCAGCAGCACGTAAAAGGGGATCGGGCAGATCCTCGACTTGCGTATTATGCCTCTTCGATCGGCCTCTCCGGCTGGCTGAGCGCCCGCACGCTCGTTTCATGGGTTGACTTAGGCATACGGAGTTCATCCCCAATCTAAGCCTACGGAGTTCATTCCCAGTCTAAGATCGGACTGGCTCGAAGGTTGCGGTAGCAGGATCGATAGCACGCAGGGGTGATCGGGTAGATCCCAGGCTTACGCAATCTGCCTCTCCGGCCGACTGAGCACCCGCACGCCTGTTTCGTGGGTTGGCTTAGGCATAGCGAGTTCATTCCATGTCTAAGCCCCAGCCGGATAGAGGGTTGTGGCAGCGAGATCCGCAGCATGCAGAGGGGGACCGGGCCGATCCCCAGCTTGCGCAATATACCTTATTGGTCTACTCAGCGCCCGCATGCTCGTTTCGTGGGTTGACTTATGCATACAGAGTTCATTCCCAGTCTAAGATCAGACCAGGCCAAGGGTTGCGGCAGCAAGATCGACAGCATGTAGGGGGGATCGGGTCGATCCCTGACTTGCACATTTTGCCTCTCCGGCCGGCTGAGCGCTCGCACACTCGTTTTGTGGGTTGGCTTAGGCATACGGAGTTCATCCCATGTCTAAGCATATGGAGTTCATTCCCAGTCTAAGATTTTGAGCCATGGTGCACATGCTGGGCTCGGGCATGTGCTGGTGCCACATTTTTTTCACCCGGGGCACCATCGTCGGAGCATCGCCAGAGAGCCTAATCGACGGCATTGGGGGTTCCGACGATTGGGGGGCCGGGGGGTGTGCGCACATGATGTGCGATGGGTGCTAGTACTTGTCCCTTATATTGGCCCCCTATCCCTCATCAAACCTCAAGAACTCGCACCCCCTTAAAGAGCATTTGAGATTTTATAGGTTTGCTGCCTGTGGACATTAAAATGTCCGAAATGAGGACACTTTTTTCAAACGGTCACAAAATCTTCTCCACTTCGAGTTTTTAGCTGAAGTTTTTTGTGCATACCAAAAAAAATACAGGGATCACCTCCACCAAATTTGGAGAGGAAACACTTTCTAAAAAAATTTTAAAAAATCTCGAACCTAAAAAATTTTTGAAAATTGTGAAAAATAGAAAACGGGTCGTCTTGCCACAAAACTTCACATGAAGACTTAGGCGACCATTGTATGAATTTACAAGCCATAAAAATGGCATTGGCATTGTAGAAAAATGAAGATGTGCTTGAACCCACCTACCACCCGTTCAATCCCCGGCTTGCGCATCCTGCCTCTCTGGTCGATTGAGCGCCTGCACGCTCGTTTCGTGGGTTGACTTAGGCATACGGAGTTCATTCCATGTCTAAGCATACGGAGTTCATTCCCAGTGTAAGATCAGACCGGACCGAAGGTTGCGGCAGCAGGATCGGTAGCACGCAGGGGGGACCGGGCCGATCCCCGGCTTGCGCATTTTGCCTCTTCGATCGACTGAGCGCCCGCACGCCCGTTTCCTGGGTTGGCTTAGGCATAGGGAGTTCATTTCATGTCTAACCCTGGTCGGAGCGAGGGTTGGGGTAGTGGAACCGGTAGCACGCTGGGGGGACCGGGCCGATCTCCGGCTTGCACATTCTACCTCTCCGGTCGGCTGAGCGCCCGTACGCTCGTTTCATGGGTTGACTTAGGCATACAGAGTTCATTGCTTGTCTAAGCATATGGAGTTCATTCCTAATCTAAGATCAGATCGGACCGAGGGTTATGGCAATAGGACTAGCAGCAGGATCGACAGCACGCAGGGGGGATCCGGTCGATCCCCGACTTGCGTATTCTGCCTCTCCGACTGGCTGAGCTCCCGCATGCTCGTTTCGTAGGTTGACTTAAGCATACGGAGTTCATTCCCAATCTAAGCATGCAGAGTTCATTCCCAGTCTAAGATCTAACTAGACCGAGGGTTACGATAGTAGGATCGAAAGAACATAGGGGGGATCGGTCTGATCCTCGGCTTGCGTATTCTGCCTCTCTTATCGACTAAGCGCCCGCACGCTCATTTCATGGTTTGGCTTAGGCGTAGGGAGTTCATGCCATGTCTAAGCCCCAGCTTGACTGAGGGTTGTGGCAGTGAGACTGGCAGCACACAGAGAGGGATCGGGTAGATCCCCGACTTGCGCATTATGCCTTTTCGGTTGGCTCAGCTCCAGCACTCTCATTTCGTGGGTTAACTTAGGCATACGGAGTTCAGTCCCAGTCTAAGATCAGACCGGACCGAGCATTGTGACAGCTGGATTGACAGCATGCAGGGGGGACTGGGTTGGTCCCTAACTTATACATTTTGCCTCTCCGGTCGGCTAAGTGCCCACATGCTCATTTCATGGGTTGGCTTAGGCATACGAAGTTCATTCCACGTCTAAGCCCCAGTTGGACTGAGGGTTGTGGCAGCAGGACCGACAGCGGGATCGACAGCACGTAGAGGGGGACCGGGTTGATCCCCAGCTTACGCATTATGCCTCTCCAGCCAGCTGAGCACCCGCACGCTCATTTCGTGGGTTGACTTAGGCAAACAGAGTTCATCCCCAGTCTAAGCATATGAAGTTCATTCCCAGTCTAAGATCAGATCGGATCGAGGGTTGTCACAGTAGGATCGGTAGCATGTAGGGGGGACCGGGCCGATCCTCGGTTTACGCATTCTACCTCTCTGGCCGGTTGAGAGCCCGCATGCTAGTTTCGTGGGTTGGCTTAGGCATAACGAGTTCATTCCATGTCTAAGCCCCAGCCGAACCAAGGGTTGTGGTAACGGGATCGGTAGCACACAAAGAGGGATCGGGCCGATCCTCGGCTTACGCATTATGCCTCTCCGACTGGCTCAGCGCCTGAACGTTCATTTCGTGGGTTGAGTTAGGCATACGAAGTTCATTCCTAGTCTAAGATCGAATCGAACCAAGGGTTGTGGCAGTAGGATCGACAGCACGC
The DNA here is from genome assembly GCF_047325235.1 of Durio zibethinus. Taxonomy (NCBI): domain Eukaryota; kingdom Viridiplantae; phylum Streptophyta; class Magnoliopsida; order Malvales; family Malvaceae; genus Durio; species Durio zibethinus. The sequence goes on from NC_143165.1 coordinate 22,211,146, forward strand.
AGGGGGGACTGAACCGGTCCTCGGCATGTGCATTCTGCCTCTTCGACCTGCTGAATGCCCGTATGCTCATTTCATGGATTGGCTTAGGCATATAGAGTTCATTCCCTATCTAAGCATATGAAGTTCATTCCCAGTCTAAGATCGGATCGGTCTAAGGGTTGCGGCAGTAGGACCAGTAGCAGGATCGACAGCACGCAATGGGGGATCGAGCCGATCCCCGGCTTACGCATTTTGCCTGTCTGGCCGGTTGAGTGCCCGAACGCTCATTTCGTGGGTTGGCTTAGGCATACGGAGTTCATTCCATGTCTAAGCCCCAGCCGGACTAAGGGTTGTCGCAGCAGGACCGGCAGCACACAGTGGGGGACCGGGCTGATCCTCGACTTATGCATTATATCTCTCCGGTCAGCCTCTCTGGCCGGCTGAGCGCCCGCATGCTCGTTTCATGGGTTGACTTAGGCATACGGAGTTCATCCCCAGTCTAAGCATATGGAGTTCATTCCCAGTCTAAGATCAGACTAGATCGAGGGTTGCAGCAGCAGGATCGGTAGTACGTAGGGGGGACCGAGCTGATCCCCGGCTTGCGCATTCTGCCTCTCCGGCCGGCTGAGCGTCCGCCTGCCCGTTTCGTTGGCTGGCTTAGGCATAGGGAGTTCATTCAATGTCTAAGCCCTAGCTGGACTGAGGGCTGTGGTAGTGGGACCGGCAGCACGTAGAGGGGGACCGGGTCGATCCTCGACTTACGCATTATGCCTCTCCGATCGGTTCAGTGCCCGCACGCTTGTTTCATGGGTTGACTTAGGCATACGGAGTTCATTCCCAATCTAAAATCAGACTGATTGAGGGTTACGACAACAGGATCGACAACACGTGGGGGGATCGGGCCGTTCCCAAGTTGCGTGTTCTGCGTCTTCGATTGGCTGAGCGCCCGCACGCTTGTTTCATGGGTTGGCTTAGGCATACGGAGTTCATTCCATGTCTAAGCATACGGAATTCATTTCCAGTCTAAGATTTTGAGCCATGGTGCACATGCTGGTCTCGAGCATGTGCTGGTGCCATATTTTTTTCGCCCGGGGCACCATCACCGGAGCATCGCTAAAGAGCCTAATCGGTGGCATTGGGGGTTCCGACGATTGGGGGGTCGGGGGGTGTGTGCACATGATGTGCGATGGGTGCTGGTACTTGGCCCTTATATTGGCCCCCTATCCCTCGTCAAACCTCGAGAACTCACACCCTTTAAAAAGCATTTAAGATTTTATAGGTTTGCTACCAGTAACCATTAAAGTGTCTGAAATGGGGACACTTTTTTCAAACGGTCACAAAATCTTCTCCACTTCGAGTTTTAGCTGAATTGTTTTGTGCATGCCAACAAAAATACAAGGATCACCTCTACCAAATTTGCGGACAAAAGTCTTTCTAAAAAAATTTTAAAAAATCTTGAACCGTAAAAAGTTTCAAAATTTGTGAAAAATAGAAAACGGGTCATCTTGCCACGAAACTTCACATGAATGCTTAGGGGACCATTGTATGAATTTACAAGCCATAAAAATGGCATTGGCATGGCAGAAATATGAAGATGTGCTTGAACCCACCTACCACCCGTTCGATCCCCGGTTGCGCATCCTGCCTCTCTGGTCAGCTGAGCGCCCGAACGCTCATGCAGTGGGTTGACTTAGGCATATAGAGTTCATCCCCAATCTAAGCGTATGAAGTTCATTCCCAGTCTAAGATTGGACTGGATCGAGGGTTACGAAAGTATGATCGACAGCACGTAGGGGGGATCGAGCCAATCCTCGGCTTACGCATTCTACCTCTCCGATCGGCTGAGCACCCGCACACCCATTTCATGGGTTGGTTTATGCGTAGGGAGTTCATTCAATGTCTAAGCCCCAGCCAGACCAAGGGTTGTGGCAGCGGGACTTGCAGCATGCAGAGGGGGACCGGGCTGATCCCTGGTTTGTGCATTATTCCTCTTCGTTCGGCTCAGCGCCCACACGCTTGTTTCATGGGTTGACTTAGGCATACGGAGTTCATTCCCAGTCTAAGATCGGATCGGATTGATGGTTGCAGTAGTAGGATCGACAACACGTAGAGGAGGATCAGGCCGATCCCCGGCTTACACATTCTGCCTCTCCGGCTGGCTGAGCCCCCGCATGCTCGTTTCATGGGTTGGCTTAGGCATACGGAGTTCATTCCATGTCTAAGCATACGGAGTTCATTCCCAGTTTAAGATCGGACCGGACCGAGGGTTACGACAGTAGGACCAGCAGCAGGATTGGTAGCATGCTTGGAGGGACCGGGTCGATCCCCGGCTTATGAATTCTCCCTCTCCGGCCGACTGAGTGCCCGCACGCTCGTTTCATGGGTTGGGTTAGGCATACGGAGTTCATTCCATGTCTAAGCCCCAGCCGGACCGAGGGTTGTGGCAGCAGGACTGGCAGCAGGATCGGTAGCACGTAGAAGGGGACCAAGCTAATCCTCGGCTTGTTCATTATGCCTCTCGACCGGCTGAGCGCCCGCACGCACGTTTCATGGGTAGACTTAAGCATACAAAGGTTATCCCCAGTCTAAGTATATGGAGTTCATTCCCAGTCTAAGATCAGATCAGAACGAGGGTTGTGACAGCAGGATCGACAGCACGCATGGGGGATTGGCCCGATCCCCAGCTTGCACATTCTACCTCTCCGGTCGGCTGAGCGCCCGCACGCCCATTTTATGGGTTGGCTTAGGCATAGGGAGTTCATTCCATGTCTAAGCCCCAACTGGACCGAGGGTTGTGGCCGCGGGACCGATAGCACGTAGAGAGGGATCAGGCCGATCCCCGGCTTACGCATTATGCCTCTTCGATCGGCTCAACGCCCGTACGCTCGTTTCGTGGGTTGACTTATGCATACGGAGTTCATTCCCAGTCTAAGAGCGAACCAGACCGAGGGTTGCAACAGCAGGATCGACAGCACGTAGAGGGGGACCTGGCTGATCCCCGACTTGCACATTCTGCCTCTCCAGGTGACTGAGCGCCTGCACGCTCGTTTGGTGGGTTGGCTTAGGCATACGGAGTTCATTCCATGTCTAAGCATACGGAGTTCATTCCCAGTCTAAGATTTTGAGCCACGGTGCACATGTTGGGCTCGAGCATGTGCTGGTGCCACATTTTTTTCGCCTGAGGGCACCATCGCCGGAGCATCGCCAAGCATCGACGGAAAGCCTAACCGGCGGCATTGGGGGTTTTGGCGATTGGGGGTGCCGGGGGGGTGTGCGCCATTATGTGCGATGGGTGCTGGTACTTGGCCCTTATATTGGCCCCCTATCCCTCATCAGACCTTGAGAACTCACAACCCCATAAAGAGCATTTGAGATTTTATAGGTTTGCTACCAGTAGCCATTAAAGTGTCTGAAATGGGGACCATTGTATGAATTTACAAGCCATAAAAATGGCATTGGCGTGGCAGAAATATGAAGATCTGCTTGAACCCACCTACCACCCGTTAGATCCCCAGCTTGCGCATCCTGTCTCTCTGGTTCGCTGAGCGCCCGCACACTCGTTTCGTGGGTTGACTTAGGCATACGGAGTTTATCCCCAGTCTAAGCATACGGAGTTCATTCCTAATCTAAGATCAGATTGGATCAAGGGTTGCGGTTGCAGGATCGGTAGCACGTAAGGGGGATCGGACCGATCCTCGGCTTGTGCATTCTGCCTTTTCGGTCGGCTGAGCGCCCGCACGCCCGTTTCATGGGTTGGCTTAGGCATAGGGAGTTCATTCCATGTCTAAGCCCCAGCCGGACCGAGGGTTGTGGCAGCGGGACCGGCAGCACGCAGAAGGGGATCGAGTCAATCCCCGACTTGCGCATTATGCCTCTCCGGCCGACTCAGAGCCGGCACGCTTGTTTCGTGGGTTCACTTAGGCATACGGAGTTCATTCCCAGTCTAAGATCGGATCGGACCGAGGGTTGCAGCAGCAGGATCGATAGCACGCGGGGGGGATCGGGTTGATCCCCGCTTGTGCATTTTGCCTCTTCGGCCGGCTGAGCTCCCGCACGCTCGTTTCATGGGTTGGCTTAGGCATACGAAGTTCATTCCCAGTCTAAGAAAAGATCGGATCAAGGGTTGCGACAGTAGGACCAGTAGCAGGATCGACAGCACGCAGGGGGGACCGGGTCGATCCCCGGCTTGCGTATTCTGCCTCTCCGGTCAGCTGAGCACCCGCACGCCCATTTCGTGGGTTGGCTTAGGCATAGGGAGTTCAATCCATGTCTAAGCCCTAGCCGGAACGAGGGTTGTGGCAGCGGGACTGGCAGCACGCAGAGGGGGACCGGACCGATCCCTGGCTTACGTATTATGCCTTTTCGATGGATCAGAGCTCGTACGGTCGTTTTGTGGGTTGACTTAGGCATACGAAGTTCATTCCCAGTCTAAGATCGGATGGGTCGAGGGTTGCGACAGCAAGATCGATAGCATGCAGGGGGGGATCGGGTCGATCCTCGGCTTGTGCGTTCTGGCTCTCTGGCTGGTTGAGCACCCACACGCTCGTTTCGTGGGTTGGCTTAGGCATACGGAGTTCATTCCATGTCTAAGCATATGGAGTTCATTCCCAGTCTAAGATAGGATCAGACTGATGGTTGTGGCAGTAGGACCAGCAGCAGGATCGGTAGCACGTAGGGGGATCGAGCCGATCCCCGGCTTGCGCATTCTGCCTCTCTGATCGGCTGAATGCCCGCACGCTCATTTCATGGGTTGGCTTAGGCATACGGAGTTCATTCCATGTCTGAGCCCCAGTCGGACCGAGGGTTGTGCCAGCAAGACTGGCAGCGGGGTCGACAGCACAGAGAGGGGGATCGAGCTGATCCCCGGCTTGCGTATTATGCCTCTTTGGTCGGCCTCTCCGACCGACTGAATGCCCAATCGCTCATTTCATAAGTTGACTTAGGCATACGGAGTTCATCCCCAGTCTAAGCATACGGAGTTCATTCCCAGTCTAAGATCGGACCGAACTAAGGGTTGCGACAGCAGGATCGGCAGCACGTATGGGGGACCAAGCCAATCCCCGACTTACGCATTCTGCCACTTTGGCCGACTGAGCGCCCGCACGCCCATTTCATGGGTTGGCTTAGGCATATGGAGTTCATTCGATGTCTAACCACCAGCTAGACCGAGGGTTGTGGCAGCGGGACCAACAGCACGCAGAGGGGGACTGGGCCGATCCCCTGCTTGCGCATTATGCCTCTTTGGTCGGTTCAGCGCCCGCACGCTTGTTTCATGGGTTGACTTATGGATACGGAGTTTATTCCCAGTCTAAGATCGAACTGGATCGAGGGTTGCGACAGCAAGATCAACAGCACGCAGGGGGGACCAGGCCAATCCCTGGCTTGCACATTCTACCTCTCCGATCGGCTGAGTGCCCGTACGCTCGTTTTGTGGGTTGGCTTAGGCATACGGAGTTCATTCCATGTCTAAGCATACGGAGTTCATTCCCAATCTAAGATTTTGAGCCACGGTGCACATGTTGGGCTTGGGCATGTGCTGGTGCCACATTTTTTTCGCCCGGGGCACCATCACCGGAGCATCGTCGGAGAGCCTAACCAGTGGCATTGGGGTTTTGATGATTGGGGGGGCCGAGGGGTGTGTGCACATGATGTGCGATGGGTTCTGGTACCTGTGTCACAGACTTTGACCTTAGACTCAGAAATCGTGCGGCCTTAGGCTTGGAATCTTCTCCTTTATGCCTAAGTCAACCTAAAACACAAGCGTATGGGCACTAGAAGAACAGGAAGGGCTAAGTACGCAAGTTAAAGAGAAATAGGATAAGAAGGCAGAATTCTGGAAATGCTCTTGTATTCACTGAAACGGAAGTGTTTGATGGTGTACAAACGAGGAAGGAGCAGCCTTCTATTTATAGTTGAGGCTCTAGCTTACACTTAATGGCAATATCCCTAGAATAAAGGCTAAAATCATGGGATTATATAGATTACAATCAATCAGGATGCTAACTCCTGATTTTCAGGGTCAACCAAATCTACCAGGATGCTGCTGCTGATCCTGTTTACTTCCAAAAGCTTCTCTTGTGTGTCCAGCACCTTGGGCCCTTCTGGATGTGGTGTGACAGCTTGTATGCCAGGCTGGCCTGCAAGTTGGGCAGGCGTTCTGAACTCGTTTGCTAGGCTTTACGCGCAGATACCCGCCAGTACACCTAGTCTGCGGGCCTCAACCTCTGGCTCACCTGCTGGTGGGCCTGATGTGCCTGGCACGCCCGCCCAGGGTGTGACATTCTCCCTCACTTGATTGCATAATGCCCTCATTGCGTCTTCTGCATGGTACTGCCTATTCTGGTCCTCGAACTGCCATAAGTCATCTACTGGTTCCCAGCTTACCTTACTGTCTAGAAGTCCCTTCCAGTGCACCAAGTACTGTTGTCTTGGCTAATAGTTCTTCCATCTCACCTTTCGATCAGCTATGATGCTGTGGACCTCCTTCTCATATGAGGCCCTTGCTCCCAATGGTGCACATTTTGACTCTGCCTATCCTGAATCTCCCTCATCCTCATGGAATGACTTGAGCATGCTCACATGGAACACTGGCCAAGTCAGTTTGCTCCTGCCATGCCTTAGCAAACTTGTATGCTGCTGGATTTGACCCTGTATAACCTACAACAATTGAACCAGGTGTTAGTGGTTGTTGCCCTGTCACAACCTTAAATGGGCTCTGGTTCGTTGCCTTGCTCCTTTGCAAGTTGTAGGAAAACTACGCAATATCTAGCAGCTTTTGCCAGTCTCTTTATGTGGCACTCACATAGTGCCTGAGGTAGACCTCCAATAGTCCATTCACTCATTCTGTCTGCCCATCGATCTGTAGATGCATGCTGGTGGAAAAGTTCAAGTCTGACACCAACAGCTTGAACAACTCAATCCGGAACCTACCTATGAAACGGTCATCTCGAACACTAACAATGGTCCTCGGCACTCCCCAATACTTAACCATGTTCTTCAGGAACAATCGAGCTGCCTCCTCGGCTGGGCACTCCTTGGTTGCTGGAATAAAGATTCCATACTTGGAAAACCTGTCCACCACTACCATGATGCTTCCAAACCCTTCTACTTTGGGTAGACCGACTATAAAGTCCAGAGAAACACTATCCCATGGTTGTTCTGGCACTGGCAATGGCTCTAAGAGACCGCCTGGTTTTTTTAGCTCTACCTTGTCCTATTGGCACATAAGACAAGTCTTCACATAGGCCTCCACATCGTCCCTCATGTGTAGCCAGTAGTACCAGTCCTCGATCAGTGCCAAGGTACGGCTCACTCCGAGGTGTCCAGCCTATCTTGAATCATGGCATTCTTGTAAAACTTCCTTCCGGAGCTTCCCGTGCTGTGGTACAAACAGTCTATTGCCCCTGGTGTACAGCAAGCCATCCTGCAACCAAAATCACCTAGTCTTACCTTGCTGGGCGTACTCCATCAAAGCCTTGGCTGTAGGATCATGCACAAGTCCCTTCTTAATGCACCACACCAGTGACCCTTCTAGTTGGTTAATGGCAGCAAGGTTAGCCTTCCTGCTCAGGGCATCTGCCACTAGGTTCACCCACCCCGGCTTGTACTACATCTGGAAATCAAATTTCGCAAGAAAATCTTGCCATCTCGCCTGCTTGAGGGATAGCTTCTTCTGCGTCTGGAAGTAGCTAGTCACCACATTGTCCGTCCTAACCATGAACCTCGACCCCAACAGGTAATGGCACCAAGTGCGCAAGCAATGCACCACTGTAGTCATCTCCTTCTCTTGGACTGTGTATTTGCGCTCAGTCTCCTCCAAGGGTGACTCAATCTCCTTCTCCCTTGGCTCAGCATATTTTAATGCTGCCAAGAAGGTGTCTTCTTATCTGCTTACCGCCTTGGCAAATTGGATGGCTGACACCACCCGTGACCCAACTCCAGACCCTTTCCTCAATGGCACTAGGCATTGCCACCCTGCATCCAAGATGCAACCACAATCGACAAAAGGCACAATGAGGGCATTAATCCGAACAAGGAAATCCAACCCAATCACAAACTCATAGTCGTCAAGGGGTATTACCTCAATGGTCTCCTTGCCTTTCTAGTCTCCAAGCTGTAACTCCACTCCCCGCGTTACTCCAATGGCTGGAACTTCATTGGAGTTCACCGTTTTGATGGTACTAATCTTTTTCTGCACTTTTAGTCTGAGCTTTCGGGCTCTATCACCTGAAATAAAATGATGTAAAGCATCTGTGTCCACTAGTACGCTCACCTTCTGACCCGTAACCATCAGATCCATAAACATCAAGCCCTTTGGCTTGCTGTTACCCTTACTCTGGACAGCATTGAGCACCAATGACCTAAGCTTTGCTACCCCTGACTCTGGCTCCTTGTCAGACTCCTTGTCTACACCAGCCAACTTGCCCTTCTACAGGTAATTGCGTGCTATGTGGCTCCCTCCACATAGGTATCATGCTAGTGGCTCTCGGTCCCTCTTTGCTTTCCACTTGCCTGCTGGTGGCTTCCTCTCGCCATCCTTGATTGAACAGTCTCGATCTCTATCCTTGGACTCTCGGTCACGGTCTTTCCCCTTAGACTGCTTCTTCTGATCCCTATCGTCCCTGCCCTTACCCTTGGGCTTGGTAGACTCGAACTTGTTTAGAGGCTTGAACTCTATCAAAGCCTCGGCAGTAGTCATGGCTTTAGCCAAGTCATGACCTCCTTTCCTTTATAGCTCATGCTTCACCCATGGCTTCAGCCCATCCATGAAAGCAAATAAGGCATCCTTCTCGCCTAGATCTGAGATCTGTAGCATCAGCTCAGAGAATTTTTGGACATACTCCCTTATGTCCCCTTGTTCGCTCAGCCTATGTAACTTTGCCCGCATCTCATCATCGGCATACTCCGGGTAAAATTGTTCTCTGAACTCCTTTTGGAACTCTGCCCAGGTTCCAATCTTGGCGCTCCCACACTTGACATCATCACACCTACACCTCTACCATAATAAGGCTACAACAGTAAGATACATAGCAGCGGTGCTTACCTTTATCGCCTCGTCTTGCATGCCCATGGCCTGGAAGTACTGCTCTATACCCTAAAGATAGTTATCTACTTCCTTGGCCGCCCTAGTCCCCTTGAACTCCTTAGGCTTGGGGACATCCAATTTGAACTTGGACACTCCAGCAAACATGCCATTCCCAATGGCAGTCTTGCAAGCAACAAGCTCACTGGTAAGCTCCTCCATCTGCTGGCGCATGGCCTCCATGCCATCGTGCAAGGTCAGCACTTCAGCCTCCAAGGTCTGATTCTTTTGGTTGAACACATCCAAGCCTTTGTTGAAAGCAGCTTGCAGCTCACTTTGGATCTCCTCCCCCATGGAGTCTAGCGATGCAATGTAAGTGTCTACCCCCTCAAGCTTCTCCCCCATGTCGCCCATGGTCACCTCCACGTTGGCCGGCCTACCGTCCATGGTAGACCAGATATCTCTAGAACTGGCTTTCCTCCCTCTTCCACACCCATGCTCCTGGGCCTCTGGTTGTTGGTTAGCAGCATCATTTTGGGATGCCATCTCCTCTAACCTGCACAACACAACACGTAGAATCGAACTTGCTCTGATACCAACTATCACGGGCTCCGACCTTAGACTCAGAAAACGTGCGGCCTTAGGCTTGGAATCTCCTCCTTTATGCCTAACTCAGCCTAAAACACAAGCGTACAGGCACTAGAACAACAGGAAGGGCTGATTACGCAAGTTAAAGAGAAACAGGATAAGAAGGCAGAATTCTGGAAATGCTCTTGTATTCACTGAAACAGAAATGTTTGATAGTGTACAAATGAGGGAAGAGCAGCCCTCTATTTATCGTTGAGGCTCCAGCTTACACTTAATGGCAATATCCCTAGAATAAAGGCTAAAATCATGGGATTATATAGATTACAATCAATCAGGATGCTAACTCCTGATTTTCAGGGGCAACCAAATCTACCAGGATGCTGTTGCTAATCTGCCTGCTTCCAGAAGCTTCCCTTGCGTGTCCAGCACCTTGGGCCCTTCTGGATGTGGTGCGAGCAGCTTGTATGCCAGGCCTTGATCTCACGGGCTGGCCTGAAAGTTGGGCGGGCGTTCTGAACTCGTTTGCTAGGCTTTGCACACAGAAACCCGCCAGCACACTTGGTCTGCAGGCCTCAACCTCTGGCTCGCTTGCTGGTGCGCCTGATGTGCCTGGTGCGCCCGCCGAAGGTGTGACACTTGGCCCTTATATTGGCCCCCTATCCCTTATCAAACCTCAAGAACTCACACCCCCTTAAAGAGCATTTGAGATTTTATATGTTTGCTCTAGTAGCCATTAAAATGTCTGAAATGGGGACAATTTTTTCGAACGGTCACAACATCTTCTCCACTTCGAGTTTTTAGCTTAATGTTTTTGTGCATGCCAAAAAAAAACAAGGATCACCTCTACCAAATTTGGGGACAAAACTCTTTCTAAAAAAATTTTAAAAAATTTCGAACTGTAAAATGTTTCAAAAATCACGAAAAATAGAAAACGGGTCGTCTTGCCACGAAACTTCACATGAAGGCTCAGGGGACCATTGTATGAATTTACAAGCCATAAAAATGGCATTGGCATGGCAGAAATATGAAGATGTGCTTGAACCAACCTACCGCCCGTTCGATCCCTAGCTTACGCATCCTGCCTCTCTGGTCGGGTGAGTGCCCGCATGCTCGTTTCGTGGGTTGACTTAGGCATACGGAGTTCATCCATAGTCTAAGCATATGGAGTTCATTCCTAGTCTAAGATCAGACCAGACCGAGGGTTGCGATAGCAGGATCGACAGCACACAGGGGGGACTAGGCCAATCCCTGGCTTGCGCATTCTGCCTCTCCGGCCGGTTGAGCGCCTGCACGCCCGTTTCGTGGGTTGGCTTAGGCATAGGGAGTTCATTCCATGTCTAAGCCCTAGTCGGACCTAGGGTTGTGGCAGCGGGACCGGTAGCATGCAAAGGGGTATCGGGCCGATCCCCGACTTGCGCATTATGCCTCCCCGGGCGGCTCAGTGCCCGCACACTCGTTTCGTGGGTTGACTTGGGCATACAAAGTTCATTCCCAGTCTAAGATCGGACCAGACCGAGGGTTGCAGCAGCAAGATTGACAGTATGCAAGGGGGACCGGGCCGATCCTTGGCTTTCGCATTCTGCCTCTCCGGTCGGCTGAGCGCCTGTGGGTTGGGTTAGGCATACGGAGTTCATTGCATGTCTAAGCATACAGAGTTCATTCCTAGTCTAAGATTGGACTGGACTGACGGTTGCCGTAGTAGGATCGGTAGCAGGATTGGTAGCACGCAGGAGGGATCGGGCCCATCCCCGGCTTGCGCATTCTGCCTCTTCAATCGGTTTAGCGCCCGCACGCTCGTTTTGTGGGTTGGTTTAGGCATACGGAGTTCATTCCATGTCTAAGCCCTAGCCGGATTGAGGGTTGTTGTAGTAGGACCGACAGCGGATCGACAGCATGCAGAGGGGGATCGGGCTGATCCCCGGCTTACGCATTATGCCTCTCAGGCCAGCCTTCCCAGTCGGTTGAGCGCTCGCACGCTCGTTTCGTGGGTTGACTTAGGCATACGAAGTTCATCCCCAATCTAAGCATACGGAGTTCATTCCCAATCTAAGATCAGACCGGACCGAGGGTTGCGACAGTAGGATCGACAGCATGCAGGAGGGATCGGGTCGATCCTCGGCTTGCGCATTCTGCCTCTCCAGCCGGCTGAACGCTCACATGCCCGTTTCGTGGGTTGGCTTAGGCATAGGGAGTTCATTCCATGTCTAAGCCCCAACTAGATCGAGGGTTCTGGCAGTGGGACAAGCAGCACACAGAGGGGGATCGGGTCGATCCCTGTCTTGTGCATTATGCCTCTTCGGCCAGTTAAGCGCCCGTACGCTCGTTTCGTAGGTTGGCTTAGGCATACGGAGTTCATTCCATGTCTAAGCATAAGGAGTTCATTCCCAGTCTAAGATTTTGAGCCACGGTGCACATGCTAGGCTCGGGCATTTTTTGGTACCGCATTTTTTCCCTCGGGGCACCATCGCCGGATCATCGCCAGAGAGCCTAACCGGTGGCATTAGGGGTTCCGACGATTGGGGGGCCGGGGGGTGTGCTCACATGATGTGCGATGGGTGCTAGCACTTTGCCCTTATATTGGCCCCCTATCCCTCATCAAACTTCAAGAATTCACACCCCCTTAAAGAGCATTTGAGATTTTATAGGTTTGCTGCCAATAGCTATTAAAGTGTTTGAAATGAGGATACTTTTTTCAAATGGTCACAAAATCTTCTCCACTTCGAGTTTTTAGTTGAATTTTTTTGTGCATGCCAAAAAAAATACAAAGATCACCTGTAACAATTTTGGGGACAAAACTCTTTCTAAAAAAATTTTAAAAAATCCCAAATCGTAAAAAGTTTTAAAAATCATGAAAATATAGAAAACGGGTCGTCTTGCCACGAAACTCCACATGAAGGCTTAGGGGACCATTGTATGAATTTACACACCATAAAAATGGCATTGGCATGGCAGAAATATGAAGATGTGCTTGAACCCACCTACCACCCATTCGATCCTCGACTTAAGCATCCTACCCCTCTGGTCGGCTAAGCGCCCGCACGCCCGTTTCATGGGTTGACTTAGGCATACGGAGTTCATCCCCAGTCTAAGCATACAGAGTTCATTCCCAGTCTAAGATCAGACTGGACCGAGGGTTGCGACAGCAGGATCGGCAGCACGCAGGGGGGATCGAGCCGATCCCTGGCTTAGGCATTCTGCCTCTTTGGCCGGCTGAGTGCCCGCATGCCCGTTTCGTGGGTTGGCTTAGGCATAGGGAGTTCATTCCATGTCTAAGCCCCAGTCGGACCGAGGGTTGTGGCAGTCGGACCAACAGCACGCAGAGGGGGATCGGGCGGATCTCCGACTTACGCATTATGCCTCTCTGATCGACTCAGCGCCCGCATGCTCATTTCGTGGGTTGACTTAGGCATACGGAGTTCATTACCAGTCTAAGATTGGATTGGACCGAGGGTTGTGGTAGTAGGATCGACAGCACGTAGGGGGGACCGGGCCGATCCCCGACTTGCGCATTTTGCCTCTCCGGCCGGCAGAGCGCCTGCACGCTCATTTCGTGGGTTGGCTTAGGCATACAGAGTTCATTCCATGTCTAAGCATATGGAGTTCATTCCCAGTCTAAGATCAGACCGGATCGACGGTTGCGGCAGCAGGACCAGTAGTAGGATCGGTAGCACACAGGGGGGGATTGGGCCGAACCCCAGCTTGGGCATTCTACCTCTCCGACCAGCTGAGTGCCCGCACGCTCGTTTTGTGGGTTTGCTTGGGCATACAGAGTTCATTCCATGTCTAAGCCCCAGTCGGACCGAGGGTGGCAGCAGGACCGACAGTTGGATCGACAACATGCAGAGGAGGACCAGGCTGATCCTCGGCTTATGCATTATGCCTCTCCGACCGACTGAGCACCCGCATGCTCGTTTCATGGGTTGACTTAGGCATACGGAGTTCATCCCTAGTCTAAGCATACGGAGTTCATCCCCAGTCTAAGATCGGACCGGATCGAGTGTTGCGGTAGCAAGATCGGTAGCACGCAGGGGGGATCAGGCCAATCCCTGGCTTGCGCATTCTGCCTCTCCGATCGGTTGGGCACCCGCACACCCATTTCGTGGGTTGGCTTAGGCGTAGGGATTTCATTCCATGTCTAAGCCCCAGTCAGACCGAGGGTTGTGGCAGCGGGACCTGCAGCACGCAGAGGGGGACCGGGCCGATCCCCAACTTGCGCATTATGTCTCTTCGGCTGGCTCAGCGCCCGCACTCTCATTTCGTGGGTTGACTTATGCATACGGAGTTCATTCCTAGACTAAGATCGGATCAGACCGAGGGTTGCGACAGCAAGATTGACAGCACGCAAGAGGGACCAGGCCGATCCCCGACTTGCGCATTCTACCTCTCCGGTCGGTTGAGTGCCCGCATGCTCGTTTCGTGGGTTGGCTTAGGCATACAGAGTTCATTCCATATCTAAGCATACGGAGTTCACTCCCAGTCTAAGATCGAACTAGACTGAGGGTTGCGGCAGTAGGACCAGTAGTAGGATCGGTAGCACACAGGAAGGGACTGGGCTGATCCCCGACTTGCGCATTCTGCCTCTCCGATCGGCTGAGCACCCGCACGCTCGTTCCGGGGGTTGGCTTAGGCATACGGAGTTCATTCCATGTCTAAACCCCAGTTGGACCGAGGGTTGTGGTAGTGCGATCAGCAGCATACAGAGAAGGACCGGGTTGATCCCCAGCTTGCGTAATATACCTCTCCGGCCGGCTGAGCACCCGCATGCTCGTTTCGTGGGTTGACTTAGGCATACAAAGTTCATCCCCAATCTAAGCATACGGAGTTCATTCTCAGTCTAAGATCGGCTAGACCGAGGGCTACGGTAGCAGGATCGGTAACATGCTGGGGGTACCGGGCCGATCCCCGACTTGCACATTCTACCTCTCCGGTCGGCTGAGCCCCCGCATGCTCGTTTCATAGGTTGGCTTAGGCATACGAAGTTCATTCCATATCTAAGCCCTAGCTGGACTGAGGGTTGTGGCAGCAAGACCGGTAGCGGGATCGACAACATGCAGAGGGGGATTGGGCTGATCCCTGGCTTGCGCATTATGCATCTCCGGTTGGCTGAGTGCCCGTACACTCGTTTCATCGGTTGACTTAGGCATACGGAGTTCATCCCCAGTCTAAGCATATGGAGTTCATTCCCAATCTAAGATCGGACTGGACCGAGGGTTACGGCAGTAGGGTCAGTAGCACGCAGGGGGGATCGGGCCAGTCCCTGACTTACGCATTTTGCCTCTTCGGCCGGCTGAGCACCCGCATGCCCATTTCGTGGGTTGGGTTAGGCGTAGGGAGTTCATTCCATGTCTAAGCCCCAGCCGGACCGAGGGTTGTGGCAGCAGAACCTGCAGCACGTAAAGAGGGACTGGGTCTATCCTCGACTTACGCATTATGCCTCTTCGACCGGCTCAGTGCCCGCACGTTCATTTCGTGGGTTGACTTATGCATACGGAGTTCATTCCATGTCTAAGCATATGGAGTTCATTCCCAGCCTAAGATCGGGTCAGACCGAGGGTTGCGGTAGTAGGACCAGCAGCAGGATAGGCAGCACGCAGGAAGGATCGGGCCAGTCCCCGGCTTGTGTATTCTACCTCTTCGGTCGGCTGAGCACCCGCATGCTCATTTTATGGGTTGGCTTAGGCATACGAATTTCATTCCATGTCTAAGCCCCAGTCGGACCAAGGGTTGTGGCAGTAGGACCGACAGCTGGATCGGTAGCATGCAGAGGGGGACCAGGCTGATCCCCGGCTTGCGAATTAGCCCTCTTCAGTCGGCCTCTCCGACCGGTTGAGCGCCTGCACGCTCGTTTAATGGGTTGACTTAGGCATACAAAGCTCATCCCAAATCTAAGCATACGGAGTTCATTCCCAGTCTAAGATCGATCCAGACCGAGGGTTGTGACATAGGATCGGTAGCACGCAGGGGGGATCGGTCTGATCCCTGGCTTACACATTCTGCCTCTCCGACCGGCTGAGCGCTCGCACGCCCGTTTTGAGGGTTGGCTTAGGCATAGGGAGTTCATTCCATGTCTAAGTCCCAGCTGGACCGAGGGTTGTGCCAGCCGGACCAACAGCACGTAGGGGGGACCGGGCCGATCCCCGACTTGCGCATTCTACCTCTCCGGTCGGCTAAGCGCCTGCACGCTCATTTCGTGGGTTGGCTTAGGCATACGGAGTTCATTCTATGTCTAAGCCCTAGTCGGACTGAAGGTTGTGGTAGCAAGACTGGCAGAGGGATCGACAACATGCAGAGGGGGATCGGGCTGATCCCCGGCTTACGCATTATGTGTCTCCGGTTGGCTGAGCGCCCGCACACTCGTTTCATGGGTTGACTTAGGCGTACGGAGTTCATCCCCAGTCTAAGCATATGGAGTTCATTCCCAATCTAAGATTGAACCGAATCGAGGGTTACGGCAGTGGGGTCGACAGCATGCAGGGGGGATCGGGCCAGTCCCCAGCTTACGCATTTTGCCTCTTCGGCCGACTGAGCACCCGCACGCCCGTTTCATGGGTTGGGTTAGGCGTAGGGAGTTCATTCCATGTCTAAGCCCCAGTCGGACCGAGGGTTGTGGCAGCAGGACCTACAACACGTAAAGGGGGATCGGGTCGATCCTCGACTTACGGATTATGCCTCTTTGTCTGGCTCATTACCCGCACGCTCGTTTCGTGGGTTGACTTATGCATACGGAGTTCATTCCCAGAGTAAGATCGGACCGGACCGAAAGTTGTGACAGCAGGATTGACAGCACGTAGGGGGGACCAGGCCGATCCCCGACTTACGTATTCTACCTCTCCGGTCGGTTGAGCACCCGCACGCTCGTTTCGTGGGTTGGCTTAGGCGTACGAAGTTCATTCCTTGTCTAAGCCCCAGCCGGATCGAGGGTTGTGGCAGCAGGACCGACAGCGGGATCGGTAGCATGTAGAGGGGGACCAGGCTGATCCCCGACTTACGCATTAGGCCTCTTCGGTCGGCCTCTCCGACTGGCTGAGTGCCTACATGCTCGTTTTATGGGTTGACTTAGGCATACAAAGCTCATCCCAAATCTAAGCATACAGAGTTCATTCCCAGTCTAAGATTCAACCAGACCGAGGGTTGTGGTAGTAGGATCGACAGCACATAGGGGGACCGGCTGATACCCGACTTGCGCATTCTACCTTTCTGGTCGACTGAAAGCCCGCACGCTCGTTTCGTAGGTTGGCTTAGGCATATGGAGTTCATTCCATGTCTAAGCATACGGAGTTCATTCCCAGTCTAAGATTTTGAGCCACGGTGCACATGCTGGGCTCGGGCATTTGCTGGTGCCGTATTTTTTTCACCCGGGGCACCATCGTCGGAGCATCACCAGAGAGCCTAATCGGAGGCATTGGGGGTTTCGATGATTGGGGGGCCGGGGGGTGTGCACACATGATGTACGATGGGTGCTAATACTTGGCCCATATATTGGCCCCCTATCCTTCATCAAACCTTGAGAACTCACACCCCCTTAAAGAGCTTTTGAGATTTTATAGGTTTGCTGCCAGTAGCCATTAAAGTGTCTAAAATGGGGAAACTTTTTTCAAACGGTCACAAAATCTTCTCCACTTCGAGTTTTTAGCTAAATTTTTTTATGCATGCCAACAAAAATAAAGGATCACCTCTACCAAATTTGGGGACAAAACTCCTTCTAAAAAATTTTTAAAAAATCCCGAACCGCAAAAAGTTCACATGAAAAATAGAAACGGGTCGTCTTGCCACTAAACTTCACATGAAGGCTTAGGGGACTATTGTATGAATTTACAAGCCATAAAAATGGCATTGGCACAGCAGAAATATGAAGATGTGCTTGAACCCACCTACCACCCGTTCGATCCCCGGCTTACGTATCCTGCCCCTCTGGTCGGTTGAGCGCCCGCACGCTCATTTCATAGGTTGACTTAGGCATACGGAGTTCATCTCTAGTCTAAGCATGTGGAGTTCATTCCCAGTCTAAGATTGGATTGGACCGAGGGTTGCAACAGCAAGATCGATAGCACGCAGGGGGGAACGGGCCGATCCCTGGCTTACGCTTTCTGCCTCTCCGACTGGTTGAGCACCCGTACACCCGTTTCGTGGGTTGGCTTAGGCATAGGGAGTTCATTCCATGTCTAAGCCCCAGCCAGACCGAGGGTTGTCACAGCGGGACCAACAGCACGCAGAGGGAGATCAAGCCGATCCCCGGGTTGCGCATTATGCCTCTCCGATCGGTTCAGCACCCGCACGCTCATTTCGTGGGTTGACTTAGGCATATGGAGTTCATTCCCAGTCTAACATCGGATTGGACCGAGGGTTGCAGTAGCAGGATCGACAGCACGTAAGGGGGGACCAGGCTGAACCTCGGCTTGCGCATTCTGCCTCTCTGGTCGGCTGAGCGCCCGTACGCTCATTTTGTGGGTTGGCTTAGGCATACGGAGTTCATTCCATGTCTAAGCATGCAGAGTTCATTCCCAGTCTAAGATTGGACTGGACCGAGGGTTGCGACAGTAGGACTAGCAGCAGGATCGACAGCATGTGGGAGGGATCGGGCTAATCTCCGGCTTGTGCATTCTGCCTCTTCGGTCGGTTGAGCACCCACACGCTTGTTTCGTGGGTTGGCTTAGGCATACGGAGTTCATTCCATGTCTAATCCCCAATCGGACCAAGGGTTGTGGCAGCAGGACCGACAGTGGGATCGACAGCACGCAGAGAGGGACCGGGCTGATCCCTTGCTTGCGTATTATGCCTCTCCTGGTTGGCTGAGCGCCCGTACGCTCGTTTCGTGGGTTGGCTTAGGCATACGGAGTTCATTCCATGTCTAAGCATACGGAGTTCATTCCCAATCCAAGATTTTGAGCCACGGTGCACATGTTGGGCTCGGACATGTGCTAGTGCCATATTTTTTTCGCTCGGGGCACCATCGTCGGATTATCGCCAGAGAGCCTAACCGGTGGCATTGGGGGTTCTGACAATTGGGGGGTGTGCACACATGATGTGCGATGGGTGCTGGCACATGCCCTTATATTGGCCCCCTATCCCTCTTCAAACCTCGAGAACTCACACTCCCTTAAAGAGCATTGAGATTTTATAGGTTTGCTGCTAGTAGCCATTAAAGTGTCTGAAATGGGGGTACTTTTTTCAAACGGTCACAAAATCTTCTCCACTTCGAGTTTTTAGCTAAATCTTTTTGTGCATGCCAACAAAAATAAAAAGGATCACCTCTGCCAAATTTGGGGACAAAACATTTTCGAAAAAAATTTTAAAAAATCCTGAACCGCTAAAAGTTTCAAAAATCATGAAAAATAAAAATGGGTCGTCTTGCCACTAAACTTCACATGAAGGCTTAGGGGACTATTGTATGAATTTACAAGCCATAAAAATGGCATTGGCACAACAGAAATATGAAGATGTGCTTGAACCCACCTACCACCAGTTCGATCTTCGACTTGCGCATCCTGCCTCTCTGGTTGGTTGAGCGCCCACACGCTCGTTCCATGGGTTGACTTAGGTATACAGAGTTCATCCCCAGTCTAAGCATACAGAGTTCATTCCCAGTCTAAGATTGAACCAGATCGAGGGTTACGGTAGTAGGATCAGCAGCTCGTAGGGGGGACCGGACTGATCCCCAGCTTGCGCATTTTGCCTTTCCAGCCCACTGAGTGCCCGCACGCCTGTTTCGTGGGATGGCTTAGGCATAGGGAGTTCATTTCATGTCTATGCCTCGGTCAGACCGAGGGTTTTGGCAGCGAGACCGACAACACGTAGAGGGGGATCGAATCGATCTCGATTTGTGCATTCTACTTCTCCGACCAGTTGAACGACCGTATGGTCATTTTGGGGTTGACTTAGGCATACAGAGTTCATTCCCAGTCTAAGATCGGACCGGACCGAGGGTTGCGACAGCAGTATCGAAGCACACAGTCTAAGATCGAACTGGACCAAAGGTTACGGCAGCAGGATCGGCTACACGAAAGGGGGACCAGGCCGATCCCTGGTTTGCGCATTCTACCTCTCCGGTCGGCTGAGCGCCCGCACGCCCGTTTCATGGGTTGGCTTAGCCATAGGAGTTCATTCCATGTCTAAGCCCTAGCCAGACCGAGGGTTGTGGCAGCGGTAACGATAGCACGTAGATGGGGACTGGGCTAGTCCCTGACTTACGTAATATTACTCTCCGATCGGCTCAGTGCCTGCACACTCGTTTCATGGGTTGACTTAGGCATACGGAGTTCATTCCCAGTCTAAGATTGAACCAGAACGAAGTTGCGATAGCAAGATCGATAGCACGCAGTGGGGATCGGGCTGATTCTCAACTTGCACATTCTGCCTCTCCAATCGGTTGAGTGCCCGTACACTTATTTCGTGGGTTGGCTTAGGCATGCGGAGTTCATTCCATGTCTAAGCATACAGAGTTCATTTCCAGTCTAAGATCACATCGGATCAAGGGTTGCGACAGTAGGACCAGCAGCAGGATCGGCAGCACACAGGGGGGGACCAGGCCGATCCCTGGCTTGTACATTCTGCCTCTCCAATCGGCTGAGCGCCCACACACTCTTTTCATGGGTTGGCTTAGGCATACGGAGTTCATTCCATCTCTAAGCCCCAGCCAGACTGAGGGCTGTGGTAGCAACATCGACCGCGGGATCGACAGCACGTAGAGAGGGATTAGGCTGATCCCTGGCTTGCGGATTATGCCTCTGCGATCGGCCTCTCCGGTCTGCTAAGCACCTACATGCTCATTTTGTGGGTTGACTTAGGCATACGGAGTTCATTCCCAGTCTAAGATCAGATCAGACCAAAGGTTACGGTAGCAGGATCGGTAGCACGTAGGAGGGACTGGGCCGATCCTCAGCTTACGCATTCTGCCTCTCCGACTGGCAGAGCACCTGCACACCCATTTCGTGGGTTGGCTTAGGCATCGGGAGTTCATTCCATTTCTAAGCCCCAGCCAGACCGAGGGTTGTGGCCGCGGGATCGACAGCACACAGAGGGGGACCGAACCGATCCTTGGCTTGCGCATTATGCCTCTCCGGTCGGCTCAGTGCCTTAACGCTTGTTTCGTGGGTTGACTTAGGCATACGGAGTTCATTCCCAGTCTAAGATCAGACCGGATCAAGGGTTACAATAGCAGGATCGATCGCACGTAGGGTGGGACTGGGCCGGTCCCCGACTTATGCATTCTACCTCTCCGGTCAACTGAGCGTCGGCACGCTCGTTTCATGGGTTGGCTTAGGCATACGGAGTTCATTCCATGTCTAAGCCCCAGCCGGATCGAGTGTTATGGCTATGAGATCGGTAGCTCGTAGAGGGGGACCGGACCGATCCCCAGCTTGCGCGTTATGCCACTTCGACCTGCTCAACGCCTGCACACTCGTTTTCATGAGTTGACTTAGGCATATGCAGTTCATTCCTAGTCTAAGATCAGACCGGACCGACGATTGCAACAGCAGGATCGACAACACGCAGGGGGGACCGGGCCGATCCCCAACTTGCGCATTATGCCTCTCTGGCCAACTGAGCGCCTGCATGCTTGTTTCGTGGGTTGACTTAGGCATATGGAGTTCATCCCCAGTCTAAGCATACAGAGTTCATTCCCAGTCTAAGATCGAACCAGACTGAAGGTTGCGACAATAGGATTGGCAGCACGCAAGGGGGATCGGGCCAATCCCTGGCTTGCTCATTCTGCCTCTCCAGCCAGCTGAACGCCCGTACGTTTGTTTCGTGGGTTGGCTTAGGCATAGGTATTTCATTCCATGTCTAAGCCCCAGTCGGATCGAGGGTTGTGGCAACAGGACCGGTAGCACACAGAGGGGGACCAAGCCGATCCCTGGCTTACGCATTATGCCTCTCTGGTCGGCGCAGCGCCCGAACGCTCGTTCCGTGGGTTGACTTAGGCATACGAAGTTCATTCCTAGTCTAAGCATATGAAGTTCAACCCTAGTCTAAGCATACGGAGTTCATTCCCAGTCTAAGATCGGACCGGACAAAGGGTTGTGACAGCAGGATCGACAGCACGCAGAAGGGACTAGGCTGACCCTCGGCTTACACATTCTGCCTCTCCGGCCGACTGAGTGCCCGTACGCTTGTTTTATGGGTTGGCTTTGGCATAAGGAGTTCATTCCATCTCTAAGCCCCAGCCGAACTGATGGTTGTGGCAGCGGGACCGACAGTACGTAGAGGGGGTCCGGGTCGATCCCCAGCTTGCGTGTTATGCCTCTCCGACAAGCTCAACGCCCAAATGCTCGTTGAGTGGGTTGACTTAGGCATACGGAGTTAATTTCCAATCTTAGATCGGAGCGGACCGAGGGTTGCGACAACAGGATCGACAACACATACGGAGGGACCGGGTCGGTCCCTGGCTTGCGCATTCTGCCTCTCTGACCGACTGGCTCGATCCGCGGCTTGCGCATTCTACCGCTCCGATCGACTGAGGGTTGTGGCAGCGGGACCGACAGCACGCGGAGGGGGATCGAGCCGATCCCCAACTTGCGCATTATGCCTCTCCGATCAGCTTAATGCCCACATGCTCATTTAGTGGGTTGACTTAGGCATACGGAGTTCATTCCCAGTCTAAGATCAAACCAGACCGAGGGTTGTGGCAGCAGGATCGACAGCATGCAGGGGGGATCGGGTCGGTCCCCGACTTTCGCATTTTACCTCTCCGACCAACTGAGTGCCCGCAGGCTCATTTCATGGGTTGGCTTGGGCATACGAAGTTAATTCCATGTCTAAGCATACGAAGTTCATCCCTAGTCTAAGATTGCATCGGACCAAGGTTCCGATAGCGTGACCAACAGCAGGATCGACAGCACACTGGGGGGGACTGAGCCGATCCCCGACTTGCGCATTTTGCCTTTTCGACTGGCTTAGCCCCCGCACGCTTGTTTCATGGGTTGGCTTAGGCATATGGAGTTCATTCCATGTCTAAGCCCCAGCCAGACCGAGGGTTGTCATAGCGAAATCGGCAATGAGATCGACAGCACGCAGAGGGTGACCAGGCTGATCCTCGACTTATACATTATGCCTCTTCGATCGATCGAGCACCCGTACGCTCATTTTGTGGGTTGACTTAGGCATATGGAGTTTATTCCCATTCTAAGATCAGACTGGACTGAGGGTTGTGGCAGCAGGATCGACAGTATATAGGGGGGACCGGGCCGATCCCCAGCTTGTGCATTCTGCCTCTCCAGTCAGTTGAGCCGGCACGCTCGTTTTGTGGGTTGGCTTAGGCATATGAAGTTCATTCGATGTCTAAGCATACGGAGTTCATTCCCATTCAAAGATCAGATCGGATCGAGGGTTGCGACTGTAGGACCAGCAGCAAAATCGACAGCACGCAGGAGGGGACCGAGCCGATCCCTAACTTGCAAATTCTGCCTTTCCTGCCGGTTGAACACCCGCACGCTCGTTTCCTTGGTTGGCTTAGGCATGCGAAGTTCATTCCATATCTAAGCCCCAGCTGGATCGAGGGTTGTGGCGCAGGACCGATAACCAGATCGATACACATAGAGTGGGACCGAGTTGATCCTCGGCTTGCACATTATGCCTCTCCGGCCGACCTTTCAGGCCGGCTGAGCGACCGCATGGTCGTTTCATGGATTGACTTAGGCATTTGGAGTTCACCCTCAGTCTAAGCATACGGAGTTCATTCCCAGTCTAAGATTAGACCGGATCGAGGGTTGCCGTAGCAGGATCAACAGCACGCAGGGGGGATCGAGCCAATCCTCGGCTTGCGCATTCTGCCTCTCCGGTCGGCTGAGTGCCTAGACGCCCGTTTCATGGGTTGGCTTAGGCATAGGGAGTTCATTCCATGTCTAAGCCCCAGCTGGATCGAGGGTTGTGGCAACAGGACCGCAGTACGCAGAGGGGGATCGAGCCAATCCCCGGCTTGCGCATTATGCCTCTCCGATTGGCTCAGCGCCTGTACGTTTGTTTCGTGGGTTGACTTAGGCATGTGGAGTTCATTCCCAGTCTAAGATCGGACCAGACTGAGGGTTACGGTAGTAGGATCGACAGCATGCAAGGGGGGACCGGGTCGATCCTCGGCTTACGCATTTTGCCTCTCTGACTGGCTGAGCGCCCGCACGCACGCTCGTTTCATGGGTTGGCTTAGGCATACGAAGTTCATTCCATTTCTAAGCATACAGAGTTCATTCCCAGTCTAAGATCAGACCGGACCGAGGGTTGCAGTCGCAGGACCAGCAGCAGGATTGGCAGCATATAGGGGGGGATCGGGCCGATCCTTGGCTTGCGCATTCTGCCTCTCCGACCGGTTGAGTGCCCGCACGCTCATTTCATGGGTTGCCTTAGGCATACGGAGTTCATTCCATGTCTAAGTCCCAACCGGACCGAGAGTTGTGGCAGCCGGATCGACAGCACGTAGAGGGGTACTGGGCTGATCCCTGGCTTGTGCATTATGCCTCTCCGGTCGGTTGAGCGCCCGCACGCTCGTTTCATCCCCAGTCTAAGCATACGGAGTTCATTCCCAATCTAAGATCAGATCGGATTGAGGGTTATGGTAGTAGGATCGACAGTACCCAAGAGGGACCGGGCCGATCCCTGGCTTGCGCATTTTGCCTCTCTGGCTTGCTGAGTGCCCATGCGCCCGTTTTGTGGGTTGGCTTAGGCATAGGGAGTTCATTCCATGTCTAAGCCCCAGTCGAACCGAGGGTTGTGGCAGCGAGACCGACAGCACACAGAGAAGGACCGGGTTCATCCGCGGATTGTGCATTATGCCTCTCCGGTCAGCTCAACGAACGCACACTCGTTTCGTGGGTTGACTTAGGCATACGAAGTTCATTCCTAGTCTAAGATCGGATCACACCAAGGGTTGCGGCCGCAAGATCGAGAGTATGCAGGGGGGACTGAGCCGGTCCCCGGCTTGCGCATTCTGCCTCTCCGGTCGGTTGAGTGCCTGCATGCTCGTTTTGTGGGTTACGGAGTTCATTCCCAGTCTAAGATCGTACCGGACCGAGGGTTGTGACAGTAGCACCAGCACAGGATCAACAGCATGCAGAAGGGACCGGGTCGATCCGTGACTTGCGCATTCTGCCTCTCCGATCGGTTGAGCACCCGTACGCTCGTTTCGTTGGTTGCCTTAGGCATACGGAGTTCATTCCATGTCTAAGCCCCGGTCGAACCGAGGGTTGTGGCAGCAGGATCGGTAGCGGGATCAGTAACACGCAGAGGGGGACCGAACTGATCCCCAGCTTGCGCAATATGCCTCTTCGATCGACCTTTTCGATCGACTGAGTGCCCGCACGCTCGTTTCGTGGGTTGACTTAGGCACACAGAGTTCATCCCCAGTCTAAGCATACGGAGTTCATTCCTAGTCTAAGATCGGACCGGACCGAGGGTTGCGACAGCAGGACCAATAGCAGGATCGACAGCATGCAGGGTAGACTAGGCCATTCCCCAGCTTGTGCATTCTACCTTTCCAGAGCGCCCGCACGCTCGTTTCGTGGGTTGGCTTAGGCATACGGAGCTCATTCCATGTCTAAGCATACGGAGTTCATTCCTAGTCTAAGATGTTGAGCCACAGTGCACATGCTGGGCTCGAGCATGTGCTAGTGTCACTTTTTTTTTCACCCGGGGCACCATTGCCAAAGCATCGCCAGAGAGCCTAACCGGTGGCATTGGGGGTTCCGACGATTGGGGGGGCCGGGGGGGGTGTGCGTACATGATGTATGATGGGTGCTAGTACTTATGTCACGGGCTTCGACCTTAGACTCAAAAACCGTTAAAGAGAAACAGGATAAGAAGGTAGAATTCTGGAAATGCTCTTGTATTCACTGAAACGGAAGTGTTTGATGGTGTACAAAGGAGGGAGGAGCAGCCCTCTATTTATAGTTGAGGCTCTAGCTTACACTTAATGGCAATATCCCTAGAATAAAGGCTAAAATCATGGGATTATACATATTACAATCAATCAGGATGCTAACTCCTGATTTTCAGGGTCAACCAAATCTACCAGGATACTGCTGCTGATCCTGCCACTTCCAGAAGCTTCCCTTGCGGGTCCAGCACCTTGGGCCCTTCTGGATGTGGTGCGGGCAGCTTGTATACCAGGCCTTGGTCTCACGGGCTGGCCTGCAAGTTGGTCAGGCATTCTGAACTCGTTTGCTAGGCTTTGCGTGTAGATACCCGCCAGCACACCTGGTCTGCGGGCCTCAACCTCTAGCTCACCTACTGGTGCACCTGATGTGCCTAGCGTGCCCGCCCAGGGCTTGACATTCTCCCTCACCTGATTGCACAATGCCCTTATTATGTCTTCTGCATGGTACTACCTGATCTGGTCCTCAAACTACCATAAGTCATTTGCTGGTTCCCAGCTTGTCTCACTGTCTGAAAGTCCCTTCTAGCGCACCAAGTACTCTTGTCTTGGCTGATAGTTCTTCTATCTCACCTTCCGGTTAGCTATGATGTGGACCTCCTTCTCATATAAGGCCCTTACTCTCAATGGCACACGCTTTGACTCTGCCCATCCTAGATCTCCCTCATCCTCATGGAACGGCTTGAGCATGCTCACATGGAACACCGGGTGTACCCTCGGCTTAGGTGGCATATCTAGCTTGTAGGCAACCTTGCCTACCCTCTTGACTACTTGGAAAGGTCCCTCATACCTCTGGACTAGGCCTTTGTGTAGCCCCCTATGGCGCATAATGGGATGTAGCTTCACCAACACCAAGTCTCCAACCTAGAACTGCACGTCCTGCCTATTCTGGTCTGCCCACTTCTTCGACCTCTTGGCCGCCTTATGTAGACAAACTCTGGCTAAGTCAGTTTGCTGCTACTATGCCTTGGCAAACTTGTATGCTACTGGATTCAACCCTGTATAACTTGCAGCAATCAAACTAGGTGTTAGTGGTTGTTGCCCTATCACAACCTCAAATGGGCTCTGGTTCGTTCCCTCGCTCCTTTGCAAGTTGTAGGAAAACTACGTAATATCTAGCAGCTTTGGCCAGTCCCTTTGTATGGCACTCACATTGTGCCTGAGGTAGACCTCCAATAGTCCATTCACTTGTTCTATCTGCCCATCGGTCTGCTGATGCATGCTGGTGGAAAAGTTCAAGTTTGACCTCAACAGCTTGAACAACTCAGTCCAGAACCTACCCATGAAATGCCCGTCTCGATCACTAACAATGGTCCTCGACACTCCCCAGTACTTAACCATGTTCTTTAGGAATAATCAAGCTACCTCCTCGTCTGGGCACTCCTTGGTTGTTGGAATGAAGATTCCATACTTGGAAAACCTATCCACCACTACCATGATGCTTCTAAACCCTTCTGCTTTGGGTAGACCGCCTATAAAGTCCAAAGAAACACTTTCCCATGGTCGCTCTGGCACTGGAAATGGCTCCAAGAGACCACCTGGTTTCTTGAGCTCCACCTTGTCCTGTTGGCACACAAGACAAGTCTTCACATAGGCCTCCACATCGTCCCTCATGTGCGGCCACTAGTACCGGTCCTCGATCAACGCCAAGGTATGGCTCACTCCGGGGTGTCTAGCCCACCTTGAATCATGGCATTCTTGCAAAACTTCCTTACGGAGCTTCTTGTGCTATGGCACAAATAGTCTACTTCCCCTGGTGTACAGCAAGCCATCCTGCAACCAAAATCGCCAAGTCTTACCTTGCTGGGTGTACTCCATCAAAGCCTTGGCTGTAGGATCATGCGCAAGTCCCTCCTTGATGCACGGCACCAGTGACCCCTCTGGTTGGCTAATGGCAGCAAGGTTAGCCTTCCTGCTCAGGGCGTCTACCACTAGGTTCTCCCGCCTCGGCTTGTACTCCATCTGGAAATGAAATTTCGCAAGAAAATCTTACCATCTTGCCTGCTTGGGGGATAGCTTATTTTGTGTCTGGAAGTAGCTGGTCGCCACATTGTCCATCGTAACCATAAACCTTGACCCCAATAGGTAATGGTGCCATGTGCGCAAGTAGTGCACCACTGTAGTCATCTCTTTCTCTTGGACCATGTACTTACGCTCAGTCTCGTTCAGCTTCATGTTCTCGAACGCAACTGGACGTCCATCCTGCATCAACACGCCCCCTATGGCAAAGTCTGATGCATCCGTATGCACCTCATACGGCTTGGCATGGTCTGGCAAGGCCAAGACTGGCTCCTCGATCACAGCCCGCTTCAACCTGTCAAAGGCTTCTTGGCACCCTGTGCTCCACTCCCATGCTTTCCCTTTCTTGAGCAAGTCAGTCAATGGCATGGCTATTGCTAAGTGACCTTTGATGAAGCACCTGTAGTAGTTAACCAACCCAAGGAACGATCTCAACTTAGTGACCTTGGCTGGCGGTTGCCACTCCAAGATGGCATGTATCTTGCCTTCATCCATGCGTATCCTGCCACCTCCCACTATGTGGCCAAGGAACGGGATCTCCTGCTGGGCGAATGAGCACTTCTCCCTCTTGACAAATAGCTTGTGCACCCGTAACACCTCGAACACCTATCTCAAGTGGTCTACATGCTCTCCCAAAGTCTGGCTGTAGATCACAATGTCATCCAAATAAACCACAACAAACCGATCAAGGAATGACTGAAGTACCTTGTTCATAGGGGTGCAGAATGTTGCTGGGGCATTCGTGAGTCTGAAAGGCATCACTAAAAACTCATACGAACCATATCAAGTGACACATGCTGTCTTTGGCTCATCTTCCTCCGTGATCCTGACTTGATAGTAGCCTGACCTCAAATCCAGCTTGGTGAACCACCTTGCGCTCCCAAGTTGATCGAACAAGTCCGCAATGAGTA
Organism: Durio zibethinus; assembly: GCF_047325235.1. Classification (NCBI taxonomy): domain Eukaryota; kingdom Viridiplantae; phylum Streptophyta; class Magnoliopsida; order Malvales; family Malvaceae; genus Durio; species Durio zibethinus. The sequence continues at coordinate 22,239,524 of NC_143165.1, forward strand.
GGATGGGGTACTTGTTCTTGATGGTCAGCTTGTTCAAAGCTCGATAGTCTATGCACAGCCGCAACGACCCATCATGCTTGTGCTGAAATAGAACCGGTGCACCATAGGGTGCCTTCGATGGCCTGATGAAGCCAGCATCAACTAACTCTTTGAGCTACTTCCTCAACTCCTCCAACTTTGGTGGAGACATTTAGTAAGGGCTCTAGCTGGTGGTTTGGCCTCGGACACCAGCTCGATCTTGTGGTCCACCTCTCTCAGGTGGTAGCTTGCTAGGTAGCTTTGTGGGCATCACATCACTAAAGGTCTTCAGCACCTTTAGCACCTCCAAGGGTGACTCAATTTCCTTTTCCCTTGGCTCATCATATTTCAGGGCTGCCAAGAAGGTGTCTTCTTGTCTACTTACCGCCTTGGCAAATTGGATGGCTGACACCACTCGCGACCCAACTCCAGACCCTCTCTTCAATGGCATTAGGCATTGGCACCGTGCATCCAAGATGCAAACACAATCGGCAAAAGGCACAAGGAGGGCATTAATCCGAACAAGGAAATCCAACCCAATCACAAACTCATAGTCATCAAGGGGTATTACCTCAATGGTCTCCTTGCCTTTCCAGTCTCCAAGCTACAACTCCACTCCCCGCGTTACTCCAATGGCTGGAACTTCCTTGGAGTTCATCATTTTGATGGTACCAGTCCCTTTCTGCACCTTTAGTCTGACCTTTCAGGCTCCATCACCTGAAATAAAAAGATGTGAGGCACCTGTATCCACCAGTGCACTCACCTTCTGACCCGTAACCATCAGATCTGCAAACATCAAGCCCTTTGGCTTGCGACTCCCCTTACTCTGGACAGCATTGAGCACCAACGACCTAAGCTTTGTTGCCCCTGACTCTGGCTCCTCGTCAGACTCCTTGTCTACAACAGCCAGCTTGCCCTTCTACAGGTAATTGCACGCTATGTGGCTCCCTCCATATAGGTAGCAGGCTAGTGGCTCTCGATCCCCTTTTGCTTTCCACTTGCCTGCTGGTGGCTTCCTCTCACCATCCTTGGTTGAACTGTCTCAGTCTCCATCCTTGGACTCCCGGTCATGATCCTTCCCCTTGGATTGCTTCTTTCAGTCCCTATCGTTCCTGCCCTTACCTTTGCGCTTGGTAGACTCGAACTTGTTCAGAGGCTTGAACTCTATCAAGGCCTCGACAGTAGTCATGGCGTTAGCCAAGTCATGAACTCCTCTCCTTTGTAGCTGATGCTTCACCCATGGTTTCAACCCATCCATGAAAGCAAATAAGGCATCCTTCTCACCTAGATCTGAGATCTGTAGCATCAGTTCAGAGAATTTTTAGACATACTCCTTTATGTCCCCTTGCTAGCTCAGCCTGCATAACTTTGCCTGCGCCTCATCATTAGCATACTCCGGGTAAAATTGTTCTCTGAACTCCTTTTGGAACTCTGCCTAGGTTCCAATCTTGGTGCTCCCATGCCTGACATCATCACACCTGTGCCTCTACCACAATAAGGCTACATCAGTGAGATACATAGTAGCGGTGCTTACCTTTATCGCCTCATCTTGCATGCCTATGGCCTGGAAGTACTGCTCCATACCCCAAAGGTAGTTATCTACTGCTTTGGCCGCCCTAGTCCCCTTGAACTCCTTAGGCTTGGGGACATCCAATCTGGACTTGGACACTTCAACAAACATGCCATTCCCAATGGCAGTCTTGCAAGCAACGAGCTCACTGGTAAGCTCCTCCATCCGCTGGCGCATGGCCTCTATGCCATCGTGCAAGGTCAGCACTTCAGCCTCCAAGGTCTGATTCTTTTGGGTGAACACATCCAAGCCTTTGTTGAGAGCAGCTTGGAGCTCACTTTTGATCTCCTTCCACACAGAGTCTAGCAATGGAATGTGAGTCTCTACCCCCTCAAGCTTTTCCCCCATGTCGCCCATGGTCACCTCCACCTTGGCCAGCCTACCGTCCATGGCAGACCAGATATCTCTAGAACTGGTTTTCCTCCCTCTTCCATGCCCATGCTCCTGGGCCTCTAGTTGTTGGTTAGCAGCGTCACTTTGGGATGCCATCTCCTCTAACCTGCACAACATAAACACGCAGAATCGAACTTGCTCTGATACCAACTGTCACGGGCTCCGACCTTAGACTTAGAAACCGATCAGCCTTAGGCTTGGAATCTCCTTCTTTATGCCTAAGTCAGCATAAAACACAAGTGTACGGGCACTAGAACAACAAAAATGGCTGATTACGCAAGTTAAAGAGAAACAAGATAAGAAGGTAGAATTCTGGAAATGCTCTTGTATTCACTAAAATAGAAGTGTTTGATGGTGTACAAATGAGGGAGGAGAAGCCCTCTATTTATAGTTGAGGCTCCAGCTTACACTTAATGGCAATATCCCTAGAATAAAGGCTAAAATCATGGGATTATATAGATTACAATCAATCAAAATGCTAGGTCCTGATTTTTAGGGTCAAACAAATCTGCCAGGATGCTGCTGCTGATCCTGCCTACTTCCAGAAGCTTCCCTTGCGTGTCCAGGCCTTGGTCTCACAGGCTTCCAGAAGTTGGGCGGGTGTTCTGAACTCGTTTGCTAGACTTTACGCGCAGATACCCGCCAGCACGCTTAGTCTGCGGGCCTCAACCTCTGGCTCGCCTACTGGTGCGCCTGATGTGCCTGGCGCACCCACCTAGGGCATGAAACTTGGCCCTTATATTGGCCCCCTATCCCTCATCAAACCTTGAGAACTCACACCCCCTTAAAGTGCATTTGAGATTTTATAGGTTTGCTGCCAGTAGCTATTAAAGTGTCTGAAATTGGGACACTTTTTTCAAACGGTCACAAAATCTTCTCCACTTCGAGTTTTTAGTTGAATTTTTTTGTACATGCCAACAAAAATACAAGGATTAATTCTACCAAATTTGGGGACAAAACACTTTCTAAAAAAATTTTAAAAAATCCCGAGCAGTAAAAAGTTTCAAAAATCATGAAAAATAGAAAACGGGTCGTCTTGCCACGAAACTTCACATGAAGGCTTAGGTGACCCTTTTTTGAATTTACAAGCCATAAAAATGGCATTAGCATGGTAGAAATATGAAGATGTGCTTGAACCCACCTACCACCCGTTTGATCCCCGGCTTGTGCATCTCGCCTCTCTGGTCGGTTGAGTGCCCGTACGCTGGTTTCATGGGTTGACTTAGGCATACGGAGTTCATCCTTAGTCTAAGCATACAGAGTTCATTCCCAATCTAAGATCGGGCCGGACCGAGGGTTGCAGCGGCAGGACCAGCAGTAAGATTAGTAGCACATAGGGGGACCGGGTCGATCCCTGGCTTGCGCATTCTGCCTCTCCGTTCAGCTGAGCACCTGCACGCTCGTTTCATGGGTTGGCTTAGGCATACAGAGTTCATTCCATGTCTAAGCATACAGAGTTCATTCCCAATCTAAGATCAGACCGGACCAAGGGTTACGACAATAGGACCAATAGCAGGATCGACAGCACGCAGAGGGGGATCGGGCCAATCCCCGGCTTACTCATTCTAGCTCTTCGATCGGCTGAGGCCCGCACTTTCGTTTCATGGGTTGGCTTAGGCATACGGAGTTCATTCCATGCGTAAGCCCCAACCGAACCGAGGGTTGTTACAGCAGGACCGGTAGCTAGATCGATAGCACACAGAAGGGGATCGGGCTGATCCTCCGCTTGCATATTATGCCTCTTTGGCCGGCCTCTCTGGACGGTTGAGCACCTGCTTGCTCATTTCGTGGGTTGACTTAGGCATACAGAGTTCATCCCCAGTCTAAGCATACAGAGTTCATTCCCAATCTACAATCGGACCTTACCAAGGGTTACGGTAGCAGGATCGGTAGCACGAGGGGGACCGAGCCGATCCCTGGCTTGCGCATTCTGCCTCTCTGATTGGCTGAGCGCCCGCACGCCCGTTTCATGGGTTCGCTTAGGCATAGGGAGTTCATTCCATGTCTAAGCCCTAGCCGAACCGAGGGTTGTGGTAGCGGGACCGACAGCACGCACAGGGGGATCGGGCCGATCCCTGACTTGCGCATTATGCCTCTCCGGCCAGCTCAGCACCCGCACACTCATTTTGTGGGTTGACTTAGGCATACGGAGTTCATTGCCAGTCTAAGATCAGATTAGCCCGAGGGTTGTGGCAGTAAGATCGACAGCACACAGGGGGGGACCGGGTCGATCCCCGACTTACGCATTCTGCCTCTTTGATCGGCTGAGTGACTGCATGCTCGTTTCATGGGTTGGCTTAGGCATACAAAGTTCATTCCATGTCTAAGCATACAGAGTTCATTCCCAGTCTAAGATCGGACCCGACCGAGGGTTGCGACAAAAGGATCGGTAGCAGGATCGACAGCACACAGGGGGACTGGGCGGATCCCCGGCTTGCGCATTCTGCCTCTCCGATCGACTGAGTGCCCGCACGCTTATTTCGTGGGTTGGCTTAGGCATACGGACAGAGTTCATTCCATGTTTAAGCCCTAACCTGACCGAGGGTTGTGGCAGCAGGACTGGTAGCGGGATCGGTAGCACGCAGAGGGGGACCGGGTTGATCTTCAGCTTGTGCATTATGCCTCTCCGGCCGGCCTCTCCGACTGGCTGAGCGCCCGCATGCTCGTTTCGTGGGTTGACTTAGGCATACGGAGTTCATCCCTAGTCTAAGCATACAGGGTTCATTCCCAATCTAAGATCGAACTGGACCGAGGGTTACAGTAGCAGGATCGACAGCATGAGGGGGGACCAGGCCGATCCTCGGCTTACGCATTCCACCTCTCCGATAGGCTGAGCGCCCGCACGCTCATTTCATGGGTTGGCTTAGGCATAGGGAGTTTAGTCCATGTCTAAGCCCCAGTCAGACCGAGGGTTGTGGCAACGGGACCGGCGGCACACAGAGGGGGATCGGGTCGATCCCCGGCTTGCGCATTATGCATTTTCGACCGGCTCAACGCCCGAACGCTCGTTTCGTGGGTTGACTTATGCATATGGAGTTCATTCCCAGTCTAAGATCGGACAGGACCGAGGGTTGTGGCATCAGGATCGACAGCATGCTGGGCTCTAGCATGTGTTGGTGTCGTATTTTTTTCACCCGGGGCACCATCGCCAGGGCATTGCCAGAGCATCGTCGGAGAGCCTAACCGACGGCGTTGGGGGTTCCGATGATTGGGGGGGCCGGGGGGTGTGCGCACATGATGTGCGATGGGTGCTGGTACTTGGCCCTTATATTGGCCCCCTATCCCTCATCAAACCTTGAGAACTCACACCCCCTTAAAGAGCATTTGAGATTTTATAGGTTTGCTGCCAGTAGCCATTAAGGTGTCTAAAATGGGGACACTTTTTTCAAAGGGTCACAAAATCTTCTCCACTTCGAGTTTTTAGCTGAATTTTTTTGTGCATGCCAACAAAAATACAAGGATCACCTATACCAAATTTGGGGACAAAACTCTTTTTGAAAAAATTTTAAAAAATTCTGAACCGCAAAATGTTTCAAAAATCATGAAAAATAGAAAATGGGCCGTCTTCCCGCGAAACTTCACATGAAGGCGTAGGGGACCATTGAATGAATTTACAAGCCATAAAAATGGCATTGGCATGGCAGAAATATGAAGATGGCTACCACCCATTCGATCCCCGGCTTGCGCATCCTGCCTCTCTGGTCGGCTGAACGCCTGCATGCTGGTTTCATGGGTTGACTTAGGCATACGAAGGTCATCCTTAGTCTAAGTATACGAAGTTCATTCCTAGTCTAAGATCAGACCGGACCGAGGGTTGCGGTAGCAGGATCGGCAGCACGCAGGGGGGACCGGACCGATCCCCAACTTGCACATTCTACCTCTCCTGTCGGCTGAGCGCCCGCATGCCCATTTCATGGGTTGGCTTAGGCATAGGGAGTTCATTCCATGTCTAAACTGTAGCTGAACCGAGGGTTGTGGTAGTAGGACCGACAGCGGGATCGACAGCACGCAGAGAGGGATTGGACTGATCCTCGACTTACACATTATGCCTTTTCGACCGGTTGAGCACCGCACACTCATTTCGTGTGTTGATATACTCATACAGAGTTCATCCCCAGTCTAAGCATACAGAGTTCATTCCCAGTCTAAGATCGGATCGGACCGAGTGTTACGATAGTCGGATCGACAGCACGCAGGGGGATCGGGCTGATCCCCAACTTGTGCATTCTGCCTCGTCGGTCGGCTGAGCGTCTGCATGCCCGTTTCATGGGTTAGCTTAGGCATAGGGAGTTCATTCCATTTCTAAGTCCCAGTCGGACTGAGGGTTGTGGCAGCAGGATCGGCAGCACGAAGAGGGGGACCGGGCCGATCCCTGGCTTACGCATTTCGCATCTTCGGCCGGCTCAGTGCCTGCATGCTTATTTCATGGGTTGACTTATGCATATGGAGTTCATTCCCAGTCTAAGATCAGACCAGATCGAGGGTTGCAGCAGCAGCATCGACAGCACGCAGGGGGGATCAGGCCAATCCCCGGCGTGCGCATTCTGCCTCTCCGACCGGCTGAGTGCCTGTACGCTTTTTCAGAGGTTGGCTTGGGCATACCGAGTTCATTCCATGTCTAAGCATACGGAGTTCATTCCCAGTCTAAGATCGGACCGGACCAAGGATTACGGTCGCGGAACCAGCACCAGGATCAGTAGAACGTAGGGAGGACCAGACTGATCCCCGGTTTGCACATTTTGCCTCGCCAGCTGGCCTCTCCGATCGGCTGAGTGTTCACGCGGTCGTTTCACGGGTTGACTTAGGCATACAGAGTTCATTCCCAGTCTAAGCATACGGAGTTTATTCCAGTTTAAGATCGGACTGGACCAAGGGTTGCGGCAGCAGGATCGACAGCACACAAGGGGGACCAGGTCGATCCCCGGCTTGCGCTTTCTGCCTCTCCGGCTGGCTGAGCCCCCGCACACCCATTTCATGGGTTGGCTTAGGCATAGGGAGTTCATTCCATGTCTAAGCCCCAGTATACATTTGAGATTTTATAGGTTTACTGCCAGTAGCCATTAAAGTGTCTGATATGGTGACACTTTTTTCAAACGGTCACAAAATCTTCTCCACCTTGAGTTTTTAGTTGAATGTTTTTGTGCATGCCAACAAAAATAAAAGGATCACCTCTACCAAATTTGGGGACAAAAATCTTTCTAAAAAAATATTAAAAAATCTTGAACTGTAAAAAGTTTCAAAAATTGTGAAAAATAAAAAACGGGTCGTCTTGCCACGAAACTTCACATGAAGGCGTAGGGGACCATTGTATGAATTTACAAGCCATAAAAATGGCATTGGCATGGCAAAAATATGAAGATGTGGTTGAACCCACCTACCATCCGTTCGATCCCTAGCTTGCGCATCCTGCCTCTCTAGTCGGTTGAGCGTCTGCACGCTCATTTCATGGGTTGATTTTGGCATACAAAGTTCATCCCCAGTCAAACCATACGGAGTTCATTCCCAGTCTAAGATCAGACCAGACCGAGGGTTGTGGCAGTAGGATCGACAGCACATAGGGGGACCGGGCCAATCCCCGGCTTATGCATTCTACCTCTCCGGCCGGTTGAGCGCCCGCACGCCCATTTCATGGGTTGGCTTAGGTACAGGGAGTTCGTTCCATGTCTAAGCCTGAGCCGGACCGAGGGTTGTGGCTGTGGGACCGATAGCACGTAGAGAGGGATCGGGTCGATCCCCAGCTTGCGTATTATGCCTCTCCGGTCGGCTCAGCACCCGCATGCTCATTTCTTGGGTTTACTTAGGCATACGGAGTTCATTCTTAATCTAAGATCAGACCAGACCGAGGGTTGTGGCAGCATAATCGATAGCACGCAGAGGCGGACCGGGCCGATCCCTGGCTTGCGCATTCTGCCTCTCCGGCCGGCTGAGCGCCCGCACGCTCATTTCGTGGGTTGACTTAGGCATACAAAGTTCATTCCACGTCTAAGCCCCAGTCGGACCGAGGGTTGTGGTAGCAGGACTGGCAGCGGGATCGGCAGCACGCAGAGGGGGACCGGGCTAATCCTCGACTTGTATATTATGCCTCTCCGACCGGCCTCTCCGGCCAGCTGAGCGCCCGTACGCTCGTTTCGTGGGTTGACTTAGGCATACGGAGTTCATCCCCAGTCTAAGCATACGGAGTTCATTCCCAGTCTAAGACCAGACCGGACTAAGGGTTTCAGCAGCAGGATCGACAGCACGTAGGGGGACCGGGCCAATCCTCGACCTACGCATTCTACCTCCCCAACTGGCTGAGCGCCCGCACACCCGTTTCGTTGGTTGGCTTAGGCATAGGGAGTTCATTCCATGTCTAAGCCCCAACCGGACCGAGGGTTGTGGCAGCTGGACTGGCAGCACGCAGAGAGGGACTGAGGGTTGCGGCATACAGAGTTCATTCCATGTCTAAGCATACGGAGTTCATTCCATGTCTAAGATCAGATCGAATCGAGGGTTGCAGTAGCAAGATCGGCAGCACGCAAGGGCGACCAGGTCGATCCCCGGCTTGCACATTTTGCCTCTCTGGCTGACCTCTCCAACCGGTAGAGCAGTCCCACGCTCATTTTGTGGGTTGACTTAGGCATACGAAGTTCATCCCCAATCTAAGCATATGGAGTTCATTCCCAGTCTAAGATCGAACCGGACCGAGGGTTGCGACAGCAAGATCGATAGCACGCAGGGGGGACCAAGTCGATCCCTGGCTTGCGCATTTTGCCTCTCCGACCGGCTGAGTGCCAACACGCACGTTTCATGTGTTGGCTTAGGCATAGGGAGTTCATTCCATGTCTAAGCCCCAGTCGAACCGAGGGTTGTGGCAGCGGGACTGATAGCACGTAGAGGGGGACCAGGTCGATCCCCGGCTTGTGCATTCTGCCTCTCTGGTTGGCTGAGCGCCCGCACGCTTGTTTCATGGGTTGGCTTAGGCATATGGAGTTCATCCCCAGTCTAAGCATACGGAGTTCATTCCCAGTCTAAGATCGAACCGGACCGAGGGTTGCGGTAGCAAGATTGATAGCACACAGGGGGAACCAAGCTGATCCCCCGCTTGTGCATTCTGCCTCTCCGACCGGCTGAGTGCCCGCACGCCCATTTTATGTTTTGGCTTGGGCATAGAGAGTTCATTCCATGTCTAAGCCCCAACTGGACCGAGGGTTGTGGCAGCGAGACCGACAGCACGTAGAGGGGGATCGAGTCAATCCCCGGTTTGTGCATTCTGCCTCTCCGACAAGCTAAGCGCCCGCACGCTCGTTTCGTGGGTTGGCTTAGGCATACGGAGTTCATTTCTAGTCTAAGAGTTTGAGCCACGATGTACATCCTGGGCTTGAACATGGGCTGGTGCTGCATTTCTTTCGCCCGGGGCACCATCGTCGGAGCATCGTCGGAGAGCCTATCCGGTAGCATTGGTGGTTCCGGCGATTGGGGGGGTCGGGGGTGTGCGCACATGATGTGCGATGGGTGCTGGTACTTGGCCATTATATTCGCCCCCTATCCCTCATAAAACCTTGAGAACTCACACCCCCTTAAAGAGCATTTGAGATTTTATAGGTTTGCTGCCAGTAGCCATTAAAATGTCTAAAATGGGGACACTTTTTTCAAACGGTCACAAAATCTTCTCCACTTCAAGTTTTTGGCTGATTTTTTTTGTGCATGCCAAAAAAAATATAAGCATCACCCCTACCAAATTTGGGGACAAAAATCTTTCTAAAAAAATTTTAAAAAATCTCGAACCCAAAAAGTTTCAAAAATCATGAAAAATAAAAAACGGGTCATCTTGCCACTAAACTTCTCGTGAAGGTGAACGGGACCATTTTATGACTTTAAAAGCCATAAAAATGGCATCGGCATGGCAGAAATATGAATATGTGCATGAACTCACCTACCATCCGTTCGATCCCTGGCTTATGCATCCTGCCTCTCTGGTCGGCAGAGCGTCCGCAAGCTTGTTTCATGGGTTGGCTTAGGCATACGGAGTTCATTCCATGTCTAAGCATACGGAGTTCATTCCTAGTCTAAGATCAAATCGGACCGAGGCTTACGGCAGTAGGACCAGTAGTAGGATCGACAGTATGCAGGGGGGACCGAGTCGATCTCCGGCTTACGCATTCTGCCTCTTTGGTCGGTTGTTTCGTGGGTTGACTTAGGCATACGGAGTTCATTCCCAGTCTAAGATCAAACCGGACTGAGGGTTGGGGCAGCAGGATCGACAGCACGTAGAGGGAGACCGGGCCGATCCTCGGCTTGGGTATTCTGCCTCTCCGACCGGTTGAGCGCCCGCACGCCCATTTCGTGGGTTGGCTTAGGCATAGGGAGTTCATTCCATGTCTAAGCCCAAGCCGAACCGAGGGATGTGGCAACGGGATCAGTAGCACGAAAAGGGGGACTGGGCCAATCCCTGGCTTGCGCATTCTACCTTTCCAGTCGGCTGAGCACCCGTACGCTTGTTTCGTGGGTTGGCTTAGGCATACGAAGTTCATTCCATGTCTAAGCATACGGAGTTCATTCCCAGTCTAAGAGTTTGAGCCATGGTGCACATGCTGGGCTCGGGCATCTGCTGGTGCTGCATTTTTTTCACCTAGGGCACCATCGTTGGACTATCGCCAGAGAGCCTAACCGACAGCATTGGGGGTTCCGACGATAGGGGGGCCGAAGGGGTGTGCGTAAATGATGTGCGATGGGTGCTGGTACTTGGCCCTTATATTGGGCCCCTATCCCTCATCAAACCTCGAGAACTCACACCCCCTTAAAAAGCATTTGAGATTTTACAGGTTTGCTGCCAGTAGCCATTAAAGTATCTGAAATGGGGGCACTTTTTTCAAACGGTCACAAAATCTTCTCCACTTTGAGTTTTTAGCTGAATTTTTTATGCATGCCAACAAAAATACAAGGATCACCTCTACCAAATTTGGGGATAAAACTCTTTCTAAAAAAATTTTAAAAAATCCCGAACCACAAAAAGTTTCAAAAATCTTGAAAAATAGAAAACGGGTCGTCTTGCCACGAAACTTCACATGAAGGCGTAGGGGACCATTGAATGAATTTACAAGCCATAAAAATGGCATTGGCATGGCAGAAATATGAAGATGTGCTTGAACCCACCTACCACCCGTTTGATCCCCGGCTTGTGCATTCTGCCTCTTTGGCCGACTGAGCGCCCGCACGCCCGTTTCATGGGTTGGCTTAGGCATAGCGAGTTAATTCCTTGTCTAAGCCCCAGTTGGACCGAAGGTTGTGGCAGCGAGACCGACAGCATGCTGAGGGTGATCGGGTCGATCCCCGACTTGCGCATTATGCCTCTCCGGCCGACTCAGCACCCGCACGCTCGTTTCGTGGGTTGACTTAGGCCACGGAGTTCATTCCTAGTCTAAGATCAGACTGGACCAAGGGTTGCAGTAGCAGGATCGACAGCACGCAGGGGGGTCAGGCCGGTCCCTGGCTTACTCATTCTGCCTCTCCGACCGGCTGAGCACCCGTACGCTCGTTTCGTGGGTTGGCCTAGGCATACGGAGTTCATTCCATGTCTAAGCATACAGAGTTCATTCCCAGGCTAAGATCGGACCAGACCGAATGTTGCGGCAGCAGGACTAGCAGCATGATCGACAGCACGCAGGGGGGGATCGAACCGATCCCTGGCTTGTGTATTCTACCTCTTCGATCGGCTGAGCACCCGCACGCTCATTTCGTGGGTTGGCTTAGGCATACGGAGTTCATTCCTTGTCTAAGCCCCAGTCGGACAGAGGGTTGTGGCAGCAGGACCGACAGCAGGATCGGCGGCACGAAGAGGGGGACCAGACTGATCCCCGGCTTGTGCATTATGCCTCTTCGACTGACCTTTCTAGCCAGCTGAACACTCGTACACTCGTTTCATGGGTTGACTTAGGCATACGGAGTTTTTTCCCAGTCCACGATCGGATCAGACTAAGGGTTATGATAGCAGGATCGACAGCACGCAGGGGGGACCAGGTCGATCCCCGACTTGCACATTCTGCCTCTCCGGTTGGTTGAGCGCCCGCACGCCCGTTTTGTGGGTCGACTTAGGCATAGGGAGTTCATTCCAATGTCTAAACCCCAGTTAGATCGAGGGTTGTGGTAGTGGGACCGGCAGCACGCAGAGGGGGATTGAGCCGATCCTCGGCTTACGCATTATGCCTCTCCGACCGGCTCAGCGCCTGAACGCTCATTTCGCGGGTTGACTTATGCATACGAAGTTCATTCCCAGTCTAAGATCAGATCGGACCGAGGTTGTGCCAGCAAGATCAACAATACACAGGGCGGACCGAGCCTGTCCTCGACTTACGGAATATTCCTCTCTGATCAGTTGAGCGTCCGTACGCTCGTTTCGTGGGTTGGCTTAGGCATACGGAGTTCATTCCATGTGTAAGCATACGGAGTTCATTCCCAATTTAAGATCGGACCGAACTGAGGGTTACGGTAGCAGGACCAGCAGCAGGATCGGTAGCACGCAGGGGGGACCGAGCCGATCCCTGACTTGCATATTCTGCCTCTTCGGTCGGCCTTTCCAACCGGCTGAACGCCCGCACGATCGTTTCGTGGGTTGACTAAGGCATACGGAGTTCATCCCCAGTCTAAGCATATGGAGTTCATTCCTAGTCTAAGATCAAATCGGACCGAGGGTTGCGACAGTAGGATCGACAGCACGTAGGGGAACCAGGCCGATCCCCGGCTTGTGCATTCTACCTCTCCAATCGGCTGAGTGACCACATGCCCATTTCGTGGGTTGGCTTAGGCATAGAGAGTTCATTCCATGTCTAAGCCCCAGCCAGATCGAGGGTTGTGGCAGCGGGACCGATAGCATGCAAAGGGGGATCAGGCCGATCCCTGGCGTACGCATTATGCCTCAATGGCTGGCTCAGCGCCCGCACGCTCGTTTTGTGGGTTGACTTAGGCATACGGAGTTCATTCCCAGTCTAAGATCGGATCAGACCGAGGGTTGCAGTAGCAGGATCGACAGCACGCAAGGGGGAATGGGTCAGTCATCGGCTTACGCATTCTGCCTCTTTGACCGGCTGAGCGCTCGTACGCTCGTTTAATGGGTTACCTTAGGCATATGGAGTTCATTCCATGTTTGAGCATACGGAGTTCATTCCCAGTCTAAGATTGGACCAGACCGAGGGTTGCGGTAGCAGGACTAGGAGAAGGATCGACAGCACGCAAGGGGGACCAGGCCGATCCCCGGCTTACGCATTCTGCCTCTCTGGTCGGCTGAGCGCCCGCATGTTCATTTCATGGGTTGGCTTAGGCATAGGGTGTTCATTCCATGTCTAAGCCTCGGCTGGACCAAAGGCTGTGGCAACGGGACGGGCAGCATGGAGAGGGGGACCGGGCTAATCCCCAACTTACGCATTCTGCCTCTCTGGTCGGTTGAGTGCCCGTACGCTCATTTGGTGGGTTAGATTAGGCGTACGGAGTTGATTCCATGTCTAAGCATACGAAGTTCATTCCCAGTCTAAGAGTTTGAGCCACGGTGCACATGCTGGGCTTAGAGAGCCTAACCGACGGCGTTGGGGGTTCCGACGATTGAGGGGGCCGAGGGTGTGCGCACATGATGTGCGATGGGTGCTGGTACATGGCCCTTATATTGGCCCCCTAGCCCTCATCAAACCTTGAGAACTCACACCCCTTTAAAGAGCATTTGAGATTTTATAGGTTTGTTGCCAGTAGCCATTAAAGTATCTGAAATGGGGACACTTTTTTCAAACGGTCACAAAATCTTCTCCACTTCGAGTTTTTAGATGAATTGTTTTGTGCATGCCAACAAAAATACAAGGATCACCTCTACCAAATTTAGGGATAAAACTCTTTCTAAAAAAATTTAAAAAAATCCTAAACCGTAAAAAGTTTTGAAAATCATGAAAAATAGAAAACGGGTCGTCTTGCCATGAAACTTCACATGAAGGTGTAGGGGACCATTGTATGAATTTACAAGCCATAAAAATGGCATTGGCATGGCAGAAATATAAAGATGTGCTTGAACCCACCCACCACCCGTTCGATCCCTGGCTTGCGCAGCCTGCCTCTCTGGTCGGCTGAGCGTCCGTATGCTCATTTTGTGGGTTGACTTAGGCATACAGAGTTCATCTCTAGTCTAAGCATACGGAGTTCATTCCCAGTCTAAGATCGGACCAGACCGAGGGTTGCGTAGTAGCATCCGTAGCATGTAGGGGGGACCGGGCCGATCCCCGGCTTGCGCATTCTGCCTCTCCAACCGGTTGAGCACCCGCACATCCATTTCATGGGCTGGCTTAGGCATAGGGAGTTCATTCCATGTCTAAGCCCTAGCCGGATCGAGGGTTGTGGCAGTGGGACTGATAGCATGCAGAGGGTGATCGAGCCGATCCCTGGCTTGCGCATTATGCCTCTTCGACCGACTCAGTGCCTACACGCTCGTTTCGTGGGTTGACCTAGGCATACGAAGTTCATTCCTAGTCTAAGATCGGATCGGGCCGAGGGTTGAGGCAGCAGGATCGACAGCACGTACGGGAGACCGGGTTGGTTCCCGGCTTACGCATTCTGCCTCACCGACCGGTTGAGCTCCCACACGTTTGTTTCATGGGTTGGCTTAGGCATACGGAGTTCATTCCATGTCTAAGCATATGGAGTTCATTCCCAGTCTAAGATCGGATCAAATCGAGGGTTGTGGTAGCAGGACTAGCAGCAGGATTGATAGCACGTAGGGGGGGATCGGGCCGATCCCCAGCTTGAGCATTCTGCCTCTTCGATCGGTTGAGTGCTCGCATACTCGTTTCATGGGTTGGCTCAGGCATACGAAGTTAATTCCATGTTTAAGCCCCAATCGAACTGAGGGTTGTGGCAGCAGGACCGGCAGTGGGATCGACAGCATGCAGAGGGGGACCGGGCTGATCCCTGGCTAAGGCATTATGCCTTTCCGATCGGCTCAGTGCCCGAATGCTCATTTCATGGGTTGACTTAGGCGTACAGAGTTCATTCCCAGTCTAAGATCAGACCGGACCGAGGGTTGTGACAGCAGGATCAACAGCATGCAGGGGGGCTCGAGTCGGTCCTCGGCTTACGTATTCTGCCTCTCCGGTCGGCTGAACGCCCGCACGCTCGTTTCGTGGGTTGGCTTAGGCATATGGAGTTCATTCCATGTCTAAGCATACGGAGTTCATTCCCAATCAAAGATCGGACCAGACCGACAGTTGCGGTAGCAGGACTAATGACAGGATCGACAGCACGTAAAGGGGGACCAGGTCGATCCTCGGCTTGCACATTCTCCCTCTCCGGCTGACCTCTCAGATCGATTGAGCGCTCACACGCTCATTTTGTGGGTTGACTTAGGCATACGGAGTTCATTCCCAGTCTAAGATCGAACCGGATCGAGGGTTGTGGCAGCAGGATGGACAGCACGTAGGGGGGACCAGGTCGATCCTCAGCTTGCGCATTCTGCCTCTCCGGCCGGCAAAGCACTCGCACGCTCGTTTCATGGGTTGGCTTAGGCATACTGAGTTCATTCCATGTCTAAGCCCCAGTCGGACCGAGGGTTGTGGCAGCAGGACTGGTAGCATGATCGACAGCACGCAAAGGGGGATTGAGCTGATCCCCAGCTTGGGCATTATGTCTCTCCAGCCGGCCTCTCCGGTCGGTTGAGTGCCCACACCCTCGTTTCATCGGTTGACTTAGGCATACAAAGTTCATCCTCAGTCTAAGCATACGAAGTTCTTTCCCAGTCTAAGATCGGACTAGATCGAAGGTTACGGCAGCAGGATCGACAGCATGTAAGGGGGATCAGACCGATCTCGGCTTGCACATTCTACCTCTCCAGCCGGCTGAATGCCCGTACGCCCGGTTCGTGGGTTGGCTTAGGCATAGGGAGTTCATTCCATGTCTAAGCGCCAGCGAAACTAATGGTTGAGGTAGCAGGACCGACAGCACGCAGAGGGGGATCGGGCTGATCCCCGACTTACGCATTATGCCTCTTCGGTAGGCTCAACGCCCGAACGCTCGTTTCATGGGTTGACTTAGGTATACAGAGTTCATTCCAATCTAAGATCGGACCGAACTGATAATTGCGACAGTAGGATCGATAGCACACAAGGGGGGATCGGGCTGGTCCCCAGCTTGCGCATTCTGCCTCTTCGACCGATTGAGCACCCGCACGCTCGTTTCGTGGGTTGGCTTAGGCATACGGAGTTCATTCCATGTCTAAGCATACAGAGTTCATTCCCAGTCTAAGATCAGATCAGACCGAGGCTTGCAGCAGCAGGACCAGCAGTAGGATCGTCTGCACGTAAGGGGACCGGGCCGATCCCTGGCTTACGCATTTTGCCTCTCCGGCCAGTTGAGCGCCCGCACGCTCGTTTTGTGGGTTGACTTAGGCATACGAAGTTCATACCCAGTCTAAGCATACGGAGTTCATTCCCAGTCTAAGCATACGGAGTTCATTCCCAGTCTAAGATCGAACTCGATCGAGGGTTACGACAGCAGGATCAGCAGCACACAGGGGGGACCAGGCTGATCCTCGGCTTGCTCATTCTACCTCTCCGTCCGGCTAAGTGCCTGCACGCCTGTTTCGTGGGTTTGCTTATGCATAGGTAGTTCATTCCATGTCTAAGCCCCAACCGGGCCGAGGGTTGTGGTAGCGGGACCGGCAGCACGCAGAGGGGGACCGGGCCGATCCCCGACTTGCACATTCTGCCTCTCCGGCCGGTTGAGGGCCCGCATGCTCGTTTCATGGGTTGGCTTAGGCATACAGAGTTCATTCCATGTCTAAGCATACGGAGTTCATTCCCAGTCTTAGAGTTTGAGCCACGGTGCACATGTTGGGCTCGGGAATGTGCTAGTGCCATATTTTTTTCGCCTGAGGTGCCATCGTCGGAGCATCATCGAAGAACCTAACTGACGGCATTGGGGGTTTTGGCGATTGGGGGGCCGGGGGGGTGTGCGCACATGATGTGCGATGGGTGCTGGTACTTGGCCCTTATATTGGCCCCCTATCCCTCATCAAACCTCTATAACTCACACCCCCTTAAAGAGCATTTGAGATTTTATAGGTTTGCTGCCAGTAGCCATTAAAGTGTTTGAAATGGGGACACTTTTTTCAAATGGTCACAAAATCTTCTCCACTTTGAGTTTTTAGCTGAATGTTTTTGTGCATGCCAAAAAAAAATACAAGGATCACCTCTACCAAATTTGGGGACAAAACTCTTTCTAAAAAAATTTTAAAAAATCCAGAACCGCAAAAAGTTTTGAAAATCGTGAAAAATAGAAAACGGGTCGTCTTGCCACGAAACTTCACATGAAGGTGTAGGGGACCATTGTATGAATTTACAAGCCATAAAAATGGCATTGGAATGGTACAAATATGAAGATGTGCTTGAACCCACCGACCACCCGCTCGATCTCCGACTTCTGCATCCTGCCTCTCTGGTCGGCTGAGCGTCCGCACGCTCGTTTCATGGGTTGACTTAGGCATACAAAGTTCATCCCCAGCCTAAGCATACTAAGTTCATTCCCAGTCTAAGATGGGACCAGACCGAGGGTTGCAACAGCAGGATCGGTAGCACGTAGGGGGGACCGGGCTGATCCCCAGCTTGCGCATTCTGCCTCTCCGGCCGGTTGAGCGTCCGCATGCCTGTTTCATGGGTTGGCTTAGGCATAGGTAGTTCATTCCATGTCTCAGCCCTAGCTGGATCGAGGGTTGTGGCAGCGGGACCGGCAGCATGCAGAGGGGGATCGGGCAGATCCTTGGCTTGCGCATTCTACCTCACAGGCTGGCTGAGCGCCCACACGCTCGTTTCGTAGGTTGGTTTAGGCATATGGAGTTCATTCCATGTCTAAGCATACAGAGTTCATTCCCAGTCTAAGAGTTTGAACCACGGTGCACATGTTGAGCTCGGGCATGTGCTGGTGCCGCATTTTTTTTCCCGGGGCACCATCACCGGAGCATCGTTGGAGCGTCACCAGAGAGCCTAACCGACGGCATTGGGGGGGCCGGGTGGGTGTACGCACATGATGTGCAATGGGTGCTGGTACTTGGCCCTTATATTGGTCCCTTATCCCTCATCAAACCTCTAGAATTCACACCCCCTTAAAGAGCATTTGAGATTTTATAGGTTTGCTACCAGTAGCGATTAAAGTGTTTGAAATGGGGACACTTTTTTCAAACGGCCACAAAATCTTCTCCACTTCGGCTTTTTAGCTAAATTTTTTTGAGCATGCCAAAAAAAAATACAAGGATCACCTCTACTAAATTTGGGGTCAAAAACCTTTCTAAAACAATTTAAAAAAATCCCGAACCGTAAAAAGTTTTGAAAATCATGAAAAATAGAAAACGGGTCATCTTGCCACGAAACATCACATGAAGGCATAAGGGACCATTGTATGAATTTACAAGCCATAAAAATGGCATTGGCATGGTAGAAATATGAAGATGTGCTTGAACCCACCTACCACCAGTTCATTCCCCGGCTTACGCATCCTGCCTCTCTGGTTGGCTGAGCGTCGCACGTACGTTTCGTGGGTTGACTTAGTCATACAGAGTCCATTCCCAGTCTAAGAATACGGAGTTCATTCCCAGCCTAAGATCGAATTGGACTGAGGGTTACGACAGTAGGATCGGTAGCACGCAGGGGGGACCGGGCTGATCCCTGACTTGTACATTCTGCCTCTCTGACCGGCTGAGCGCCCGCACGCCTGTTTCGTAGGTTGGCTTAGGCATAGGGAGTTCATTCCATGTCTAAGCCCCAGTCGGATCGAGGGTTGTGGTAGCGGGACCGACAGCACGCAGAGGGGGACCGAGTCGATCCTCGGCTGGCACATTATGCCTCTCCAGTTGGCTCAGCGTCCGCACACTCATTTCATGGGTTGACTTAGTCATATGGAGTTGATTCACAGTCTAAGATTGGATCGAACTGAGGGTTGTGGTAGCAGGATCGACAGCACGTAGGGGGGACCGAGTCAGTCCCCGGCTTACGCATTTTGTCTCTCCGGTTGGCTGAGCGTCCGCTCGCTCGTTTCGTGGGTTGGCTTAGGCATACGGAGTTCATTCCATGTCTAAGCATATGGAGTTCATTCCTAGTCTAAGATTGGACCGGACCAAGGGTTACGGCAGCAGGACCAGCAGCAGGATCGACAGCACGCAGGGGGGACCAGGTCCCCGACTTGGTATTTTGCCTTTCCGGCCTGTTGAGCGCCCGCACGCTCGTTTCATGGGTTGGCTTAGGCATACGGAGTTCATTCCATGTCTAAGCCCCAACAGGACCGAAGGTTATGGCAGCAAGACCGGTAGCGGATCGACAGCACGTAGAGGGGGACCCGGTTGATCCCCGGCTTGTGCATTATGCCTCTTCGATCGGCCTCTTCGGCCTACTGAGCGCCCGCACGCTCATTTCGTGGGTTGCTTTAGGCATACGAAGTTCATCCCCAGTCTAAGCATATGGAGTTCATTCCCAGTCTAAGACTGGATCGGACCGAGGGTTGCGACAGCAGGATTGGCAGCATGCAGGAGGGATTGGGTCGATCCTCGGCTTACGCGTTCTGCCTCTTCGGTAGGCTGAACGCCCGCACGCCCTTTTCATGGGTTGGCTTAGGCATAGGGAGTTCATTCCATGTCTAAGCCCCAGTCAAACCGAGGGTTGTTGTAGCGGGACCGACAGCACACAGAGGGGGACCAGGCCGATCCTCGACTTGCACATTATGCCTCTCCGGCCGGCTCAGTGCCTGAACGCTCGTTTCGTGGGTTGACATAGGCATACGGAGTTCATTCCCAGTCTAAGATTGGACCAGACCGAGGGTTGCAGCAGTAGGATCAACAGCACACAGGGGGGATCGGGCCAGTCCCCGGCTTGCGCATTCTGCCTCTCCAGCCGGCTGAGCGCCCGCACGCTCATTTCGTGCATTGGCTTAGGCATACAAAGTTCATTCCATGTCTAAGCATACGAACTTCATTCCTAGTCTAAGATCGAACCAGACCGAGGGTTTTGGTAGCAGGACCAGCAGCAGGATTGGCAGCGCGTCGGAGGGGACCGGATGGATCCCCGGTTTGTGCATTCTGCCTTTTCGATCGGTTGAGCGCCCACACGCCCGTTTCATGGTTTCGCTTAGGCATACGGAGTTCATTCCATGTCTAAGCATACAGAGTTCATTCCCAGTCTAAGATTTTGAGCCACGGTGCACATGCTGGGCTCGGGCATGTGGTGTTGCCGCATATTTTTTTCCCGGGGCACCATCACCGGAGAGCCTAACCGACGGCATTGGGGGTTCCGGTGATTGGGGGGCCCGGGGGGTGTGCGCAAATGATGTGCGATGGGTGCTGGTACTTGGCCCTTATATTGGCCCCCTATCCCTCATCAAACCTCGAGAACTCACACCCCCTTAAAGAGCATTTGAGATTTTATAGGTTTGTTGCCAGTAGCCATTAAAGTGTCTGAAATGGGGACACTTTTTTCAAAAGGTCACAAAATCTTCTCCACTTCGAGTTTTTAGCTGAATTGTTTTGTGCATGCCAACAAAAATACAAGGATCACCTCTACCAAATTTTGGGATAAAAGTCTTTCTAAAAGAATTTTAAAAAATCCCGAATCACAAAAAGTTTCAAAAATCATGAAAAATAGAAAACGGGTCATCTTGCCACGAAACTTAACATGAAGGCTTAGGGGACCATTGTATGAATTTACAAGCCATAAAAATGGCATTGGCAAGGCGGAAATATGAAGATGTGCTTGAACCCACTTACCACCCGTTTGATCCCTGACTTGCGCATGCTGCCTCTCTGGTCGGTTGAGCGCCCACACGCTCGGTTCGTGGGTTCACTTAGGCATACGGAGTTCATCCCCAATCTAAGCATATGAAGTTCATTCCCAATCTAAGATTGGACCAGACCGAGGGTTGCGACAGCAGGATCGATAGCACGCAGGGGCGACCGGTCGATCCCTGGCTTGCGCATTCTGCCTCTCTGGCTGGCTGAGCACCCGCACGCCCGTTTCATGGGTTGGCTTAGGCATAGGGAGTTCATTCCATGTCTAAGCCCCACTCGGACCGAGGGTTGTGGTAGCGGGACTGGCAGCACGCAGAGGGGGACCGGATGGATCCCCGTATGCGCATTATGCCTCTCCGATCGGCTTAGCGCCAGCACGCTCATTTTGTGGGTTGACTTATGCATACGGAGTTCATTCCCAGTCTAAGATCGGACCGAACCGAGGTTTCGGCAGTAGGATCGACAACACAAAGGGGGGGACCAGGTCGATCCCCGGCTTTCGCATTCTGCATCTCTGGCCAGCTGATCGCCCGCACGCTTGTTTCGTGGGTTGGCTTAGGCTTACAGAGTTCATTCCATGTCTAAGCCCCAACCGGACCAAGGGTTGTGGCAGCAGGACCGGTAGCGGGATCAGCTGCATGTAGAGGAGGACCGAGCTGACCCCCAGCTTACTCATTATGCCTCTCTAGTTGGCTGAGCACCCGCAGCTCGTTCCGTTGGTTGACTTACGCATACGGAGTTCATCCCTAGTCTAAGTATGTGAGTTCATTCCCAGTCTAAGATCGTACCGGACTGAGGGTTGTGGTAACGGGATCGACAGCACGCAGGGGGGATCGAGCTGATCCTCTTTTTGCACATTCTACCTCTCCGGTAGGTTGAGGGCCTGCACGCTCGTTTCGTGGGTTGGCTTAGGCATAGGGAGTTCATTCCATGTCTAAGCCCCAGCTGGATCGAGGGTTGTGCAGCGGGATCAGCAGCATGCAGAGGGGGACCGACAGCACGCAGAGGGGGACCGGGTAGATCCTCGGCTTGTGCATTATGCCTATTCGGTCGGCTCAGCGCCCGTACGCTCGTTTCATGGGTTGACTTATGCATATGGAGTTCATTCCCAGTCTAAGATCATACTGGACCAAGGGTTGAGATAGTAGGATCGATAGCAAGCAGGGGGGACCGGGTCGATCCCCGACTTGCGTATTCTGCCTCTCCGACTGGCTGAGCACCCGCACACTCGTTTCGTGGGTTGGCCTAGGCATACGGAGTTCGTTCCATGTCTAAGCATGCGAAGTTCATTCCCAGTCTAAGATTTTGAGCCACGGTGCACATGCTGGGCTCGGGCATGTGCTAGTGCCACATTTTTTTCACCCGGGGCACCATCGTTGGAGCATCGCCCGAGCATTGTCGGAGAGCCTAACCGGCGGCATTGGGGGTTTTGACGATTGGGGGGCCGGGGGGTGTGCGCACATGATGTGCGATGGGTGCTGGTACCTGACTCTTATATTGGCCCTCTATCCATCATCAAACCTCGAGAACTCACACCCCTATATTGGCCCTCTATCCATCATCAAACCTCGAGAACTCACACCCCTATAGGTTTGCTGCCAGTAGCCATTAAAGTGTCTAAAATGGGGACACTTTTTTCAAACGATCACAAAATCTTCTCCACTTCGAGTTTTTAGCTAAATTTGGGGACAAAACTCTTTCTAAAAAAATTTTAAAAAATCTCGAACCACAAAATGTTTTGAAAATTGTGAAAAATAGGAAACGGGTCGTCTTGCCACGAAACATCACATGAAGGCTTAGGAGACCATTGTATGAATTTACAAGATATAAAAATCGCATTGGCACGGCAGAAATCTGAAGATGTGCTTCAACCCACCTACCACCCGTTCGATCCCCGGCTTGCGCATCCTGCCACTCTGGTTGACTGAACGCCCGCACGCTTGTTTCATAGGTTGACTTAGGCATACGGAGTTCATCCCCAGTCTAAGCATACGGAGTTCATTCCTAGTCTAAGATCAGACCGGACCGAGGGTTGCGACAGCAGGATCGACAGGACACAGGGGGGATCGAGTCGATCCCCGACTTGCGCATTCTGCCTCTCCGAATCGGCTGAGCGCTCGTATGCCCGTTTCATGGGTTGGCTTAGGCATAAGGAGTTCATTCGATGTCTAATCCCTAGTCGGATCGAGGGTTGTGACAGCGAGACCGGTAGCATGCAGAGGGGGACCGGGCTGATCCTCGACTTGCGCATTATGCCTCTCCGATCAACTCAGCACCCGTACGCTTATTTCATGGGTTGACTTAGTCATACGGAGTTCATTCCCAGTCTAAGATCAGACCGGACCGAAGGTTGCGACAGTAGGATCGACAGCACGCAGGGGGGACTGGGTCGGTCCCCGACTTGCATATTCTACCTCTCTAGCTGGCTGAGCGCTCGTTCGCTTGTTTCGTGGGTTGGCTTAGGCATACGTAGTTCATTCCCAGTCTAAGATCAGATCGGACAGAGGGTTACGACAGCAGGATCAGCAACAAGCAGGAGAGGATCAGACTGATACTCGGCTTCCACATTCTGCCTCTCCAGCCTGCTGAGCGCCCGCACGCTTGTTTCATGGGTTGGCTTAGGCATACGAAGTTCATTCCATGTCTAAACCCCAGTCAGACCGAGGGTTGTGGCAGTAGGATCGGTAGGAAGATAGGCAACACGTAGAAGGGGATCGGGCTGATCCCCGGCTTGCGCATTATGCCTCTCTGGCCGGCTGAGTGCCCGCACACTCGTTTCGTGGGTTCACTTAGGCATACAGAGTTCATCCCCAGTCTAAGCATACGGAGTTCATTCCCAGTCTAAAATCGAACTGGATCGAGGGTTGTGGCAGCAGGATCTGCGGCATGCAAGAGGGATCGGGTTGATCCTTGGCTTGCGAATTCTGCCTCTCTGATCGGTTGAGCGCCAGCACGCCCCGTTTCTTGGGTTGGCTTAGGCATAGGGAGTTCATTCCATGTCTAAGCCCCAGCCAGACTGAGGGTTGTGGTAGCGGGAATGGCAGCACGCAGAGGGGGACCAGGCTGATCCCCAACTTGCGCATTATGCCTCTTCAGCCAGCTCAATGCCTACACGCTCGTTTCGTGGGTTGACTTATGCATACGAAGTTTATTCCCAGTCTAAGATCAGACCAAACCAAAGGTTGCGACAGCAAGATCGACAGGACAGAGGGGGGACCGGGCTGATCCCCGGCTTACGCATTCTGCCTCTCCGGTCGACTGGGCGCCTGTACGCTCGTTTCATGGGTTGGCTTAGGCATACGGAGTTCATTCCATGTCTAAGCATACAGAGTTCATTCCCAGTCTAAGATTTTAAGCCATGGTTCACATGCTGGGCTCGGGCATGTGCTGGTGTCGTATTTTTTTACCTGGGACACCATCGTCGGAGCATCGCTGGAGAGCCTAACCGACGGGATTGGGGGTTCCGGCGATTGGGGGGCCAGGGGGTGTGCGCGCATGATGTGCGATGGGTGCTGATACTTGGCCCTTATATTGGCCCCCTATCTCTCGTCAAACCTTGAGAACTCACACCCCCTTAAAGAGCATTTGAGATTTTATAGGTTTGCTGCCAGTAGCCATTAAAGTGTCTGAAATGGGGACACTTTTTTCAAACGGGCACAAAATCTTCTCTATTTCAAGTGTTTAGCTGAATTTTTTTTTGCATGCCAAGAAAAATACATGAATCACCTCTAACAAATTTGGGGACAAAAATCTTTCTAAAAAAATTTTAAAAAATCCCGAACCGCAAAAAGTTTCAAAAATCCTAAAAAATAGAAAACGGGTCATCTTGCCATGAAACTTCACATGAAGGCTTAGGGGACCATTGTATGAATTTACAAGCCATAAAAATGGCATTGGCATGGCAGAAATATGAAGATGTGCTTGAACCCACCTACCACCCGATCGATCCACGGCTTGCGCATCTTGCCTCTCCAGTCGGTTGAGTGCCCGCACGCTTATTTCGTGGGTTGACTTAGGCATACAGAGTTCATCCCCATCCTAAGCATAGAGAGTTCAATCCCATCTAAGATCGGATAGGACCAAGGGTTACGACAGCAGGATTGGCAGTACACAGGGGGATCGGACCGATCCCCGGCTTGCACATTCTGCCTCTACGACCTACTAAGCACCCGCATGCCCGTTTCGTGGGTTAGCTTAGGCATAGGGTGTTCATTCCATGTCTAAGCCCCAGTCGGATCGAGGGTTGTGGCAGCAGGACTGGCAGCACGTAGAGGGGGACCGGGCCGATCCTCAGGTTGCGCATTATGCCTCTCCGATCGGCTCAGCGCCCGTAAGCTTGTTTCGTGGGTTGACTTAAGCATACGAAGTTCATTCCCAGTCTAAGATCGGATTGGACCGAGGGTTGCGGCAGCAGGATCGGCAGCACGCAGGAGGGGATCAGACCGATCCCTGACTTGCGCATTCTACCTCTCCAACCGGCTGAGCGCCCATGTCACGCCCTGGGCGGGTGCACCAGGCACATCAGGTGCACCAGCAGGCATGCTGGCGGGTATCTGTGCGC